>NC_088424.1:8332286-8668287 GCF_034236695.1 Oncorhynchus nerka | reverse complement strand
ACAAACATCCAAGAAATACAATTACATTCCTTAAGAGTAGTGGCTGCTGCAATCTGGTAAATGGTGTCACCATAGTCAAGAACTGGAAATAATTTCAGGTATGGCTACTATGAAGTAGTCAGATGAAAGTGATCCGTTTGGCATTCCCTTTCTTTACAAAAAAATATGCCTCTTATATAGGAAAGAACTCTTAAAGTCAAGAAATAAGGAAACGTTTAGCAGTTAGCAACTGCATGTTATGGCAAAAATCACATAAACAAATAGAGACAAACAAACACAGCTAAGCAACGTGACCATGGACAAAGTAGCTGACAACTTGACTAATGTAAGTTTAACTTCTTAAGGTATAGGGGGCAGCATTTTCACTTTGGATAAATAGCGTGCCCAATTTCAACTTCCTGCTACTCATGCCAAGAATATACTGTAAGATACGCATATTATTAGTAGATTTGGATAGAAAACACTGAAGTTTCTAAAACTGTTTGAATCATGTCTGTGAGTATAACAGAACTTATGTAGCAGGCTGACCGTTCAGATTTTTCTTTTTGAGGTCTCTGTCTGTTCAGTGAGTTCACATTGGCAAACGATATTTCCTAGGAACTTGTTTTCAGTTCCTACTACTTCCACTGGATGTCACCAGTCTTTGGAATTTGGTTGAGGTTATTAACTTCTTGGATATAGGGGGCGCCATTTTAATTTTTGGATAAAAAAACGTTCCCGTTTTAAACAAGATATTTTGTCACGGAAAGATGTTCGACTATGCATATAATTGACAGCTTTGGAAAGAAAACACTCTGACGTTTCCAAAACTGCAAAGATATTGTCTGTGAGTACCACGGAACTGATGTTACAGGCGAAACCCAGATAAAAATCCAATCAGGAAGTGCCACATTTTTTTAAACCGCCTCATGCCAATGACTCCTTATATGGCTGTGAATGGGCCACGAATGAGCTTAGGCTTTCTGTCGCTCCCCAAGGTGTCGACAGCATGTGACGTATTTGTAGGCATATCATTGGAAGATTGACCATAAGAGACTACATCTACCAGGTGGTCGCTTGGTGTCCTCCGTTGCAATTATTGCGGTAATCTCCAGCTGCAGTATTTTTCCGTTTGCTTCTGATGAGAAACCAACTGTCACGACTGATATATTATCGAATATATATGTGAAAAACACCTTGAGGATTGATTCTAAACAATGTTTGCCATGTTTCTGTCGATATTATGGAGCTAATTTGGAAAAAAGTTTGGCGTTGTAGTGACTGCATTTTCCGGTCTTTTTCTTAGCCAAACAAAACGGAGCTATTTCGTCTACACAAATAATATTTTGGGAAAAAATGAACATTTGCTATATAACTGAGAGTCTCGTCATTGAAATCATCCGAAGTTCTTCAAAGGTAAATGATTTTATTTGAATGCTTTTCTTGTTTTTGTGAAAATGTTGCTTGCTGAATGCTAGGCTTAATGCTATGCTAGGCTATCAATACTCTTACACAAATGCTTGTGTAGCTTTGGTTGAAACGCATATTTTGAAAATCTGAGATGACAGTGTTGTTAACAAAAGGCTAAGCTTGTGTTTGAATATATTTATTTCATTTCATTTGCGATTTTCATGAATAGGAAACGTTGCGTTATGACCACACTTCAACAGTGAAGTCCTCTGTCCAGTGTCTGTGTTCTTTTGCCCATCTTAATCTTTTCTTTTTATTGGTCAGTCTGAGATATGGCTTTTTCTTTGCAACTCTGCCTAGAAGGCCAGCATCCCGGAGTCGCCTCTTCACTGTTGACGTTGAGACTGGTGTTTTGCGGGTACTATTTAATGAAGCTGCCAGTTGAGGACTTGTGAGGCCACTGTTTCTCAAACTAGACACTAATGTACTTGTCCTCTTGCTCAGTTGTGCACCAGGGTCTCCCACTCTTTCAATTCTGGTTAGAGACAGTTTGCTCTGTTCTGTGAAGGGAGTAGTACACAGCATTGTACAAGATCTTCAGTTTCTTGGCAATGTTTTGCATGGAATAGCCTTCATTTCTCAGAACAAGTGTAGACTGATGAGTTTCTAAACTCCGGGACCACCCACCAACAAAAATGTTTTGCCTGATGCAGGACTGTAGTGCCAGAGAAGAGAGACTCTCAGACTGACATATTCACACCTCCCATTAATTTACAAAAATATATTTTATATTGTTTATATATTGTTTAGACTACCGATAGATCAGCGTTCTATGTCCTCCTTGTGATAGTGTGGTGCAATGACAGAATGATGCAATTTACCACAATCTGCCACCATCTACAAACAAATGGTCGCAGCATTAGCTCAAAACCTTTAATTGAGGAACCTCTGAACCTTGTCCATAATGTACAGGCCTATGGGATTTTCAATGAAGAGGTAAGGGAGGAGGATGGTTCATGTGATCTGCATAACATACCAATTGATATACCTTGGTATGCATCCTCGTCTGTACGTATACCTACAGACACAAATGGGAGCAGTTCAGTCATCTGCACCCAATACTGCTAGTCTTCAACATCTTTTTTTTACCTCTTTGTGGATTGATATCCATTGAATTGTGTCCATTTTCTGTTTTATAAGATTTGCACAAATATGAAAAGATAGATGGAATCATCATAAAACAATATCAATTTAGATCATGCATTACATTTTGCCTGCACCTGCTGTCCTTTCAATTCAAATCCAACATTTTTCAGTTGGGCAGTTAGGTTCCTGCAGGAACCTCCAACAACTAAGGAGGCTCCTCAATGAACCCCACCACCTAGATCCCTAAGGATATTCAAAGAACTTTGAGGATCTTAGAAGAACCCTTGTTGACCCCCTAATTGTTTGAGTGTACACTCCTAGAATGAATGTAATGCACCCAGAAATGTCACATCTCTGTTGGAGATGCAAAAAGCACAAAGGAACCCTATTACATATGCTGTAGACCTGTGACAAACAGACACCATTGTTGGATAATGTACAGTATGTGCTATCATTTCATTGTGTCCAGGAATTTATATCCATTCATCTCCACGATTATGTCTGTTGAGAAATATACATAAATATAGTTGATCAGTAACCCACCAAGATCGACATGGTGGTCTTTTTGTGTCTGTTAAATTAATTATGCGAGAAATGATGGTGGAAAAGCCTTTTTGCGCAAATATTGATATTACACCCATTATATTGAAGTAAATGAGTCACGGGATGATATGGTGTGTGTTCCTCCCACTACGACTTGGGAAACCATGCAGTTTATTAGGCCACAGAATAAATAAGTTACGATGAACTTCACAGGGTGGTGAAAGTGCACAGTGATCTTGATGCTCCTGTCCAATAAATATCGAGGGTCTTATTCTGGTGACATGAGGATGCTTGCCTGCTGTTTGACAAATACAATATTATCACTCTTATCTATAATAATGTCATCATGTAGACTAGCCTACCTGCACTGTATCTGCAAGCTTCTGGCTAGAGCACATTTACCAAGACCAGATTGGGCACATTTGCAGTTTTTGTGACAAAACTATCAGTAGAGTTGAAAATGCGATGGAAACGCATTGAACATGACAATTTAAGCAAAAAAAGTAAATGTTGTGTGCACTGTCATCACACACTGATTTTTCAGTTTGGTGGAAACACACAACTGGTGGAGAAATTAGCATTTATTCTTTATGTATATTTCAGAATATTCACATGAAAATCTGTTGCCAATTGGATGAAAACCTAGTATCAGACTACGTTTTGTAATGTAGATCTAATTGCTGCAAAAAAATGTATAGCCATCAATTTGAGAGCCTCATTCACCCTTAAGAACAATTGGAAACCATATTTTGATCACCTTGGGGAATTTTACATTTACATTTAAGTCATTTAGCAGACGCTCTTATCCAGAGCGACTTACAAATTGGTGCATTCACCTTATGACATCCAGTGGAACAGTAGTGCATCTAAATCTTTTAAGGGGGGTGAGAGGGATTACTTTATCCTATCCTAGGTATTCCTTAAAGAGGTGGGGTTTCAGGTGTCTCCGGAAGGTGGTGATTGACTCCGCTGTCCTGGCGTCGTGAGGGAGTTTGTTCCACCATTGGGGGGCCAGAGCAGCGAACAGTTTTGACTGGGCTGAGCGGGAACTGTACTTCCTCAGTGGTAGGGAGGCGAGCAGGCCAGAGGTGGATGAACGCAGTGCCCTTGTTTGGGTGTAGGGCCTGATCAGAGCCTGGAGGTACTGAGGTGCCGTTCCCCTCACAGCTCCGTAGGCAAGCACCATGGTCTTGTAGCGGATGCGAGCTTCAACTGGAAGCCAGTGGAGAGAGCGGAGGAGCGGGGTGACGTGAGAGAACTTGGGAAGGTTGAACACCAGACGGGCTGCGGCGTTCTGGATGAGTTGTAGGGGTTTAATGGCACAGGCAGGGAGCCCAGCCAACAGCGAGTTGCAGTAATCCAGACGGGAGATGACGAGTGCCTGGATTAGGACCTGCGCCGCTTCCTGTGTGAGGCAGGGTCGTACTCTGCGGATGTTGTAGAGCATGAACCTACAGGAACGGGCCACCGCCTTGATGTTAGTTGAGAACGACAGGGTGTTGTCCAGGATCACGCCAAGGTTCTTAGCGCTCTGGGAGGAGGACACAATGGAGTTGTCAACCGTGATGGCGAGATCATGGAACGGGCAGTCCTTCCTCGGGAGGAAGAGCAGCTCCGTCTTGCCGAGGTTCAGCTTGAGGTGGTGATCCGTCATCCACACTGATATGTCTGCCAGACATGCAGAGATGCGATTCGCCACCTGATCATCAGAAGGGGGAAAGGAGAAGATTAATTGTGTGTCGTCTGCATAGCAATGATAGGAGAGACCATGTGAGGTTATGACAGAGCCAAGTGACTTGGTGTATAGCGAGAATAGGAGAGGGCCTAGAACAGAGCCCTGGGGGACACCAGTGGTGAGAGCACGTGGTGTGGAGACGGATTCTCGCCACGCCACCTGGTAGGAGCGACCTGTCAGGTAGGATGCAATCCAAGCGTGGGCCGCGCCGGAGATGCCCAACTCGGAGAGGGTGGAGAGGAGGATCTGATGGTTCACAGTATCGAAGGCAGCCGATAGGTCTAGAAGGATGAGAGCAGAGGAGAGAGAGTTAGCTTTAGCAGTGCGGAGCGCCTCCGTGATACAGAGAAGAGCAGTCTCAGTTGAATGACTAGTCTTGAAACCTGACTGATTTGGATCAAGAAGGTCATTCTGAGAGAGATAGCGGGAGAGCTGGCCAAGGACGGCACGTTCAAGAGTTTTGGAGAGAAAAGAAAGAAGGGATACTGGTCTGTAGTTGTTGACATCGGAGGGATCGAGTGTAGGTTTTTTCAGAAGGGGTGCAACTCTCGCTCTCTTGAAGACGGAAGGGACGTAGCCAGCGGTCAGGGATGAGTTGATGAGCGAGGTGAGGTAAGGGAGAAGGTCTCCGGAAATGGTCTGGAGAAGAGAGGAGGGGATAGGGTCAAGCGGGCAGGTTGTTGGGCGGCCGGCCGTCACAAGACGCGAGATTTCATCTGGAGAGAGGGGGAGAAAGAGGTCAGAGCACAGGGTAGGGCAGTGTGAGCAGAACCAGCGGTGTCGTTTGACTTAGCAAACGAGGATCGGATGTCGTCGACCTTCTTTTCAAAATGGTTGACGAAGTCATCTGCAGAGAGGGAGGAGGGGGAGGGGGAGGAGGATTCAGGAGGGAGGAGAAGGTTGCAAAGAGCTTCTAGGGTTAGAGGCAGATGCTTGGAATTTAGAGTGGTAGAAAGTGGCTTTAGCAGCAGAGAGAGAAGAGGAAAATGTAGAGAGGAGGGAGTGAAAGGATGTCAGGTCCGCAGGGAGGCGAGTTTTCCTCCATTTCCGCTCGGCTGCCCGGAGCCCTGTTCTGTGAGCTCGCAATGAGTCGTTGAGCCACGGAGCGGGAGGGGAGGACCGAGCCGGCCTGGAGGATAGGGGACATAGAGAGTCAAAGGATGCAGAAAGGGAGGAGAGGAGGGTTGAGGAGGCAGAATCAGGAGATAGGTTGGAGAAGGTTTGAGCAGAGGGAAGAGATGATAGGATGGAAGAGGAGAGAGTAGCGGGGGAGAGAGAGCGAAGGTTGGGACGGCGCGATACCATCCGAGTAGGGGCAGTGTGGGAAGTGTTGGATGAGAGCGAGAGGGAGAAGGATACAAGGTAGTGGTCGGAGACTTGGAGGGGAGTTGCAATGAGGTTAGTGGAAGAACAGCATCTAGTAAAGATGAGGTCGAGCGTATTTCCTGCCTTAGCAGTGTTGTCTGTGGTGATCCATGTTTCCGTCAGTGCCAAGAAGTCGAGGGACTGGAGGGAGGCATAGGCTGAGATGAACTCTGCCTTGTTGGCCGCAGATCGGCAGTTCCAGAGGCTACCGGAGACCTGGAACTCCACGTGGGTCGTGCGCGCTGGGACCACCAGATTAGGGTGGCCGCGGCCACGCGGTGTGGAGCGTTTGTATGGTCTGTGCAGAGAGGAGAGAACAGGGATAGACAGACACATAGTTGACAGGCTACACAAGAGGCTACGCTAATGCAAAGGAGATTGGAATGACAAGTGGACTACACGTCTCGAGTGTTCAGAAAGTTAAGCTTACGTAGCAAGAATCTTATTGACTAAAATGATTAAAATGATACAGTACTGCTGAAGTAGGCTAGCTGGCAGAGGCTGCGTTGTTGACTATGTAGGCTAGCTGGCAGTGTCTGCGTTGTTGACACTACACTAATCAAGTCGTTCCGTTGAGTGTAATGGTTTCTACTGTGCTGCTATTCGGGGCTAGCTGGCTAGCTAGCAGTGTTGATTTACGTTACGTTGCGTTAAAAGAACGACAATAGCTGGCTAGCTAACCTAGGAAATCGCTCAAGACTACACAATTATCTTTGATACAAAGACGGCTATGTAGCTAGCTATGTAGCTAGCTACGATCAAACAAATCACGCCGTTGTACTGTAATGAAATGAAAAATGTGATACTACCTGTGGAGCGAAGCGAAATGCGACCGGATTGTTGAGTGCGGAAGTTCTGTTACGTTAAGGACGACGAATAGCTGGCTAGCTAACCTCGGTAAATTAAGATAATCACTCTAAAACTACACACTCTAAACTACACAATTATCTTGGATACGAAGACAGCAAAGACAACTATGTAGCTAGCTAACACTACACTAATCAAGTCGTTCAGTTGAGTGTAAGTTGTGCTGCTAATCGGTAGACGGTGGACTAGCTAACGGTAGACGTTAGCTAGCTAGCTAGCTGCAGGGCGGTGTAGACTGCGTTAGGACGACGAAATACGATAATTACGCAATTATCTATGATACAAAGACGGCTATGTAGCTAGCTAAGAAGAAAAATTGCTAAGATTAGACAAATCAAACCGTTGTACTATAATGAAATGTAATGAAATGTAATACTACCTGCGGACCGAGTGCAGATGCGACCGCTCGCTCCAACCCGGAAGTTGGGAAGGAGAGTGTGTTGTATAGTGGCCATTTTGTTGTTGTGTTGTGGAAAAACCTTTTTTTTTAAATTTGCCTGTACAATCTGTTTCCCGCTATTTAGTTATATACGTTATGAGTTAAGTTCAAGATTTCACTTGACATTTTTCTTTTCACAGCTTTGATAGTCTTTTATGACCCTTTGGGAGCGAGTGCGCAATTTTGAAGAGGTTGTTAACAGCAGAGCCATCTTAATCGCAGAATGCGAAAATGCAACAGGAGCCTTTCATTTGCTTCACCAACACGAGCAGTGGGTAGATGAGTCGTGCATTACCTTTTAATAGGCAGCACATTAATCTCCTGGTCACTGGCCACGGTGACACTGATGGGAGCAGATGGCGTTTGGGGCTGCGGCAACGGAGTGAAGGGTGCAGCCGTTGAGAGAACTCAGATGAGGCTGACGCAACTGCGAATGACCGCTGATGACCTGTCTTTGGGCCTGAACCAGTGCCAGCGGGACCAGCTGTGCTCCAGGTGCCGGGAGCTAGCGGAGTGTTCGCCACCGCATCAACTGAGCAGAAAGAGAGGATCATTTATCCAGGTGTCAACACCCATCCGCTCGGCGACCCAGGTGTCAAAGTCGTTAATGGAGGGGTTGTTTGTTTACGGCTGGATTAGTGACAACTCACAGGTGGATGAGATGCTGGTACACAGCGAGGCTGTTGGATGAAACAGAGCCAAAAAAGAAGTATCAACATTATATCTCTATTGTTGAGAAATTGGTCCTCTCCTCGTCTCCTCCTCTTCATCTGCACTGATGGAAAATAATTGATGGAAGCTCATCATTAGGCTGCATGGATGTTCTTTCAGATCTGTAATGAAGGAGATGATTTGAGGAAAGGACAGGTGTTTTAGATGAGAAAGAGGTTTTGAGAGATTCCTGTCAACCAGGGCTAGCTAACCCCCTTCCTGTAGAACTAGAGGGTATGCAGGCTTTGCGCCAACCCTGTTGTAACACACCTAGTTCAGATGCTTAAGGTAACACCTGATTCAGTCAATCAGGTTAGACATTACATTTACATTTACATTTAAGTCATTTAGCAGATGCTCTTATCCAGAGCGACTTACAGACATCCCATATTTATAAAGCATCTCAAGATAGGAGTGCTAATCTAGGATTTCCATGTAAAAGAATCCATGAACCTCATACTCGCATGTCAGATTGGGTGTCAAATCAAAGCTGAGAATATATTTAATTTTTTTAATTAAGGCCTATATACATTGATCAACCATTTTCCATCCTGAAAATTAGGAGGCTTTGATTTCTGGTCAAACAGATGAAAAACATCTTCCAGAAAAACTCTTAAAAGGTATTAGAAATACATCAAAACAAAATAATGTTGAAATAAAGTCCCCTGCTAACTAATATCAACACTTATAATTACTTTTGGATACATTTTGCCTTTTGTAAGTTTAAGAAAATTTGCCCTGTGCCTTGAAATTCGGTTACCAAAAACACATACATCTTTAAGGTATTTTCAAATTTCTCTCCCTCATGAGGAGGGGGGATAAGAATAGTTCAGATCAAATCAAATTGTATTGGTCACATACACATATTTAGCCAAAATTGTTGTGGGTGTAGTGAAAGGATTGTGTTCCTAGCTACAACAGTATCTAACAATTTACAAGTAAAATAATGGAATTAAGAAATATATAAATATTTGATCAAGCACAGTTGGAGTGGCATTTCCTAAAAAACAATAGAATAGAATACAGTATATATAGATGAGATGAGTAAAGCGGTATGTAAACATTATTAAAGTGACTAGTGTTCCATTATTAAAGTGGCCAGTGAGTCCAAGTCTATGTATGTAGGGCAAAAGCCTCTAAGGTGCAGGGTTGATTAACCGGGTGGAAGCTGGCAAGTGATTGCTATTTAACAGTCTGATGGCCTTGATATAGAAGCTGTTTTTCAGACTCCCAGCATTGATGTACCTGTACTGACCTCGCCTTCTGGATGATAGCGAGGTGAAAAGGCCGTGGATCAGGTGATTGATGTCCTTGATGATCCTTTTGCCCTTCCTGTGACATTGGGTGCTGTAGGTGTCCTGGAGGGCAGGTAGTTTGCCCCTGGAGATGCATTGGGCAGACCGCACCACCCTCTGGAGAGCACTGTGGTTATGGGCGGTGCAGTTGCCATACCAGGCAGTGACACAGCCCGACAGGATGTTCTCAATTGTGCATCTATAAAAGTTTGTGAAAGTTAAAGGGGCCAAGACAAATTTATTCAGCTTCCTGAGGTTGAGGAGGCGCTGTTGCGCCTTCTTCACCACACTGTCTGTGTGGGTGGATCATTTCAGATCATCAGAGATGTGTAAGCTGAGGAACTTGAAGCTTTCCACCTTCTCCGCTGCTGTCCCATCGATGTAGATAGGGGGGTGCTCCCTTTGTTGTTTCCTGAAGTCCACGATCAGCTCCTTTGTTTTGTTGACATTGAGAGAGATGTTATTTTCCTGGCACCACTCTCCTACGGCCCTCACCTCACCTGTCTCGTCATTGTTGGTAATCAGGCCTACTACTGTTGTGTTGTCTGCAAACTTGATGATTGAGTTGGAGGTGTGCATGGCCACGCAGTCGTGGGTGAACAGGGAGTACAGGAGAGGGCTCAGAACGCACCCTTGTGGGGCCCCAGTGTTGAGGATCAGCGGGTAGAGATGTTGTTTCCTACCTTCACCACCTGGGGACGAAGTGGAGTTGTTGTTTCCAGTGGTGTAAAATACTTTAGTAAAAATACTTTAAAGGTAGGTATCCGTACTTTACTTCTCAATTTATACTTTTGACTACTTTTACATTTACTTCACTACATTCCTTATTAAGAAAATATTATACTTTTTACTCCATACATTTTCCTTGACACCCAAAAGTACTCATTACATTTTGAATGCTAAGCATGACAGGAAAATGGTCCAATTCACGTACTTATCAACAGAACGGGGCGGCAGGGTAGCCTAGTGGTTAGAGCGTAGGACTAGTAAACCCCCGAGCTGACATGGTACAAATCTATCGTTCTGCCCCTGAACAGGCAGTTAACCCACTGTTCCTAGGCCCTCATTGAAAATAAGAATTTGTTCTTAACTGACTTGCCTGGTTAAATAAAAGTTTTAAAAAACATCGCTGGTCATCCCTATTGCCTCTGATCTGGCGGACTCACTAAACACACCTTCTTTGTTGTAAATTATGTCTGAATGTTGGAGTGTGCCTCTGGCTATCTGGAAATTTAAAAAATAAAAATTGGTGCCGTCTGGTTGGCTAAGATAAGGAATTTGAAATGATTTATACTTGTACTTTTGATACTTAAGTATATTTTAAACAAAATACTTTTAGACATTTACTCAATTAGAATTTTACTGTGTGACTTTTACTTGAGTCAGTTTCTATTAAGGTATCTTTAGTTTTACTCAAGTATGGCAAGTGAGTACCTTTTCCACCACTGGTTGTTTCCTACCTTCACCACCTGTGGGCGGCCTGTCAGGAAGTCCAGGGCCCATTTGCACAGGGCGGGGTTGAGACCCAGGGCCCCGAGCTTAATGATGAGCTTGGAGGTTACTATGGTGTTGAATGCTGAGCTATAGTCAAATAACAGCATTCTTACATAGGTATTCCTCTTCTCCAGAGGGGATAGGGCAATGTGCAGTGTGATGGCGATTGCATCGTCTCTGGATCTATTGGGGCAGTAAGCGAATTGAAGTGGGTCTAGGGTGTAAGGTAAGGTAGCAGTGATTTATTCCTTAAATATTCTCTCAAAGCACTTCTTGATGACAGAAGTGAGCGCTACGGGGCGATTGTCATTTAGTTCAGTTACCTTTGCTTTCTTGGGTACAGGAACAAAGGTGGACATCTTGAAGCAAGTGGGGACAGCAGACTGGGATAGGGAAAGATTGAATATGTCCGTAAACACTCCAGCCAGCTGGTCTGCGCATGCTCTGCAGACGAGGCTAGGGATGTCGTCTGGGCCGGCAGCCTTGTGAGGGTTAACACGCTTAAGTGTCTTCCTTGGTAGCGGGCCACATCGGTGGCACTGTGTTATCCTCAAAGCGGGCGAAGAGGGTGTTTAGCTTGTCCGGAAGCAAGACACCAGTGTCCGCGACGTGGCTGGTTTTCCCTTTGTAGTCTGCGATTGTCTGTAGACCCTGCCATATATGTCTCGTGTCCGAGCCGTAGAGTTGTGACTCCACTTTGTCTCTGTACTGACGTTTTACCTTTTTTAATTGCCTCATGGAGGGAATAACTATTCTGTTTTGTATTCAGACATATTCCCAGTCACCTTGCCATGGTTAAATGCGGCGGTTCAGCTTTCAGCACGAAAAATGTCATCTATACACGGTTTCTGGTTTGGGTAGGTTTTAATAGTCACAGTGGGTACAACATCTCCTATACACTTCCTAATGAACTCAGTCACCATATCTGTGTATTGGTCGATGTTATTCTCAGAGGCTACCCGGAACATTTCCCAGTCCGCATGATAAAGATCATTTTAAAGCATGGATTCCAATTGGTCAGTCCAGCATTGCAAAGACCTTAGCATGGGTATTTCCTGTTTTACTTTCTGCCTGTAGGAAGGAAGAAGAAAAATCGAGTCGTGAACATATTTGCCAAAGAAGGGCGGGGGAGGACCTTGTAAGCATTTCGAAATGTTGAGTAGCAGTGGTCCAATGTTTTTCCTAGACGATTACTCTAGTCAATCTGTTGATAGAACTTTGGTAGAGCTTTCCTCAAATTTGCTTTGTTAAAATCCCCAGCTACAATAAATGCGGCCTCAGGATATGTGGTTTCTAGTTTGCCCAAGATCCAGTGTAATTCCTTGAGGGCCGTTGTGGTATCGGCTTGAGGGGGAATATACATGGCTGTGACTATAACTGAAGAGAATTCTCTTTGGAGGTAATACGGGCTTGAGTTTTTGTATTAAATACACCAGTATTTAATCATGAAACATACACCCCCGCCTTTCTTCTTCCCAGAGAGTTCTTTATTCCTGTCTGCGTGATGTACTGAGAACCCAGCTGGCTCTATAGATGAGGACAGTATATCCCAAGAGAGTCATGTTTCCGTGAAAAAGAGTATGTTACAATCCTTGATGTCACTCTGGAAGGAGATCCTCGCCCTGAGCTCGTCTACTTTATTATCCAGAAACTGAACATTAGCGAGTAATATACTCAGAAGCGGTGGATTGTGTGCACGTCTCCTGAGTTGGAATATTAGTCCAGTTTTCCCTTCCACTGGCATGCTGTTATGTTCAGCTCATAATTGCTTTCTTTCTTTTTCTGTTATCTGGTGGTCAAAGCAAGTGTGAAAACAGTCTAGACAACTCCTTGCTCTCTGTCTTATCTCTCTCTCTCCAATTAATGTCACCTCCTCCAGCTCTTACTGACACCTACACATGAGCCCCCTCTCTTTCCATTAACTGTAACTAGCATCCTTACCGACAAACATCGGACGTTAAAAAATGATTGATGATTTCAGCATCCACAGATTTTTTGGTTTGTTCCAGACCAGCCTTGATATGGCCCAAACAAAGACTTACAAGATTGCTTCAGATTTGGTCCAGTCCGGACCAGACTAAATTTGAACCAATCATAAACGTCTAAGTTTCATAAGTTTGTACAGTAAAGCACAGTAGAGTACAGTAAAGTTAAAAAAAAAATGTTGATTAGAGTATAGTTCAGCATAGTACAATCCTGTACAGTAGAGTTTAATAGAGTAGAGTTCAGTACTGTACCGTAGATCACACGAGTTGAGTACTGTAAGGTACTTTACTCTACTGTACTGAAATGTACTTTACTGAACTGGACTGTACTCTACTGAGCTCTACGGTTTTGTACTTTGATGTCCAAACTTATGATGCAACTGAGCTCATCATAGACGTCTATGATTAATTCAGCATTGGTTGTGTCCGGACCAACCAAATGTGGTCTTGTTTGGAGGCGGAGCTCATTAAAATAACAGCCAGTGTGTGGAATAATACCCTCTTTACCCACATATGCAAAGGAGGATATTGCATATTTCTACCTTTGTTTACCTATTCAGGTTAAATCGCCATGATGAGTAATAATCATATCATATAATTCCTGAGCCAAGGTCCGGAACTCCAACGCGAATTCCTGCACGCACCTCGTCTCCTGCCTAAGGTGCAATAGCCGCTCACTTGCCGCTCGGCCCTCCGGAGGGTGGTTGAACAAGGCCCGGAAACGGCGGGTGAACTCTGGATAGTGATCCCTCGCCGAGTCTGGACCATTCCAAACAGTGTTGGCCCACTCCAGGGCTCGGCCCGTCAGGCAGGAGAGGAGGACGCTCACACCTTTGGTGGGAGTCGTGACAGACGGAAGCCACTCCTGAGAAAGGGGCTCATGACAGCACGCCTGGAGTTTTCAAAAATGCATGTGAAAGACGGAGATCATATGGCAAAATATTCTGTGGTCTGATGAGACAAAAACTTTACTCTTTGGGCTGAATGCAAAGCGCTATGTTAGGTGCGAGGCCAAAAGATCGCAGCTGCTTTAGCTTTCGAGATGATCGATCTCCGGCAAGGGAGGAGATCGTTTTTTATATGAGCAACATTTATTTTTTGTGAACTCATTTTCGTTTGTTGGCTATCTCAATTCATGCAATATTCTGGGAAAACTTAACTTAACTTTCATAAGTTGATGAGGCATATGGTACGGAATACTAAACCGCAAACCAATCGACATTACTTTAATATTTCCCTTACCAAAAAAGCTTCTTTCAAACAGTTGTGGCAAACCTTTGGCCAATTTGTCGCAAATTTGCGGCAAGCTCATATTTTCACATACAAGTTAGTTTTGGGGAAAACTGTTGCCTAAAATTTACGGCAACTTATGAACTTCTGGCAAACAATTTTGGGAAACATGAGGTGAACATTCTACTGTTTTCTGCAAAAGTATGAATATCCAAATTAGATCTTGTATCTACATAAACCACATCACATAACTTTAAAATAACTCACTTCTCAGAGAAAAAACTAAACATATTAAATGTAGTAAATATACTAAACATGTACGCGATGTCTTAACAGATAGAAACACATCGAATACAACTTGAAATCATCAGCATGGTAATGAAGAAACCATCTTCATTACCATGCTGATGATTTCAAATAATTCACAAATAAATTGTTAATTTCATATTTTTATGTAGCTACAACATTTACATGAGAGAAATGCGAACACTATGGGATGTTGACCTTAGGATGTTTAAAGGGACAACTACAGAATATTTTACATGAGCCAAGTAAAAACTGACTAATAGATTTCAACCAACAGAAGTTTAAAAGATAATTAACCTCTTCAACCTATGGGGGCGCTATGTCATTATTGGATTAAAAAACGTGCCCGTTTTAAGCGCAATATTTTGTCACGAAAAGATGCTCGACTATGCATATAATTGCCAGCGTTAGAAAGAAAACACTCTGAAGTTTTCAAAACTGCAAAGATATTATCTGTGAGTACCCCAGAACTGATCTTACAGGCGAAACCAAGATGAAACTTCAAACAGGAAATGAACAGGATTTTTGACGCTGTGTTTTACTAACGTCTCCTTATATGGCTGTGAATATGCTGTGAACGAGCTTATGCGCTCTGCCGTTCATCCAAGATGTCTGCAGCATTGTGGCGTATTTGTAGGCATATCATTGAAAGATTGGCCATAAGAGACTACATTTGCCAGGGGCCGTCCGGTGTCCTTTGTCTAAATTGGTGCGCAATTGTCAGTAACACTCATTTTGCCATGGGATACAGAAGCAGAAGCACACTTCCAGGAACGATACATCATTGAAGAGATATGTAGAAAAACACCTTGAGGATTGATTATAAACAACGTTTGCCATGTTTCAGTCGATATTATGGAGTTATTTTGGAAAAAGTTTGGCGTTTTTATAACTGAATTTTCGGGGTTTTTTGGTAGCCAAACATGACGCAGAAAACGGACCGATTTCTCCTGCACAAATAATCTTTCAGGAAAACGGAACATTTGCTATCTAACTGAGAGTCTCCTCATTGAAAACATCCGAAGTTCTTCAAAGGTAAATGATTTATTGAATGTTTTTGCTGGTTTTTGTGAAAATGTTGCCTGGTGATGCTAACGCTAAATGTTAATGCTAAATGCTAACGCTAAATGCTAAATGCTAGTTTTGCTATGGTAGAGAAGCATATTTTTGAAAATCTGAGATGACAGTGTTGTTAACAAAAGGCTAAGCATGATAGCTAGCATATTGATTTAATTTAATTTGCGATTTTCATGAATAGTTAACGTTGCGTTATGGTAATGGGCTTGAGGCTGTAGTCATGATCCCGGATCCGGGTTGGCTCGACGCAAGAAGTTAACTAAATGTTAATAATTAAAACGAAAACTTAATCAAACATAGTTCAAAACTATTGCCTTTTTGAGTTAACTTTATCGATGGCGACCCCTTTGGCGATGGCGAGTCCTTCGTCCAAAGCTTGTTGAATGCATGCACTGAAACAATCAGAAAACACAAAACAAAAACAGGATACTGAAAACATTTTATTTTGGCATCTTCACATGTAGAAATTGAGTTATGGCTAAAATGGCAATTTATATTATTTTCCCAAAATGAAATATTTTACAACAAAAAAATCCTCCAATTTCGACAGCCCAGCGCTATGTCAATATTGCACAAATGCAGCATTGGGTTAATTCAACCCGGTGGGGTTGGCTTGTGCAAAGACCAAATTGAAACAAACCAAATCTAAATGTAATTTTATTGGTTGCATACACATATTTAGCAATGTCATTGCTGGTGTAGAGAAATGCTTGTGTGCCAACAGTGTAGTAATATCTAACAATACACATAAATCTAAAGTAAAATAATGGAAATGTATAAATATTACGATGAGCAATGTCCGAGTCCGGAGTATAAATATATAAATATATATATATATATATATATATATATATATATATATATAGATAAATATATATACAGAGTGTGCAAAGCTGTCACCAAGGCAAAGGGTGGCTGTTTTGAAGAATCTCAAATATAAAATAGATGTTATATATATATAACTCAGCAAAAAAAGAAATGCCCTCTCACTGTCAACTGCGTTTACTTTCGGCAAAAATTAACCTCTTGGGGCTAGGGGGCAGAATTTTCACTTTTAGATAAATAGCGTGCAATATTTCAACTTCCTGCTACTCATGCCAAGAATATAAGATATGCATATATGCATATTATTCATAGATTTGGATAGAAAACACTCCGTTTCTAAAACTGTTTGAATCATGTCTGTGAGTATAACAGAACTTATGTAGCAGGCAAAACCCCAAGGACTAACTGTTCAGATTTTTTATTGTTTTTTACTCTCTCTGTTCCCTGACCTGTTATTGCCAAGGGATGTTTCTTAAGAACCTGTTTTCAGTTCCTACCGCTTCCACTGAATGTCACCAGTCTTTGGAATTTGGTTGAGGTTATTCCTTTGTGCAATGAAGAAGTAGGCCAACTAGGAACTGGGTACACTTTTGTGAGTTGCGCAAGACGTGAAAAGTGGCGCTGGTTTGTTTTCATTCCTGTATTGAACACAGATTGTCGCGTCTGCAATTTGATCGATTATTAACGTTTAAAAATAGCTAAAGTTGTATTTCAAAAGTAGTTTGAAATATTTTGGCAAAGTTTATAGGCATCTTTTGAAATATTTTGTAGTGACGTTGCGTTTTTTGTCAGCTGTTTTTTTCTGGATCAAACGCGCTTTATAAATGGACATTTTGAATATATTTGGATGGAATTAATTGAACAAAAGGACACATTGTGATGTTTATGGGACATATTGGAGTGCCAACAAAAGAAGCTCGTCAAAGGTAATGCATGTTTTATATTTTATTTCAGTGTTTTGTGTAGCGCCTGCAGGGTTGAAATATGCTAACTCCTTTGTTTACTGCTGGTGCAGATGGTGCAGATTATCAGATAATAGCTTCTTATGCTTTCGCCGAAAAGTATTTTTAAAATCTGACATGTTGGCTGGATTCACAATGAGTGTAGCTTTAATTGAGTATCTTACATGTGTGATTTAATGAAAAAGTTTGAATTTCATAGTATTTTATTTGAATCTGGCGCTGGGATTGAGATCCTGGCTCTTTGCTGGCCATGGCAGAACACAGACATTAATTTCTGGCTTGTAGGAAATCACGCACAGAACAAACAGTATAGCTGGTGGCATTGTCATGCTGAAGGGACTTGTCAGGATGAACAAGGGTACCACATGAGGGAGGAGGACTTCCCTGTGACACACAGTATTGAGATTTCCTGCAATGACAACAAGCTCAGTCCGATGATGCTGTGACACCGCCCCAGACCATGACGGACCCTCCATCTCCAAATTGATCCAGAGTACAGGCCTCGGTGTAACTCTCATTCCTTCGGCAATAAATGCGAATCTGACCGTCTCCCCTGGTAAGACAAAACCGTGACTCGTCAGTGAAGAGCACTTTTGCCAATCATGTCTGGTCCATCAACGGTAGGTTTGTGCCCATTGGCAACGTTGTTGCCGGTGTTAACTGTTGAGGACCTGCCTTACAACAGGCCTACAAGCCCTCAGTCCAGCCTCTCTCAGCCTATTGCGGACAGTCTGAGCACTGATGGAGAGATTGGGCATTCCTGGTGTTACTCGGGCAGTTGTTGTTGCCATCCTGTAACTGTCACGCAGGTGTGATGTTCGGATGTACTGATCCTGTGCAGGTGTTGTTACACGTGGTCTGCCACTGCGTGGATGGTCAGGTGTCCATCCTGTCTCCCTGTAGCGCTGTCTTAGGCGTCTCACAGTACAGACATTGCAATTTATTGCCCTGGCCACATCTGCAGTCCTCATGTCTCCTTGCAGCATGCCTAAGGTACATTCACGCAGATGAGCAGGGACCCTGGGCATCTTTCCTTTGGTGTTTTTCAGAGTCAGTAGAAAGGCCTCTTTAGTGTCCTATGTTTTCATAACTGTGACCTTAATTGCCTACTGTCTCAAAGCTGTTAGTGTCTTAACGACCGTTCCACAGGTGCATGTTCATGAATTTTTTATGGTTCATTGAACAAGCATGGGAAACAAATCCTTTACAATGAAGATCTGGGAAGTTATTTGGATTTTTACAAATTATCTTTGAAAGACAGGATCCTGAAAAAGGGACATTTTCTTTTTTTGCTGAGTTACATATATATATATATATATATGTGTGTGTGTGTGTGTGTGTGTGTGTGTGTGTGTTGCGGTGTGTAGCCATTGTGGACTGTATATGGATAAAATATTTAGTATATCTGTAGGATAGAATAGTATCATGACACTCCTGACAGTGGATCAAAAGACCTGCAGTATTGGGGGAAAAAATCCCTTTGTCTTCACAAGACCTTTGCTGCCAAAAACTCGAAAGAATGAACTTTGGAGTAATATTCATAACATAGGAAGGTTAACAATGGTCCGTGGGGATCTAAAGAATAGTCATGTCATATGGTTTATTTTTTGTGATGTCTTTAACTTCTTCGATATAGGGGGCGCTCGATTAATTTTTGGATGAAAAACGTTCCCTTTTTAAACAAGATATTTTGTCACGAAAAGATGCTCGACTATGCATATAAGCTTTGGAAAGAAAACACACAAGGCTAATCTGAAAACAAGACTCCCTAAATTTTATCAGCATATCGATTGCGCAACCAGAGCTGAAAAAACCAAGGATTACTGCTATTCTAAGTTCCGCATCGCATATAAGGCCCTGACCCGCACTCCTTTCGGAAAAGCTGACCACGACTCCATTTTGTTGATCCCTGCCTACAGACAGAAACTAAAACAAGAAGCTCCCGCGCTGAGGTCTGTTCAACGCTGGTCCGACCAATCTGATTCCACACTCCAAGACTGCTTTCATCACGTGGACTGGGATATGTTTTGTATTGCGTCAGACAACAACATTGACGAATACGCTGATTCGGTGAGCGAGTTCATTAGAATATGCGTTGAAGATGTCGTTCCCATAGCAACGATTAAAACATTCCCAAACCAGAAACCGTGGATTGATGGCAGCATTCGCGTGAAACTGAAAGCCCGAACCACTGCTTTAAATCAGGGCAAGGTGACCGGAAACATGACCGAATACAAACAGTGTAACTATTCCCTCCACAAGGCAATCAAACAAGCTAAGCGTCAGTATAGAGACATTTACATTTACATTTAAGTCATTTAGCAGACGCTCTTATCCAGAGCGACTTACAAATTGTATTCAAAAAGACATCCAGTGGAACAGCCACTTTACAATAGTGCATCTAAATCTTTTTGGGGGTGAGAAGGATTACTTTATCCTATCCTAGGTATTCCTGAAACATGGGGTTTCAGGTGTCTCCGGAAGGTGGGATTGACTCATGTCCTGGCGTCGTGAGGGAGTTTGTTCCACCATTGGGGGCCAGAGCAGCGCCCAGTTTTGACTGGGCTGCGCGGAACTGTATTCCTCAGTGGTAGGGAGTCTGTTGTTCCAGAGGTGGATGAACGAGTGCCCTTGTTTGGGTGTAGGGCCTGAAGAGCCTGGAGGTAACTGAGGTGCCCGCCCCTCACAGCTCCGTCAGGCAAGACCATGGTCTTGTAGCGGATGCGAGCTTCAACTGGAAGCCAGTGGAGAGACTTTGAGAGACTAGCCATATCACCTCCACCCTACCTGAGGAGCGGGGTGACGTGAGAGAACAGGGAAGGTTGAACACCAGATGGGCTAACGGCGTTCTGGATGAGTTGTAGGGAATGCTTTAATGGCACAGGCAGGGAGCCCAGCCAACAGCGAGTTGCAGTAATCCAGACGGGAGATGACAAGTGCCTGGATTAGGACCTGCGCTGCTTCCTGTGTGAGGCAGGGTCGGCAACGGATGTTGTAGAGCATGAACCTACAAGAACGGGCCACCGCCTTGATGTTAGTTGAGAACGACAGGGTGTTGTCCCCTGATCACGCCAAGGTTCTTAGCGCAGGAGGACACAATGGAATTGTCAACCGTGATGGCGATCATGGAACGGGCAGTCCTTCCCGGGAGGAAGAGCAGCTCCGTCTTGCCGAGGTTCAGCTTGAGGTGGTGATCCGTCATCCACACTGATATGTCTGCCAGACATGCAGAGATGCGATTCGCCACCTGGTCATCAGAAGGGGGAAAGGAGAAGATTAATTGTGTGTCGTCTGCATAGCAATGATAGGAGAGACCATGTGAGGTTATGACAGAGCCAAGTGACTTGGTGTATAGCGAGAATAGGAGAGGGCCTCAGAGCCCTGGGGGACGCCAGTGGTGAGAGCAGGAGACAGATTCTCGCCACGCCACCTGGTAGGAGCGACCTGTCAGGTAGGACGCCAAGCGTGGGCCACGCCGGAGATGCCCAACTCGGAGAGGGTGGAGAGGAGGATCTGATGGTTCACAGTATCAAGGCAGCCGATAGGTCTAGAAGGATGAGAGCAGAGGAGAGAGAGTTAGCTTTAGCAGTGCGGAGGGCCTCCGTGATACAGAGAAGAGCAGTCTCAGTTGAATGACTAGTCTTGAAACCTGACTGATTTGGATCAAGAAGGTCATTCTGAGAGAGATAGCGGGAGAGCTGGCCAAGGACGGCACGTTCGAGAGTTTTGGAGAGAAAAGAAAGAAGGGATACTGGTCTGTAGTTGTTGACATCGGAGGGATCGAGTGTAGGTTTTTCAGAAGGGTGCAACTCTCGCTCTCTTGAAGACAGAAGGGACGTAGCCAGCGGTCAGGGATGAGTTGATGAGCGAGGTGAGGTAAGGGAGAAGGTCTCCGGAAATGGTCTGGAGAAGAGAGGAGGGAATAGGGTCAAGCGGGCAGGTTGTTGGGCGGCATTGCCGTCACAAGACGCGAGATTTCATCTGGAGAGAGAGGGGAGAAAGAGGTCAGAGCACAGGGTAGGGCAGTGTGAGCAGAACCAGCGGTGTGTTTGACTTAGCAAACGAGGATCGGATGTCGTTGACCTTCTTTTCAAAATGGTTGACTGAAGTCATCTGCAGAGAGGAGGAGGGGGAGGGGGAGGAGGATTCAGGAGGGAGGAGAAGGTGGCAAAGAGCTTCCTAGGGTTAGAGGCAGATGCTTGGAATTTAGAGTGGTAGAAAGTGGCTTTAGCAGCAGAGACAGAAGAGGAAAATGTAGAGAGGAGGGAGTGAAAGGATGCCAGGTCCGCAGGAGGCGAGTTTCCTCCATTTCCGCTCGGCTGCCCGGAGGCCTGTTCTGTGAGCTCCTCAATGATTCGTCGAGCCACGGAGCAGGAGGGGAGGACCGAGCTTGGAGGATAGGGGACATAGAGAATCAAGGGATGCAGAAAGGGAGGAGAGGAGGGTTGAGGAGGCAGAATCAGGAGATAGGTTGGAGAAGGTTTGAGCAGAGGGAAGAGATGATAGGATGGAAGAGGAGAGAGAGCGGGGGAGAGAGAGCGAAGATTGGGACGGCGCGATACCATCCGAGTAGGGGCAGTGTGGGAAGTGTTGGATGAGAGCAAGAGGGAAAAGGATACAAGGTAGTGGTCGGAGACTTGGAGGGGAGTTGCAGTGAGGTTAGTGGAAGAACAGCATCTAGTAAAGATGAGGTCGAGCGTATTGCCTGCCTTGTGAGTAGAGGGGGAAGGTGAGAGGGTGAGGTCAAGAGAGGAGAGGAGTGGAAAGAAGGAGGCAGAGAGGAATGAGTCAAAGGTAGACGTGGGGAGGTTAAAGTCGCCCAGAACTGTGAGAGGTGAGCCGTCCTCAGGAAAGGAGCTTATCAAGGCATCAAGCTCATTGATGAACTCTCCGAGGGAACCTGGAGGGCGATAAATGATAAGGATGTTAAGCTTGAAAGGGCTGGTAACTGTGACAGCATGGAATTCAAAGGAGCGATAGACAGATGGGTAAGGAGAAAGAGAGAATGACCACTTGGGAGAGATGAGGATCCCGGTGCCACCACCCCGCTGACCAGAAGCTCTCGGGTGTGCGAGAACACGTGGGCGGACGAAGAGAGAGCAGTAGGAGTAGCAGTGTTATCTGTGGTGATCCATGTTCCGTCAGTGCCAAGAAGTCGAGGACTGGAGGGAGGCATAGGCTGAGATGAACTCTGCCTTGTTGGTCGAGATCGGCAGTTCCAGAGGCTACCGGAGACCTGGAACTCCACGTGGGTCGTGCGCGCTGGGACCACCAGATTAGAGTGGCTGCGGCCACGCGGTGTGGAGCGTTTGTATGGTCTGTGCAGAGAGGAGAGAACAGGGATAGACAGACACATAGTTGACAGGCTACAGAAGAGGCTACGCTAATGCAAAGGAGATTGGAATGACAAGTGGACTACACGTCTCGAATGTTCAGAAAGTTAAGCCTACGTAGCAGGAATCTTATTGACTAAAATAATTCAAATGATACAGTACTGCTGAAGTAGGCTAGCTGGCAGTGGCTGCGTTGTTGTTGTTCTATCTCTCTATAGTGCTGTTTCTTGTATTATGGTCTCTTGTTTCTTTAGAGGTTTCACTTTGTTGTCCTTTTCTTTTCCTTTTTCTTCTGTCCTTATTTTGTCTTCCTTTCTTCTGTTAACTAGATATTTTTTGTTGTTATTATTTGTAAGCTAGCTAGCTTCTTCCAGGAGAGTCCCTAGCAACTGCTTAGCAACAAGTAAACAATTCAGCTAGCAATTCAGCTAGCTAAGATAACTGTACAATTTTATGAAAAATAGTTACTTCTTCAAAAGCCTGTCTTTTTGGTTTGTTCCTTGTTTTGTCTTCTATTGAGTCTGGCAGTTTTCTCTTGATTTTTTCGATGTACTTCACTCTAAAAAAAACATTTAAATCTCAATATATACAGGAGCTCATTTTTCAGCAGCTGCTCAATTTAGAACAGACAAAGTAGATTCTCAATTCAACGGCTCAGACACAAGAGGTATGTGGCAGGGTCTACAGTCAATCATGTATTACAAAAAGAAAACCAGCCCAGTCACGGACCAGGATGTCTTGCTCCCAGGCAGACTAAATAACTTTTTTGCCCCGCTTTGAGGACAATACAGTGCCAATGACATGGCCCACAACTAAAACATGCAGACTCTCCTTCACTGCAGCCGACGTGAGGAAAACATTTAAACGTGTCAACCCTCGCAAGGCTGCAGGCCCAGACGGCATCCCCAGCCGCGCCCTCAGAGCATGCGCCGACCAGCTGGCTGGTGTGTTTACGGACATATTCAATCAATCGCTATCCCAGTCTGTTGTTCCCACATGCTTCAAGAGGGCCACCATTGTTCCTGTTCCCAAGAAAGCTAAGGTAACTGAGCTAAACGACTACCGCCCCGTAGCATTCACTTCCGTCATCATGAAGTGCTTTGAGAGACTAGTCAAGGACCATATCACCTCCACCCTACCTGACACCCTAGACCCACTCCAATTTGCTTACCGCCCAAATAGGTCCACAGACGATGCAATCTCAACCACACTGCACACTGCCCTAACCCATCTGGACAAGAGGAATACCTATGTGAGAATGCTGTTCATCGACTACAGCTCTGCATTTAACACCATAGTGCCCTCCAAGCTCGTCCATCAAGCTTGAGACCCTGGGTCTCGACCCCGCCCTGTGCAACTGGGTACTGGACTTCCTGACGGGCCACCCCCAGGTGGTGAGGGTAGGCAACAACATTTCCACCCCGCTGATCCTCAACACTGGGGCCCCACAAGGGTGCGTTCTGAGCCCTCTCCTGTACTCCCTGTTCACCCACGACTGCGTGGCCACGCACGCCTCCAACTCAATCATCAAGTTTGCGGACGACACAACAGTGGTAGGCTTGATTACCAACAACGATGAGACGGCCTACAGGGAGGAGGTGAGGGCCCTCGGAGTGTGGTGTCAGGAAAATAACCTCACACTCAACGTCAACAAAACTAAGGAGATGATTGTGGACTTCAGGAAAAAGCAGAGGGAACACCCCCCTATCCACATTGATGGAACAGTAGTGGAGAGGTTAGTAAGTTTTAAGTTCCTCGGGGTACACATCACAGACAAACTGAATTGGTCCACCCACACAGACAGCATCGTGAAGAAGGTGCAGCAGCGCCTCTTCAACCTCAGGAGGCTGAAGAAATTCGGCTTGTCACCAAAAGCACTCACAAACTTCTACAGATGCACAATCGAGAGCATCCTGTCGGGCTGTATCACCGCCTGGTACGGCAACTGCTCCGCCCACAACCGTAAGGCTCTCCAGAGGGTAGTGAGGTCTGCACAACGCATCACCGGGGGCAAACTACCTGCCCTCCAGGACACCTACACCACCCGATGTCACAGGGAGGCCATAAAGATCATCAAGGACAACAACCACCCGAGCCACTGCCTGTTCACCCCGCTATCATCCAGAAGGTGAGGAGAGTACAGGTGCATCAAAGCTGGGACCGAGAGACTGAAAAACAGCTTCTATCTCAAGGCCATCAGACTGTTAAACAGCCACCACTAACATTGAGTGGCTGCTGCCAACACACTGACTCAACTCCAGCCACTTTAATAATGGGAAATGATGTAAAATATATCACTAGCCACTTTAAACAATGCTACCTAATATAATGTTTACATACCCTACATTATTCATCTCACATGTACTCTATATCATCTACTGCATCTTTATGTAATACATGTATCACTAGCCACTTTAACTATGCCACTTTGTTTACATACTCATCTCATATGTATATACTGCACTCAATACCATCTACTGTATCTTGCCTATGCCGCTCTGTACCATCACTCACTCATATCTGTATGTACATATTCTTATCCCCTTACACTTGTGTCTATAAGGTAGTAGTTTTGGAATTGTTAGCTAGATTACTTGTTGGTTATTACTGCATTGTCGGAACTAGAAGCACAAGCATTTCCCTTCACTCGCATTAACATCTGCTAACCATGTGTATGTGACAAATACAATATGATTTGATTTGATTTACCAGGTGGTCGCTTGGTGTCCTCCGTTGCAATTATTGAGTAATCTCCAGCTGCAGTACTTTTCCGTTTGCTATTGAGGAGAAACCCAACTGCCACGAAGGATTTATCATCGAATAGATATGTGAAAAACACCTTGAGGATGAGTCTAAACAACGTTTGCCATGTTTCTGTCGATATTTTGGAGTTAATTCATTTGGAAAAAGTTCGGCGTTGTGGTGAATGAATTTTCTTTTTTTTTTCTTAGCCAAAAGTGATGAACAAAACGGAGCGATTTCTCCTACACAAATAATCTTTTTGGAAAAAATGAACATTTGCTATCTAACTGCTATCCTCATTGAAATCCTCCGAAGTTCTTCAAAGGTAAATTATTTTATTTGAATGGTTTTCTTGTTTTTGTGAAAATGTTGCCTGCTGAATGCTAGGCCTAATGCTATGCTAGGCTATCAATACTCTTACACAAATGCTTGTGTAGCTTTGGTTGAAAAGCATATTTTGAAAATCTGAGATGACATTGTTGTTAACAAAAGGCTAAGCTTGTGTTTGAATATATTTATTTCATTTCATTTGCGATTTTCATGAATAGGAAATGTTGCGTTATGGTAATGCGCTTGAGGCTATGATTACGCTCCCGGATACGGGATTGCTCGTCGCTAGAGGTTAAGGATGGTATGACAAAGTAACTGTAACTCGGAAAGTGTACGCATCCTATGTATCAAATTTACATCTAAATGTTGTTATGGACAGCGTGAGATGAACGTTACGAAATGGTTAAAACTACAAGACCAGAAAGAGTGGAGTGGTATCTATACGGCTGAAAATGGTGAGACCACTACATTGCAGGAATACTTCTGACAGATCCCTCCTAGACATCCATTGGAATATCTGAAGTATCTAGCTAACAACCACAACCATTCAATTCTGAATGAGCGGCGGTTAGGGTGCTAAGTATTCTGGTTACTGTGAGCATAGTTTCCAAATGTATGTACGATAAGTTGACTCTCATTGTTTCTCCCTCTCTTTAGCTCGTGCAGATGTCTCTCACATCCTTCTTCACCCTTGATTTAGCTAGTTAGTCCAGATGGCTTGTTCTCAGAGATGTGCAGTTTTAGCTTGTTTGTATAGCTAAATAAACAACTTCAACTCGGGCCTAACAATGCTCATGCCAATGTATACTCTAAACACTGGCTTCTTGGGCATTATTACTTAAATAGACAACTGTTTAACATCTCCTCTAGTTACTTTCGATAACCAAATGTATTGAGGTAGCTATCACATGATAGGCTGCTCTAGCTAGCTAGCACAACTGGCTTGTGTCCACAACTAGCTATCTTATAACTTCACCCATCGTCTCTCACATCACCCGAAGCCAACAGTACCGTGGTAGCCTCTTCTGGGGCAAACCTTGAGTGGAAATTAAATGGCAGCACTGCAAGTAAATGTAAATTATCTCTTGACTCCACTGTGTCTGTGTGCCAGTCACTCCCTACTTTTCCCATCGGGGAGAGGAGGATGGCAGTGTCTGGAACCATTCTATGTTCCCTCTCTCGTTGCCCTATCTTGACCTAGAGGCTCACTTTCCTCTCCGTGAGCTTGTCCAGAATTGGTTGTATTTAGGATGGGAGTGTCTAAAATGACAATTTTATATATATCATTGGGTGGGGGTAATGTCTTGGTACCATTTTGTACCAAGGACGAGATAAGAGCTTTCTTTAGGAGACCAAACTGAACGATAATTTATAGCCAATTCTGTCTGGCTAGGGGATATTCCTCTCTGAAGTAAAGTATTTCTTTGTGTAAGTTCCTAAGACCTGTGGTTTGTCATGTCGACTAGAGGGTGTGGATCTTTGCTATAAAGGATCCCAGTTGCCATTATGTTGACCAGTCTCAACTTTTCATTAGAGATACTGAACTGTCGAAAGTCAAAATGCTATTGCAAAAGCTTAATTATTATTAAAGGTAAAGATTAAGCATAACTCTGACTGGTGTGTGATTTGCTCTCTCATCATTTGGTAATTAAGGAAATTTCCACGACGGTTGATAACAGAAATTGACATTGAAATATTTAAGTGAACAGATTTTACTTCATGGGATAAGGGGAAGAGACATTACAGACTATCAAAAATACAATTATAATCCTCCCGCTGGCAGATAGTAGACCAAAAGCTTTAGTTTAAAAACCTACATAAACATATTACGCTTCAGCGAATCACTGTCTTATAGCAGGTGTTTAACACTTTAAACTCTCCCCCAATTTTTTTATTTCACCTTTATTTAACCAGGAAGGCTAGTTGAGAAAAAGTTCTCATTTACTACTGCGACCTGGCCAAGACAAAGCGTAGCAATTCGTCACATACAACAACACAGAGTTACACATGGAATAAACAAAACATACAGTCAATAATACAGTAGAACAAAAGAAAACAAAAAGTCTATTTACAGATGAGGTAAGTTAAAGAAGAAAAATAGGCCATGGTGGCGAAGTAATTACAATATAGCAATTAAACACTGGAATGGTAGATCGGCAGAAGATGAATGTGCAGGTAGAGATACAGTGCAGGTAGAAATAAATAAATACGTAAATAAATAAATACTAGTATGGGGATGAGGTAGGTAGATAGATGGGCTGTTTACAGATTGGCTATGTACAGGTGCAGTGAGCTGCTCTTACAGCTGGTGCTTAAAGTTAGTGAGGGAGATTTGAGTCTCCAGCTTCAGTGATTTTTGCAATTCATTTCAGTCATGGGCAGCAGAGAACTGGAAGGAAAGACGACCAAAGGAGGAATTGGCTTTGGAGGTGACCAGTGAGATATACCTACTGGAGCGCGTGCTACGAGTGGGTGCTGCTATGGTGACCAGGGAGCTGAGATAAGGTGGGGCTTTACCTAGCAGAGACTTGTAGATAACCTGGGTTTGGCGACGAGTATGAAGCGAGGGCCAACCAACGAGAGCGTACAGGTCGTAATGGTGGGTAGTGTATGGGGCTTTGGTAACAAAATGGATGGCACTGTGATAGACTGCATCCAGTTTGTTGAGTAGAGTGTTGGAGGCTATTTTATAGACGACATCACCGAAGTCGAGGATCGGTAGGATGGGCAGTTTTACGAGGGTTGTTTGGCAGCATGAGTGAAGGATGCTTTGTTGCGATATAGGAAGCCGATTCTAGATTACATTTTGGATTGGAGATGCTTAATGTGAGTCTGGAAGGAGAGTTTACAGTCTAACCAGACACCTAGGTATTTGTAGTTGTCCACATATTCTAATTCAGAGCCGTCCAGACTAGTGATGCTGGACTGGCGAGTAGGTGCGGGGAGTGATCGATTGAAGAGCATGCATTTAGTTTTACTTGCGTTTAAGAGCAGTTGGAGGCCACGGAAGGAGAGTTGTATGGCACTGTAGCTCGTCTGGAGGTTAGTTAACACAGTGTCCAAGGAGGGGCCAGAAGTATACAGAATGGTGTTGTCTGCGTAGAGGTGGATCAGATAATCACCAGCAGCAAGAGCAACATCATTGATGTATACAGAAACGAGAGTCTGCCCGAGAATTGAACCCTGTGGCACACCCATAGAGACTGTCAGAGGTCCGCACAACAGGCCCTCCGATTTGACACACTGAACTCTATCAGAGAAGTAGTTGGTAAACCAGGCGAGGCAATAATTTGAGAAACCAAGACTGTCGAGTCTGCCAATAAGAATGTTGTGATTGACAGTCAAAAGCCTTGGCCAGGTCGATGAATATGGCTGCACAGTAATGTCTCTTATCGATGGCGGTTATGATGTCGTTTAGAACCTTGAGGGTGGCTGATGTGCACCCATGACGAGCTCTGAAACCAGAATGCATAGCGGATTCGAAATGGTCAGTCATCTGTTTGTTAACTTGGCTTTCGAAGACCTTAGAAAGACAGGGTAGGATAGATTTAGGTCTGTAGCAGTACAGGTCTATTTTGAAGAAGGGGATGACCGCGGCAGCTTTCCAATCTTTGGGAATCTCAGACAATACGAAAGAAAGGTTGAAGAGGCTAGTAATAGGGGTTGCAACAATTTTGGCAGATCATTTTAGAAAGAGAGGGTCCAGATTGTCTAGCCCGGCTGATTTGTAGGGGTCTAGATTTTGCAGCTCTCTCAGAACATCAGCTATCTGGATTTGGGTAAAGGAGAAATGGTGGAGGCTTTGGCGGGTTGCTGTGGAGGGTGCCGGGCAGTTGACCGGTGTAGGGATAGCCATGTGGAAAAGCATGGCCAGCCGTAGAGAAATGCTTATTGCAATTCTCAATTATAGTGGATTTATCGGTGGTGACAGTGTTTCCTAGCCTCAGAGCAGTGGGCAGCTGGGAGGAGGTGATCTTAATCTTCATGGACTTTACAGTGTCCCAGAACTTTTTTGAGTTAGTACTACAGGATGCAAATTTCTGTTTGAAAAAGCTTGCCTTAGCTTTTCTAACGGCCTGTGTATATTTGTTCCTACCTTCCTTGAAAAGTTGCATATCACGGGGCTATTTGATGCTAATGCAGAATGCCACAGGATGTTTTTGTGCTGGTCAAGGGCAGACAGGTCTGGAGTGAACCAAGGACTATATCTATTCCTAGTTCTACATTTTTTGAGAGGGGCATGCTTATTTAAGATGGCGAGGAGGGCACTTTTAAAGAATAACCAGGCATCATCTACTGATGGGATTAGGTCAATGATATTCCAGGATATCCCGGCCAGGTCGATTAGAAAGGCCTTCTCTCAGAAGTGTTTCAGGGAGCGTTTGACAGTGATGAGGGGTGGTCGTTTGGTCGCAGACCCATTACGGATGCAGACAATGAGGCAGTGATCGCTGAGATCTTGATTGAAAACAGCAGAGGTGTATTTGGAGGGCGACCAACAAAATGAGTCATACATTTCTGTATACTTCCAACCATTTAGGATAATTGAATGAACCAAGGTTCAGGACAGGCAGCCCAATTCTGAACTATTGGCATAAACAATAATTGGGCAAAAGACCAATTAGTAGGACAATAATCAGAAATGGTCTGCCTGTGTAAACTCAGCACTATGTGGCTTCCTCAATCTTCCTTGAAGAAGGTTCCTGAAATGTTCTTTCCATTAAATCAGGCATGTCAAACTCATTCCATGAAGGGCCGAGTGTCTGCGGATTTTCACTCCTCCCTTGTTCTTGGTTGATGGTCACTAATTAGTAAAGAACTCCCCTCACCTGGTTGTCTAGGTTTTAATTGAAAGGGAAAAACAAAACACCTGCAGACACTAGGCCACGGGTTAGACCGAAAACATGCACACTCAGCCTTCTGTGGAATGAGTTTGATACATGTGCATTAAATGATTAGTGTATACAGTGTGTGTCTGACCTTATCATTATATAAGTAAACAAAGCCGTAGGCTACTTTGAGCTAGGAATAAGTGCTAACAAAGTAACAAGAAGCAGACCACTAAACAGTGAGAAGAAAATAAGAAATATAAGCTTTCTTTTAAGAAAACAAAAGTTATGAAATCCTATGTGCAACTATAACACATTGATGAGATTTACTTGACATGATGAGCGAGACATACCATAAGAACAGTGTTCTGGTGTTACAATATGATGGTGGCATTACATACGTACAAAATAAAAAACTAAGTTTAATAAGGATTTGCATCTTTCCCTTTCAAAATGATTCGATACATATCTAGATACATGGGTTGCAGAATCCTGCAGAATCCACCCTGTGACCTCTAAGATAAGAATGCACATAGTGATGCATAGTGCATTGACTGCAACATATACATTTATAACACACAAAAACATCCAATAACACATTTCATTATCTCACAGAACATAACTTCTACAATAAAGTAGAAGTGGGTGTCTGCGTCAAAGTCCTTGCCCAGAGTCATCAAGAAAATCATAATTTCTTCAGACAAGAAAATTACCTCAATGTCTTCGTCAGTGAGGGCATCAATGACGAGGTGGCGGTGGAGAGCACGTGTTCTGGATAATATGAAGAAATTATTCATCAAACGTTGGATTCCAATTGCAAAATGATGCATCAACTATGAGATGGACTCTAATTACATACCTGTCATATGTCATCTTCGTCGCCACATAATCTGCCAGAGACGCGGCATGGTATCGACGATGTGTCAACCACAAGGCTGACTCATCGAAGTTCCTGTGTCTCCACAACAAGGCCGTGAATCTCGAGTTCTGCCATCTGTAATACATCAGCAACAATATGATTGAACATCTTCATTTAAACTCTTGGTTCAGAACCTGGAACACACACTTACGGACAAGAAAAAAAGACTCCAGTTGTTAGAATCCGTGTGAGCCTGGCGCCATTGTGATGGGTACACGACAGTCCATTCACTCAGATCCCAGATGTTCCTGAAGGCATTGCTGCAATAAAATACACGATTGTATTATGTAACCCTTTGTGCTTGTACCCAGCAACTTTTGCGAGCGTTTTGTTGTCTGAGTGAGGCAAATGCTGTGCAGCCATCTTCATCGACCTGGCCAAGGCTTTCGACTCTGTCTATCACCGCATTTTTATCTGCAGACTCAATAGGCTTGTCTTCTCAAATGACTGCCTCGCCGTGTTCACCTACTAATTCTCAGATAGAGTTCAGTGTTTCAAATCGGAGGACCTGTTGTCCTGTTTCTCTGTATATATCAATGATGTCACTCTTTCTGCTGGTGATTCTCTGAGCTACCTCTACGCAGACAACATCATTCTGTTTATATATTGCCCTTCTTTGGACACTGTGCTAACAAACAAGCCTCCAAACAAGCTTCAACGCAATACAACACTCCTTCTGTGGCCTCCAACTGCTTTTAAAATGCTAGTAAATCTAAGTGCATGCTCTTCAACAGATTGCTTCCCACCCAACTAGCATCACTACTCTGGACGGTTCTGACCTAGAATATGTGGACAACTACAAATACCTGTGTCTGGTTAGACTGTAAACTCTCCAGACTCACATTAAGCATCTCCAATCCTAAATTAAATCTAGAATCAGCTTCCTATTTCGCAACAAAGCCTCCGCCAAACATACCCTCGTAAAACTGACTATCCTACCCATCATTGACGTTGGCGATGTCATTTACAAAATAGCCCCCAACACTCTACTCAGCAAATTGGATGTAGTCTATCCCAGTGCAATCCGTTTTATCACCAAAGCCCCATATACTACCCACCACTGCAGCCTGTATGCTCTCGTTGGATGGCCCTCAAGAATTGTAAAAATCTCGAGTCTTATATCTCCCTCTAACTTTAGGCATCAGCTGTCTGAGCAGCTAACCGATCACTGTACCTGTACACAACCAATCTCTAAATAGCACACCCGACTAACTACCTCATCCCCATATTATTACTTACCCTTTTGCTCTTTTGTATACCAGTATCTCTACTTGCACATCATCATCTGCACTTCTATCACTCCAGGATTAATGCTAAATTGTAATTATTTTTGCCTCTAGGGCCTATTTATTCCCTACCTCCCTACTCTTCTACGTTTGCACACACTGTACATAAATAGAAAAATCTTTATTTTGTGTTATTGACTCTGTTTGTTTATGTGTAACTGTGTTGTTGTTTTTGTCGCACTGCTTTGCTTGATCTTGGCCAGATCGCAGTTGTAACTGAACTTGTTCTCAACTGGCCTACCTGGTTAAATAAAGGTGAAATAAAATACAAAATAATGAATGCACTCATAAAGAAAGATATATAAAAGCTCCGAATGGCTCAAAACAGGGCTGCCAGATTATCTCTTCAGTGCTCTAAGCGAATGAATATTATCCAAATGCATCAGAATCTCTCATGGCTTCATGTTAAAAACAAATTACTATCTAGTCTACTGATTTTCTTTAGGAATCTACATTTTTGAATAGCGCCATAGCGGAATGGAACTCATTACCAATCCATATTTCTCAGGCAAAAATAAAAAAAATAAAAGAACATTAATGCGATAGACCATATTACTGGACAGAAAATAGAGAGTATCAACTGAATGTTAAATGTGTTTCCTGTCAGGTATTTTAATTATCTCTTGTCTACTTGTTGAATTTTTGATGTCTTGATTGTGGTTGTTTGTAATGTCTTGTTAGTTGCTGTTGGACCCCGGGAAGATTAGCTAGCGTTACGGCGTTAGCTAATGGGTGTCCTAATAAAAATAACAAATTAATTTTAAAAAATCTAATAATGGCTCATTGCTGTATGCACTGTGGCGTACAGCAGGTTAGCCACCAGGGGGAGACTCGTCGAGGCCTGGTAACAGATGGAGTATACATCACGAGGCGATGGCTCCATCTGCTGGATGTGCCAGGTCTCGACGGGCTCTCCAGGCAGGACTAATTGGGGCTGATTGGGAGCTGGTGAGTAATCAAGGGCGGAATGCTCACCAGCTGTGCAAGGCCCATAAATCTGCCAGAAGGGCAGCACACAGGGGGAATGGGGGGAAAGAAAGGACTCCTGTGGTATTCTTGATGGTTGTAGAGGGAGTTTTGTGTCAGACACGGAATACCAGAAGATGGCTTCCCGGAGAGGGTCTCATAGGGGAGACCTATCATTTTATTTTTTATTTAAGACTAGGGCTGAATACTGCCCCCTTTGGAGGAAGTGCGTGCCCATAGTAAACTGAAAATATTTTTTCCCAAAATTGCTAATATATGCATATAATAATAATTATTATTGAATAGAAAACATTCTAAAGTTTCTAAAACCGTTTAAATTATGTCTGTATGTAAAGCAGAACTCTCAGGGCAGCCATTCTCCCAAACTCTCTGTTGGCAACAGAAAAGTTGGGTCAACTTTGACGTCATCGCCCCCACCCTTCCCAAGCAGCTACCGATCTGGGAACATGGCGCGTTCATTGTGAGAATCTCGCGGGCCCTCGTCCTTTGGCGGTCTAAAACGTTCGGGTCACTCAAAAATACATGCACTCTATTGCACGCGGCCGATTTGGGGCACGTTCTTTTCCAAAGAACACCAATTGATATCGGTTTGTCTGTTCGCTCTGATCTTTGTTTTACACGTTAAAAACATCATAAAGCTCGATTCTGCACTTAGTTTGAAGGGTTTAGTCGACATATAATATGTAATTTTGAAGTTTTGATGCGCAAGAGTGCGGGACCAGAAGTCATTTTGGGTGCATTTCAGCTGAAGCTGTTAGCATATGCTAATACAAAGACACACAACTTGAAACCAAACGATGTATTGGGTAAGTATGACTCCTTCTACGTCTTCTGATCGAAGAACATCAAAGGTAAGGGAATATTTATGTGGTTATTTGGGGTTTCTGTGGACTCCAAACGTAGAGGAGACATACTGCTAATATCTGAGCGCCGTCTCCTAGTATATCCTAGTGAACGAATTCTGTAACGTTAAAAATAAATGTAACACAGCGGTTGTATTAAGAAGTGTATCTTTGTAACTATATGTAGAACATGTATATTTAGTCATGTTTATTGCATGTTATCTGACGTTATCTGTCGGAGCTATCATTTCTCCGGACATTTGAGTAGCATTTTTTGAAATGTCGTCATTGTAAACAGAGATTTATGGATATAAATGGCATATTATTGAAAAAAAAAATGTACTGTGTAACATGTCATATTACTGTCATCTGATGAAGATTTTCAAAAGGTTAGTGAATTATTTTTTTAATCCTACTTTTAAATTTTATATTTTCTGGGACAAAATGGCTGCCGCTTGTCTTTTGTTTCGGTGGTGATCTAATATAAATATGTGCTATGTTTTCGCCGTAAAACATTTTAGAAATCTGACTCGCTGGGTAGATGAACAAGGTGTTTATCTTTCATTTGAGCTATTGGACTTGTTAATGTGTGGAGGTTAAATATTTCTAAGAATATTTTTTTGCATTTTGCGTTATGGTAATGAGCTTGAGCCGTAGTCACGATCCCGGATCCGGGGTTGGGTAGCATCAAGAGGTTAAATAAACACCCCTGAAACTGAGCTAATCCTTCTGTCTGTCTGATATGGGTAAACTTCTTGACCAACCTCCCCTGGTCTACCACATCACCTGATTTATGATCTGTTTCCCTGAATTAATATAATATTTTATAACTTCGCTAGTCATGTTGGCAATAGAAAAAGCTTTAAAATGATACCCACCTGGCCCAGATTGTGGTTTATAATGGAATGTTTCTCGATTGCGTAAACGATAACAGTAACTGTGCGATGGCGAAGATATTCCAAACAAAACTACAAGTGTGCTTGCTCTATTTCCTCAACGGCAGAGCAAGGAAAGCAAAAAACAACTTATAGTTGAAGACTCTTTGAGTCATAAAAGTGCATTGAAATTACTTCGGAACTGTGGACACTTTGTAGAGGTGTGGCCACTTGGAGACGCCAGTTAGTCCTCAAACACTTGTATTTTTTATTATGTTGCACCTACTTGAAATATTCCAAGAATATTCTTAATGCTTTACTGATTGTATTCAGAGTGTTTTCAGATTTCGTTAATATTTCTGCTTCTGCTATTGTGTCCTCACCTTTGATTTAATACTCTCCCCAAATCTCTAAACTGTTCCCATGGTTATACATATGCTTTTCATATTTCTTCTGTAAGAAACATTTCAGATTAGCCCTATCCATATAGGCCAATTTCCACGAGTGTAAAGGGTTAATATACCACATGGAGAGGGTTGAAGTACCTCAGCAAGTCCAGACCCTCTGACCCGATTCCTTGGCAGGGGCCCATTGAGTCATACACTCTGATCTGCTTGGACGTGCCATTGAAGACCTGTCGAATATGTTAAATACATGTGTATCTCACGAGACCTCATGCGCCAGCCATTTTGAATGACATGGAAATTAGTCCTAAGTCTTCAATGTATCCATACATCATTATGTGGAATGTAATGGTCCCCTTTCTCAGGATCAGCTCCCACACACTGAGGAACAAGGACCTGTTTCTCTGAAAATCCTGTTTTGGTTTGGTTTAGAGTTTATCAGGATTTAAATACCTTTGCAAATAAATGACAATATGAATCCGGAGAGTGCAGTCATTTAAAAAAGGTGGTAAAGTCAGTCAATCTGCATTTCATACTTTCAGGTAACAAGACAGGACATGGTCATGGATATGTCTGCTGTGCAGCCAGGATATGAATACACATACAGGAAGTGGGTTCACCTATTGAGAGAAATTGTTACACTGTTAATAGACTGTGTACGAGGGGAGAAGTTTGCGTTAGACATTACATTAATTACTACACTTTAATACTTTCGAATACTCACATCCTTGATCTTCATTTCTGCTACACAGTTTCTGCTGGGCAAACCTTGTGTCTATATGGATCTGTTGAGCTGGGAAAGAAAAAGTGTCAAACATAGCACTTGCATGGCCATGATTCTTAAGTGTTTTCATGACCAACGTTTGTCATCAGTGACAGTCAGTGACTACGTGCATCTTTCGCAAACTCCCTTCCCCGTCAGTGATGTTGTCCAAAATCAATACGTTTGTTCGTGATTATTGAAGCGATCTCTGTTCCCGATTTGCCCTACAATGGTTCAGCAATTACCCATTTGCTGAAGAGGTCAGTCATGGTTAGGGCATACTGGTTACCAACCACGGTTCTCTTCTCAAAAGAGCCTATGAGATAGATGCCCAGGGTAGACCATGCCTGTCTGATTACAGAAAGATGCATCACAGGGGCTTGCGTTTTCATGCTATAGTAGAGTTGACACTGCACTCCTCAACCTTGTAGAATGTGAAGACAGTACATTAGACATAACAAAGGCAAAAACTCATCTTAATTTCTACTAACGGCAATAGCAGTACGCGCCCTTCCAACTCATCAATTTGCAGATGACACAACAATGGAATGCCTGATTACCAACAATGACGAGACAGCCTACAAGGAGGAGGGGAGAGTCCTGGCGGAGTGGTGCAAGGAAAATAACCTCTCCATGAACGTCAACAAAACGAAGAAGCTGATCGTAGAGTTCAGGAGACAGCAGAGCGCCAAAACAAGGCGCTCTAACCCTTATGGGGAATTGGTGTATATTCCCGGATAAACTTCTCTGCGTCCAAAACCAAGGAGAGCCAAATCTTCTCACCGGAAGGGGTAATTCTGAGTCTTGCAGGGAAGAGCAAGGCTGGGCGAAGATAGATAGAGTTTGGTCATGACATCTCTGTAGCCGGCGCGATGCTTTGCCACATCTGGCGCATAATCCCGGAAGGGGTGCCCTTTATGTAACAGGTTACCCCTCATTCGAGCCTCGAGCAGGATAAGATCCTTGGTCTTGAAACTAGTGACAACAGATGATTACTGGGCGAGGACTTTGGCCCAGTCCAGGCACTGGGACAAGGGCGCGATGTGCACGGTCCAGCTGGGCATCCAACAGCTTGGCGAAGAAGTCGGTGGGGAGAGAGCCAGCCTCCACCCCCTCTGCCAGACCAACAACGCGACGGTTATGAAGTCTGAATCGGGCCTCCAGGTCGACCACTTTCACAGAAAGCCTCTGCACACTATCCTGCAATGACGTGCATAGCTTCTCTCACTCGACGATCCTACCTGTGTTGTATTCAGATGCTTTCTCAAGGTCCACAATATTCTGGCCCTGCGAAGCGACTGTTCAAATACTGCGCTCGATTTTGGTGTCCAGTTCCGCAATAGTAGCCTTAAGATCCTCAGCTATAGCAACACATAGTTCTCCCAAAGCCCTGGAAAGTTCTGTAAGTCTCACGTTGTTACCTGTAGCCTCCGCCATGTCTGTCTCATTGTTTGGTGGGGAGTAGACCCAAGATGTTGCTTTATTGTCCTTTGGTCGCTTAACTTCTTGCGTCGAGCCAACCCGGATCCGGTATCATGACTACAGCCTCAAGCCCATTACCTTAACGCAACGTTAACTATTCATGAAAATCAAATGAAATTAAATCAATATGCTAGCTCTCATGCTTAGCCTTTTGTTAACAACACTGTCATCTCAGATTTTCAAAAATATGCTTCTCTACCATAGCAAACTAGCATTTAGCATTTAGCGTTAGCATTAGCAGGCAACATTTTCACAAAAACCAGCAAAAACATTCAATAAATCATTTACCTTTGAAGAACTTCGGATGTTTTCAATGAGGAGACTCTCAGTTAGATAGCAAATGTTCCGTTTTTCCTGAAAGATTTTTTGTGCAGGAGAAATCGGTCTGTTTGGTGCGTCATGTTTGGCTACCAAAAAACCCCGAAAATTCAGTTATCCAAACGCCAAACTTTTTTCAAAATTAACTCCATAATATCGACTGAAACATGGCAAACGTTGTTTAGAGCCAATCCTCAAGGTGTTTTTCACATATCTCTTCAATGGTGTATCGTTCCTGGAAGTGTGCTTCTGTATCCCATGGTAAAATGATTGTCACTGACAATTGCGCACCAATTTAGACAAAAGACACTGGACGGCCCCCTGGAAAATGTAGTCTCTTATGGCCAATCTTCCAATGATATGCCTACAAATACGTCACAATGCTGCAGACAGAAACGATAGAAAGGGCAGGCTCATTCGTGGCGCTTTCACAGCCATATAAGGAGACAATGAAAAACAGAGCCTCAAAAATACTGCTCATTTCCTGTTTGAAGTTTCATCTTGGTTTCGCCTGTAAGGTCAGTTCTGGGGCACTCACAGATAATATCTTTGCAGTTTTGAAAACGTCAGTGTTTTCTTTCCAAAGCTTTCCAAGGCAATTATATGCATAGTCGAGCATCTTTTCGTGACAAAATATTGCGCTTAAAACGGGCACGTTTTTTTTAATCCAATAATGACATAGCGCCCCCATAGGTTGAAGAGGTTAATACTCTGCATTTTCACATAGAAAGTTACTGTATTGTATTAGAAAGAGATGTTTGTTGTAAAAAGTGCCATAAAGTAGGTTAAATTTGATTATTTCGCAAAAAAGTTGCAGGAGCCTCTCACACACAGCCGTTTACTCCAACATGCTAGCTCCGCCTCATGAGGACTTGCTAACACCCAGAGGTGCTCACAAAGTCAAACCTGTGAAGGAAAAACAGACACAAAGACAGTGACAGTTTTTTTTCTTTGTATTATCTTTCACTGGATCTATTGTGTTATATTCTACAACCTTCTCTTCATATTTCCGTAAACGTCAGTGTTTCCTTTCAAATGGTACCAAGAATATGAATATCCGGCCTCCCGGGTGGCGCAATGGTGTAAGGCACTGCTAGCTGTGCCATCAGAGATTCTGGGTTTGAGACCAGGCTCTGTCGCAGCCGGCCATGACCGGAAGGCCCATGGGGTGGCGCATAATTGGCCCAGCATCGTCCGGGTTAGGGAGGGCTTGGCTGGCAAGGATATCCTTTTCTCATTGAGCATGAGCGACTCCTGTGTCGGGCCGGGCGCAGCGCACGCTGACCAGGTTGCCAGGTGTACGGTGTTTCGGGCATTGTGTCAAGAAGCAGTGCGGCTTGGTTGGGTTGTGTTTCGGAGGACACATGGCTCTCGATCTTCGCCTCTCCCGAGTCCGTACGGGAGTTGCAGCGATGAGACAAGACTGTAAAAGAGAAGGAATATAATATCTATTGTTTACAGGAAACTCATTCAACAATTTTTAGATGAAGTTTTGTGGAAAAAGGACTGCTCAACAAATAAAGGGAACACTAAAATAACACATCCTAAAAGGGAACACTGAAATAACACATCCTAGATCTGAATGAATTAAATATCCTTATTAAATAATTATTTCTTTACATAGTTGAATATGCTGACAACAAAATCACACAAATTATCAATCGAAATCAAATGTATCAACCCATGGAGGTCTGGATTTGGAGTCACACTCAAAATTAAGGTGGAAAACCACACTACAGGCTGATCCAACTTTGATGTAATGTCCTTAAAACAAGTCAAAATGAGGCTCAGTAGTGTGTGTGGCCTCCACGTGCCTGTATGGCCTCCCTACATCGCCTGGGCATGCTCCTGATGAGTTAGCGGATGATCTCCTGAGGGATCTCCTCCCAGATCTGGACTAAAGCATCCGCCAAATCCTGGACAGTCTGTGGTGCAACGTGGCGTTGGTGGATGGAGCGAGCCATGATGTCCCAAATGTGCTCAATTGGATTCAGGTTTGGGAAACGGGCGGGCCAGTCCATAGCATCAATGCCTTCCTCTTGCAGGAACTGCTGACACACTCCAGCCACATGAAGTCTAGCATTGTCTTGCATTAGAAAGAACCCAGGGCCATCCGCACCAGCATATGGTCTCACAAGGGGTCTGAGGATCTCATCTCGGTACCTAATGGCAGTCAGGCTACCTCTGGCGAGCACATGGAGGGCTGTGCGGCCCCCCCAAAGAAATGCCACCCCACACCATGACTGACCCACCGCCAAACCGGTCATGCTGGAGGATGTTGCAGGCAGAAGAATGTTCTCCACGGCGTCTCCAGACTCTCACGTCTGTCACATGTGCTCAGTGTGAACCTGCTTTCATCTGTGAAGAGCACAGGGCGCCAGTGGCGAATTGGCCAATCTTGTTGTTCTCTGGCAAATGAAAAACGTCCTGCACGGTGTTGGGATGTAAGCACAACCCCCACCTGTGGACGTCGGGCCCTCATACCACCCTCGTGGAGTCTGTTTCTGACCGTTTGAGCAGACACATGCACATTTTGTGGCCTGCTGGAGGTCATTTGGCAGAGCTCTGGCAGTGCTCCTCCTGCTCCTCCTTGCACAAAGGCGGAGGTAGCGGTCCTGCTGCTGGGTTGTTGCTGGATTTCTTTTAGCTAAATATGCAGGTTTACAAATATATACTTCTGTGTATTGATTTTAAGAAAGATATTGGTGTTTATGGTTAGGTACACGTTGGAGCAACGACAGTCCTTTTTCTCTAATGTGCATTGCATCGATAATATGCAAGCAGGACAAGAAAAATAAACTAATATCATCAACCATGTGTAGTTATAACTAGTGATTATGATTGATGCATTTGCAGTAAGAATAGGATAGAGCGTTGGACTAGTTAACTGTAAGGTTGCAAGATTAAATCCCTGAGCTGACAAGGTAAAAATATGGTGTTCTGCCCCTGAACAAGGCAGTTAACCCACCGTTCCTAGGCCGTCATTGAAAATAAGAATGTGTTCTTAACTGACTTGCCTGATTAAATAAAGGAGTAAAAAAACAAATTAAACGGCGTCCAAAATTACCGATTTCCGATTGTTATGGAAACTTGTAATCAGCCCTAATCGGCCATTCCGATTAATCGGCCGACCTCCTAGTAGGTAGATTATTTTAAATGTTTTTGGACAATAAACATATGTCTTATTAACCTATACGGTCCAAATAATGATACAAACTTCTTTGAAAATATACAAAATAATTTATCAACTCTACAAGCAACACTAGACTATATTATGGTGGGAGATTTTAATATGGTCTTAAAACCTCTTGAAACTAGGGGGCACTTTTTAATTTTGAAAAAATAACGTTCCCAAAGTAAACCGCCTATTTCTCAGGACCAGAGTCTAAAATATGCATATAATTGACAGCTTCTCTAAAGTTTCCAAAACTGTAAAAATATTGTCTGAGTATAAAAGTGCTGTACAGAAACTGAAACAATGCATGTAAAAGCAGGTGGCTAGGAAAAACTCCTGAAAGAAAAAGGAAGAAACCTCCAATCAGGGCTGTGCCGGGTAAGTGACTGTTCAAATGTTCATTTTGAAACCAGTTGAAACTTGTGGACTTCATCATGTCAGGTAGCATCCCTCATTGCCCATTGGCTGTGCCGGTGGAAATAACAGAACGGGCCAAGATGTTCAAATGTTCATAAATGACCAGCATTCCTGGAGCAGCAGCATGGCCAGGTTTCATCATGTGGCTTCCCCCAAGGAAACTGACCAGGTGGACTGGGGACAGCCATTTCAGTTCCTGGGGCATGGTCCTTTATTTTGAAGAATGAGCGATATAACAAACTGACCCTAGCCCCCCGACACATAAACTAATGCAGCATAAATACTGGAGGCTGAGACAGGAGGGGTCAGGAGACACTGTGGCCCCATCCGAGGACACCCCCCCAGTATAACAGAACTGATATTGCAGGCGAAATCCTGAGAAAAATCCAATCAGGAAGTGACTCTTATTTTGAAACCCTTGTCTTTCTATGCATCCCTATTGCCCATTGAAAGGGATATCAACCAGATTCCTTTTTCTGTGGCTTCCCCAAGGAGTCTTCAGCCTTTAGTTTCAGGCCTTTATTTTGAAGAATGAGGGCTCTGAGAACTGACTCAGGCGAAATTATTTTGAAAAACCCTGATTCTTGCGATATTTTATCGAATAGATATTTGAAAAACACCTTGAGGATTGACTATAAAAAACGTTTGCCATGTTTCTGTCGATATTATGGACATAATTTGGAGTAAAAATGTGGCTGATTTCTCAACACAACGTGACCAACAAAAGGAGGTATTTTGGGTTTAAAATTATCTTTATGGAACAAAAGGAACATTTGCTGTCTAACTGGGAGTCTCGTCAGTGAAAACATCCGAAGATCATCAAAGTTAAACGGTTAGTTTGATTGCTTTTCTGATTTTCGTGACCAAGCTTCCTGCTGCTAGCTGGACATAATGCTATGCTAGGCTATCGATAAACTTACACAAACGCTTGTCTTGCTTTGGCTGTAAAGAATAATTTCAAAATCTGAGATGACAGGGTGATTAACAAAAGGCTAAACTGTGTTTCACTATATTTCACTTGTGATTTCATGAATATGAATATTTTCTAGTAATATTGTTTGCGCTATGCTAATTAGTGTAGTTGATGACAATTCTCCCGGATCCGGGATGGGTAGTGCAGCCTCTGGTGTCTCCAGTTAGATAAATCAGCCTTTAATTTCATTGCAGTTTTAAACCCAATTTTGTATTGCTGATTCAACTTGTTAGCCAGGGTTTGTGCAGATAGCCTAGCAGGGTAACCTAGTGGTTAGAGCGTTGGACTAGTAACCGGAAGGTTGCAAGAGTACAAATCTGTCGTTCTGCCCCTGAACAGGCAGTTAACCCACTGTTCCTCATTGAAAATAAGAATTTGTTCTTAACTGACTTGCCTAGTTAAATAAAGGTCAAATAAAAATATAACCAAGAATTTACAACTTTCAGATGAGACTGAATTAAGATGATGATTAATATTGACTGCTATTGATGTAAAATATTACTTGGTCTTCGGAAGATAACAGCTCTATAAATATTATTTCATGGTGCCCCGACTCTCTAGTTAATTACATTTACATGATTATCTCAATCAGGTAATATTATTTACGGATAAATTATTTTATAGAATAGCATGTCATATCACTTAATCCGGCATAGCCAAAGACACGACAGCTCCAAGGCAAAATGAGCAGAATTGCATGAATGTTATAAAATTCTAAAAATCTCTCCCCCGATGGCAAAATGTGTAGAACTGCAGAAAATGTTTTTCTTTCCGCATTCAAGAGGGGGGCCACTGTTTTTTTTTCACTCCTAAAAGGCTAGAGCCAGCCCTGGTAAATCTTATCCAAATCCAACCAGAGCGGATATCCAACAATTGTATTATTTTATCACCTACAACCTGCTATGGTGGAAGACCTAAAAAAATATGACTACCTAAAACCATCTAAACTGGAACAACAATCTCAGTAAAATGTGAAAAAAAATAACTTCATTTTGGGGTTTAGAAATGTTGTCCTGATTTATCTTTGTGTAGTATAAGATTAATGAATCAATAAACGGCATGAGGAAATATTAAGAAACTATAATAAAAAATATCTACTTGGAACAAAGCTTGCAAATATGATGAGGCCTCTCCCACATATTTACTCAACACGGTTGAGTAAAAAACTCCATGGGATTGAAAAGATTTCTTTAATCAAATGTCCTGTTTAGTTATGCTGAAATGTAGATAAGGTGACACATTTCTAACGCTGATCTGAATAAAAGCTATGGAAAGTTGCATACATTTCTAATGACCAAATGCACTCTAGACAGGATGATGGGAAAGTAAACACTAGTGTTTAAAATCTGAACACTTACGAGATATATAGTGCCTTCAGAAAGTATTCATACCTCTTGACTTTTTTCTCACCAATCCACACACATTACCCCAACATGACAAAGTAAATATAAAAAAACACATTGCAAATGTATTGAAAATGAAGTACAGAAATATCTCATTTACATTAGTATTCACACCCCTGAGTCAATACATGTTAATCACCTTTGGTAGTGATTACAGCTGTGTGAATTCCTGGGTAAGTCTAAGAGTTTAGCACAATGTTTTCAAATGATTAATTCTTCAAGCTCTGATTTTGTTTCCCAGTGTCTGTTTGAATGCAGACGGAACCAGGTTTTCCTATTGGATTATGCCTGTGTTTAGCCCTCTTCCATTTATTTTTATCCTAAAAAACTCCCTAGTCCTTGCCAATGACAAGCATACCCATAACATAATGCAGCCACCACCATGCTTGAAAATTTGTACAGTGGTACTCCGTGATGTGTTGTGTTGGATTTGCCCCAAACATAACGCTTTGTATTCAGGAAACACATGTGATTTCGTTGCCATTTTTTCTGTAGTTTTACTTTAGTGCCTTATTGCAAACAAAATGCATGTTTTGGAATATTTTTATTCTGTATAGGCTTCTTTCTTTTCACTCTGCCATTAAGGTTAGTATTGTGGAATAACTACACTGTTTTGATCCATCCCCCTAAAAAATCCTAACACAGCCATTCAACTCTGTAACTGATTTAAAGTCACCATTGGCCTCATCCAAATTGTAATTAATAACTTCACCATGCTCAAAGGGATTTATTTTTACCCACCTACCAATAGGTGCCCCTCTTTGTGAAGCATTGGAAAACATCTCTGGTCTGTGAATCTGTTTGAAATTCCCTGCTCGACTGAGGGACCTTACAGATAATTGTATGGGTGGTGTACAGAGATTAAGTCGTTCAAAAATCATGTAAAACACTATTGTTGCACACAGTATAGCACCATACACATCAATACACAATAAAGACATTAAAACTACACATTCATATACACAACAAAATACATCTTATTAAACAACAATACACGGAAAGCAGAACACAATAATAAAAACAGACATATTCTTTCAGCAAAAGGGTCCCCTAACAACCATCTGAAATGCCTGAGGCACCAATTCCTCCAAATTTAAAGTGTATTGTAAATAATTTGACACGTATGGTGTAATATACCTTGTGTATTCTACTATTCTTAATTTCAACAGTAAGTTGAGAACCCTAACGGCCGGGGGCCCAAAGCGACTGCAAGATGACGCCGACAGAAGGATGCCTCGCTTCTAGTCCTGAGGAAACTAAGCAGTATTTAGTTTATGCATTATTTCTTATATTGTTAGCCCAGAAAATCTTGGATATCAGAGCGACGTCAACTTACCAGCACTTACGACCAGGAATACGACTTTCCCGAAGGGGATCCTTTCTTCAACCCACCCAAGGCATTCAAACTGTTTCCAGAGGCTGACCCAAACAACGTCGCCACAGGAGAGGTCGACTGAGCGTCCTTCTGGTCAGACTTCGGAGGCGCGCACATCACCCACCGCTTCCGAGAATTTGACCTGCTAATGTCCAGTCTCTAGAGAACAAGGAAGACGATATCAGGGCAAGGGCAGCTTTGCAGCGAGACATCCGGGATGGCAACATACTGTGTTTCACGGAAACATGGCTCTCGGAGTTGGTACAGCCACCGGGAATATTTGTGCTTCGTGCCGACAGGAATAAACATCTCTCAGGGAAGAAGAAGAAAGGCGGGGGTGTATGTTTCATGATTAACGACTACCCCCCCCCAAGCCAACAACACGATGGCCCTCAAAGAACTCCACTGAACTCTATGCAAACTGGGAAACCATATATCCAGAGGCTGCATTTATTGTAGCTGTGGGATTTTAACAAAGGAAATATGAGAACAAGGCTACATAAATTATATCAGCATATCGATTGTAGTGCCCGGGCTGGAAAAAATCTAGATCACTGCTACACTAACTTCCGCAATGCATACAAGGCCCTCCAACGCCCTCCGGTCGGCAAATCTGACCACAACTCCATTTTGCTTCTCCCCTCCTATAGGCAGAAACTCAAACAGGATATACCCGTGTCTAGAACCATTTTAATGATGGTCTGACCAATCGGAATCCATGCTTCAAGATGTTTTGATCACGTTGACTGGGGCACGTTCCAGGTAGCCTCAGAAAATATTATAGATTCATACGCTGATCCATTGAGTGAGTTTATAAGGAGGTGCATATGAGATGTTGTTCCCACTGTGACTATTAAACTTTTTTTTTAAGTGGATAGATGGTGGCATTTGTGCAAAACTGAAAGTGCGAACCACCGCATTTAACCATGGAAAGATGTCCGGGCATATGGCCGAATACAGTGTAGTTATTCCCTCCAAGGCAATCAAACAAGCAAAATGTCAGTATAGGGACAAAGAGTCGCAATATAACAGCTCAGACATGAGACAAATATGGGAGAGTCTACAGACAATCATGGACTACAAACAGAAAACCAGCCATGTCACGGACACCGTCTTGCATCCAGACAAACTAAACACATTCCTTGCCAGCTTTGAAGATAATACAGTGCCACCGACGCGGCCCGTACCAAGGACTGCGGTCCCCCCTTCTCCGTGGCCCACGTTTGTAAGACATTTAAACGTGTTAACCCTCGCAAGGCTGCCAGCCCAGACGGCATCCCTAGCCACGTCCTTAGAGCATACGCAGACCACCTGGCTGGTGTGTTTACAGATATATTCAATCTCTCCATATCCTGAACCCAAGATGGCAAAGGTAACTGAACTAACTTGCCCCGTAGCACTCACTTCTGTCATCATCAAGTGCTTTGAGAGAGTAGTCAAGGATCATATCACCTCCACCTTACCTGTCACACTAGACCTACTGCAATTTGCATACCACCCCAATAGGTCCACAGACAATGCATCACACTGCATCTGGACAAGAGGAATACCTAAACTGTCAACTGCGTGTATTTTCAGACAACTTAACATGTGTAACTATTTATATGAACATAACAATATTCACCAACTGAGACATAAACTGAACAAGTTCCACAGACATGTGACTAACAGAAATTGAATAATGTGTCCCAGAACAAAGGGGAGTCAAAATCAAAAGTAACAGTCAGTATCTGGTGTGGCCACCAGCTGCATTAAGTACTGCAGTGCATCTCCTCATGGGCTGCACCAGATTTGTGAGATGTTACCCCACTCTTCCACCAAGGCACCTGCAAGTTTCCGAACATTTCTGGGGGGAATAGCCCTAGCCCTCACCCTCCGATCCAACAGGTCCCAGATGTGCTCAATGGGATTGAGATCTGGGATCTTTGCTGGCCTTGGCAGAACACTGACATTTCTGTCTTTTAGGAAATCACGCACAGAACGATCAGTATGGCTGGTGGCATCGTCGCGCTGGAGGGTCTTGTCAGGATAAGCCTGCAGGAAGGCTACCACATGAGGATCCGATGTCTTCCCTGTAACACAAATCGTTGATTGCCTGCAATGACGACAAGCTCAGCCCGATGATGCTGTGACACACCGCCCCAGACCATGACAGACCCTCCATCTCCAAATCGATCCCGCTCCAGAGTACAGGCCTCGGTGTAATGCTCATTCCTTTGATGACAATCACCCCTGGTGAGACAAAACCGCGACTCATCAGTGAAGAGCACTTTTTGCCAGTCGTGTCTGGTCCAGCAACGGTGGGTTTGTGCCCATAGGCGACGTTGTTGCCGGTGATGTCTGGTGAGGACCTGCCTTACAACAGGCCTACAAGCCCTCAGTCCAGACTCTCTCAACCTATTGCGGACAGTCTGAGCACTGATGGAGGGTTTGTGCATTCCTGGTGTAAATCAGGCAGTTTCCATCCTGTTCCTGTGCTGCAGGTGTGATGTTCGGATGTACCAATCCTGTGCAGGTGTTACACGTGGTCTGGCACTGCGAGGATGATCGGCTGTCTGTCTCCCCTATACCGCTGTGTAAGGCGTCTCACAGTACAGACATTGCAATTTATTGACCTGGCCACATCTGTAGTCCTCATGCCTCCTTGCAGCATGCCTAAGGCACGTTCACACAGATGAGCAGGGAACCTGGGCATCTTTATTTTGGTGTTTTTCACTAAAGAGTCAGTAGAAAGGCCTCTTTAGTGTCATAACTGTGACCTTAATTGCCTACCGTCTGTAAGAGGTTTATGTCTAAATAACCATTCCACAGGTGCATGTTCATTCATTGTGTTCATTCATTGTTTATGGTTCATTGAACAAGCATGGGAAAGTGTTTAATAATTCTTATGGCTTTGGGGGCAGTATTTAAACGTCTGGATGAGAAGATGAGAAGCCTGCCCAAAGTAAACTCCCTGTTACTCAGGCCCAGAAGCTAGGATATGCATATAATTGGTAGATTTGGATAGGAAACACCATCTCAAACTGTTAACATAATGTCTGTGAGTATAACAGAACTGATATGGCAGGTGAAAACCTTTTTGTATTTTCTATTGAATGCCTATAGAGTATCTAATGGGTTAGGACCCAGATTGCAGTTCCTATGGCTTCCACTAGATGTCAAGTCTTTATACCTTGTTCCAGGTTTGTTTTATGAAAAATGAAGAAGAATGAGACCTTTGTCAGTGGACTGTACAATCACGCAGTGCTGGTTTGCACGCATGACCGAGTGCACGCCCTTCATTGTTTTTCCTTTCTATTGAATACGCTGTTGTCCAGTTGAAATATTGTTGATTATTTAGACAATTGACAACCTGAGGATTAATTCTGAATATCGTTTGACATGTTTCAACTAACTTTACCGGTACTATTGGGATGTATTTGTCTGCATGTTTTGATCTCATTTGAGCCAGTGGATTACTGAACAAAACGCGCCAACAAAACTGAGTTTTGGGGCTATAAAGAGGGACTTTGTCAAACAAAACAAACATTTATTGTGTAGCTGGGAGTGATTCATTTTATTGCTATTTCTGACTTTCGTGAGCGGGGCGCTGTCCTCAGATAATCGCATGGTATGCTTTCGCCGTAAAGCCTTTTTGAAATCTGTTGCTGGATTAACAAGAAGTTTATCTTTAAGCCAATGTATAACACTTGTATTTTTATGAATGTTTAATTATGATTATTTCTGTATTTAGAATTTGACGCACTGCAATTTCACCGAATGTTGTCATTGGATCGCTAACGGAAGACCTGCGCCAGAAAGGTTAAACCCTTTACAAGAAAGTTATTTGAATTTTTAGGAATTCTCTTTTTAAAGACAGGGTCCTGAAAAAGGGACGTTTTCTTTTTTGCTGAGTTTATATAAGAATGCTGTTCATTGACTACAGCTCAACATTCAACACCATAGTACCCTCCAAGCTCATCATTAAGATAGAGGCCCTGGGTCTCAACCCCGCCCTGTGCGATTGGGTCCTGGACTTCTTGACGGGCCGCCCCCAGGTGGTGAAGGTAGGAAACAACGTCTCCACTTTGCTGATCCTCAACACAGGGGCCCCACAAGGGTGCGTGCTCAGTCTCCTCCTGTACTCCCTGTTCACCCATGAATGGGTGGCCATGCATGCCTCCAACTCTATCATTACGTTTTCAGACGACACAACAGTAGTAGGCTTGATCACCAACAACGACGAAACAGCCTATAGGGAGGAGGTGAGGGCACCTGAAGTGTGGTGACAGGAAAACAACCTCTCACTCAACGTCAACAAAACAAAGGAGATGATCGTGGACTTCAGGAAACAGCAGAGGGAGCACCCCCCTATCCACATCGACGGGACAGCAGTGGAGAAGGTGGAAAGTTTCAAGTTCCTCGGCATACACATCATGGACAAACTGAAAACGCCCCCCCACCCCACACAGACAGTGTGGTGAAGCAGGCGCAACAGCACTTCAACTTCAAGAGGCTGAAGAAATTTGGCTTGTCATCTAAAATCCTCACAAACTTTTACAGATGCACAATTGAGAGCATCCTGTCGGGCTGTATCACCGCCTGGTACGACAACTCCACCGCCCACAACCGCAGGGCTCTCCAGAAGGTGGTGCGGTCTGCACAACACGTCACTGGGGACAAACTACCTGCCCTCCAGGACACCTACACCACCCGATGTCACAGGAAGGCATATAAGATAATCATGGACAATAACCACCCAAGGATTACAACCACCCGAGCCACTGCCTGTTCACCCCGCTACGATCGAGAAGGCGAGGTCAGTACAGGGGCATCAAAGCTGGGACAAAAGCTGTTTTTCAGCTCAAGGCCATCAGACTGTTAAACAGCCATCACTAACACAGAGAGGCTGCTGCCTACAGACAGACTTGAAATCATTGGCCACTCTAACGAATGGATCATTAGTCCATGCTTCTACACCTGCATTGCTTGCTGTTTGAGGTTTTAGACTGGGTTTCTGTACAGCACTTTGAGATTATCAGCGGATGTACGAAGGGCTATATAAATAAATTTGATTTGATTTGGTCACTTTTTTTTTAATGCCACTTTAATAATGATGTTTACATATCTTGCACTACTCATCCCAGATGTATATTTTTATTTATTTCACCTTTATTTAACCAGGTAGGCTAGTTGAGAACAAGTTCTCATTTGCAACTGCGACCTGGCCAAGATAAAGCATAGCAGTGTGAACAGACAACACAGAGTTACAAATGGAGTAAACAATTAACAAGTCAATAACACAGTAGAAAAAAGAGAGTCTATATACATTGTATGCAAAAGGCATGAGGAGGTAGGCGAATAATTACAATTTTGCAGATCAACACTGGTGTGATAAATGATCAGATGGTCATGTACAGGTAGAGATATTGGTGTGCAAAAGAGCAGAAAAGTAAATAAATATAAACAGTATGGGGAAGAGGTAGGTAAAATTGGGTGGGCTATTTACAGATAGACTATGTACAGCTGCAGCGATCGGTTAGCTGCTCAGATAGCAGATGTTTGAAGTTGGTGAGGGAGATAAAAGCCTCCAATTGTTTTTCTTTTTTTTTTGCAATTCGTTCCAGTCACAGGCAGCAGAGAACTGGAACGAAAGGCGGCCAAATGAGGTGTTGCCTTTAGGGATGATCAGTGAGATACTCCTGCTGGAGCGCGTGCTACGGGTGGGTGTTGCCATCGTGACCAGTGAACTGAGATAAGGCGGAGCTTTACCTAGCATGGACTTGTAGATGACCTGGAGCCAGTGGGTCTGGCGACGAATATGTAGCTGGGTCTGGCGACGAATATGTAGCGAGGGCCAGCCGACTAGAGCATACAGGTCGCAGTGGTGGGTGGTATTAGGTGCTTAAGTAACAAAACGGATGGCACTGTGATAAACTGCATCCAGTTTGCTGAGTAGAGTATTGGAAGCCATTTTGTAGATGACATCGCCGAAGTCGAGGATCGGTAGGATAGTCAGTTTTACTAGGGTAAGTTTGGCGGCGTGAGTGAAGGAGGCTTTGTTGCGGAACAGAAAGCCGACTAGATTTGATTTTAGATTGGAGATGTTTGATATGAGTCTGGAAGGAGAGTTTACAGTCTAACCAGACACCTAGGTACTTATAGATGTCCACATATTCTAGGTCGGAACCATCCAGGGTGGTGATGCTAGTCGGGCGTGCAGGTGCAGGCAGCGAACGGTTGAAAAGCATGCATTTGGTTTTACTAGCGTTTAAGAGCAGTTGGAGGCCACGGAAGGAGTGTTGTATGGCATTGAAGCTGTTTGGAGGTTAGATAGCACAGTGTCCAAGGACTGGCCGGAAGTATACAGAATGGTGTCGTCTGCTTAGAGGTGGATCAGGGAATCGCCCGCAGCAAGGGCAACATCATTGATATATACAGAGAAAAGAGTCGGCCCGAGAATTGAACCCTGTGGCACCCCCATAGACTGCCAGAGGACCGGACAGCATTCCCTCCGATTTGACACACTGAACTCTGTCTGCAAAGTAGTTGGTGAACCAGGCAAGACAGTCATCAGAAAAACCGAGGCTACTGAGTCTGCCGATTAGAATATGGTGATTGACAGAGTCGAACGCCTTGGCAAGGTCGATGAAGATGGCTGCACAGTACTGTCTTTTATCAATGGCGGTTATGATATCGTTTAGTACCTTGAGCGTGGCTGAGCCGTGACCGGCTCGGAAACCAGATTGCACAGCGGAGAAGGTACGGTGGGATTCGAAGATTCGAAGATAGGCAGGGCAGGATGGATATAGGTCTGTAACAGTTTGGGTCCAGGGTGTCTCTCCCTTTGAAGAGGGATGACTGCGGCAGCTTTCCAATCCTTGGGGATCTCAGACGATATGAAAGGGTTGAACAGGCTGGTAATAGGGGTTGCGACAATGGCGGCGGATAGTTTCAGAAATAGAGGGTCCAGATTGTCAAGCCCAGCTGATTTATACGGGTCCAGGTTTTGCAGCTCTTTCAGAACATCTGCTATCTGCGTTTGGGTAAAGGAGAACCTGGAGAGGCTTGGGCGAGTAGCTGCGAGGGGGGCGGAGCTGTTGGCCGAGGTTGGAGTAGCCAGGAGGAAGGCATGGCCAGCCGTTGAGAAATGCTTGTTGAAGTTTTCGATAATCATGGATTTATCGATGGTGACCGTGTTACCGAGCCTCAGTGCAGTGGGCAGCTGGGAGGAGGTGCTCTTTTCTCCATGGACTTCACTGTGTCCCAGAACTTTTTGGAGTTTGAGCTACAGGATGCAAATTTCTGCCTGAAGAAGCTGGCCTTTGCTTTCCTGACTGACAGCGTGTATTGGTTCCTGACTTCCCTGAACAGTTGCATATCGCGGGGACTATTCGATGCTATTGCAGTCCGCCACAGGATGTTTTTGTGCTGGTCGAGGGCAGTCAGGTCTGGAGTGAACCAAGGGCTATATCTGTTCTTAGTTCTGCATTTTTTGAACGGAGCATGCTTATCTAAAATGGTGAGGAAGTTACTTTTAAAGAATGACCAGGCATCCTCAACTGACGGGATGAGGTCAATGTCCTTCCAGAATACCCGGGCCAGGTCGATTTAGAAAGGCCTGCTCAAGTGTTTTAGGGAGCGTTTGACCGTGATGAGGGGTGGTCGTTTGACTGCGGATCCGTAGCGGATGCAGGCAATGAGGCAGTGATCGCTGAGATCCTGGTTGAAGACAGCGGAGGTGTATTTGGAGGGCCAGTTGGTCAGTATGACTTCTGTGAGGGTGCCCTTGTTTACAGATTTAGGGTTGTACCTGGTGGGTTCCTTGATGATTTGTGTCAGATTGAGGGCATCTAGCTTAGATTGTAGGACTGCCGGGGTGTTAAGCATATCCCAGTTTAGGTCACCGAACAGAACAAACTCTGAAGCTAGATGGGGGGCAATCAATTCACAAATGGTGTCCAGGGCACTGCTGGGAGCTGAGTGGGGTCGGTAGCAGGCGGCAACAGTGAGACTTATTTCTGGAGAGTAATTTTTAAAATTAGTAGTTCGAACTGTTTGGGTATGGACCTGGAAAGTATGACATTACTTTGCAGGCTATATCTGCAGTAGACTGCAACTCCTCCCCCTTTGGCAGTTCTATCTTGACGGAAGATGTTATAGTTGGGTATGGAAATCTCAGAATTTTTGGTGGCCTTCCTGAGCCAGGATTCAGGCACGGCAAGGACATCAGGGTTAGCGGAGTGTGCTAAAGCAGTGAGTAAAACAAACTTAGGGAGGAGGCTTCTGATGTTGACATGCATGAAACCAAGGCTTTTTCGATCACAGAAGTCAACAAATGAGGGTGCCTGGGGACATGCAGGGCCTGGGTTTACCTCCACATCACACGCGGAACAGAGGAGGAGTAGTATGAGGGTGCGGCTAAAGGCTATCAAAACTAGTCGCCTAGAGCGTTGGGGACAAAGAATAAAAGGAGCAGATTTCTGGGCATGGTAGAATATATTCAGGGCATAATGCACAGACAGGGGTATGGTGGGGTGCGGGTCAAAGGAGGTATAAGGGGTATGAAGAGTGGAACTAGGGGCTCCATTGTAAACTAAAAGAATGATAACTAACCTGAACAACAGTATACAAGGCATATTGACATTTGAGAGAGACATACAGCGAGGCATACATTAATTCTGTTCTAAAAATTAAAAATAAGTGATTCTGTATCACATTGGGTGAGGCAGGTTACCGGAAGGTATAATCAAATTAAAAATCGAAAAGAGATTGAAAGTAAATCTGGGTCCAGTGAGTGGATGGGCTGGCTGGGGATGCGGCGATTCAGACAGTTTGCAGGCCCGTGCTAACAGTTAGTAGGCCGGGGCTAAACAAGCTAGCAGTTAGCAGGCCGAATTAGCAATCAAGCAGATAGCAAGGGCTAGAAAGTTAGCCTTTGGGGGACGTCGCGATGGGGCTTACGTCTGTTTATGCCTCTTCATGCGGTGACATCGATAGACTGGTCGTGGTTCTGGATATTGTAGCCCAGGAGTATGCTTCGGTGGTAGCACAGGAGCTCTGGCCGGGTTAGCTTCAAGCTAAGTGGATGGCAACGCTAGCCAGAAGTAGTCATCCGGGGTTGCGGTTAACTAGTTAGCTAGTTGTGAAGATCCAGATGAAAAAGTTCGGTTTGCGGGGGGAATCCGGGGATAAAAATAATAGGTCCGTTATGCTCTGGTTAGAGTCGCGTTGTTCGAACTGGCGAGAGCTTTCCGAGCTAAAGGTTAGCTGATGACCACTAGCAATGGATTGCTGACTGATAGCTGGTAGTTAGCTGGCTAGCTTCAGTTGAGGGGTTCCGGATCCGAAGTAAATATAAATACTTTAGAAAAAAAGCAGATCCACGCCACATTGGGTGAGGCGGGTTGCAGGAGAGTATTAAGATGTTGAGGTTTAGAAAAATGTTTTAAAAGATATGCAAAGAAAATTAAAAAAATATATATATATATATATATATATATATATATATATATATATATATATATATATATATATATATATATATATATATATACATACACACACACACGGGACACGACAAGACGTCTGACTGCTACGCCATCTTGGATTGGTATTTTATACCCTCCATTGCATCTCGACTATGCGGGTCGGTCATGGCCCATCCATATATTTATATGTACCCTTTACTTAGATTTGTATGTATTAGGTGGTTGTTGTGGAATTATTAGATAACTAGAAGCACAAGCATTTCGCTACACTTACACATGTTTAGCAGATGTTTTTGCATGTGACCAATAAAATTTGATTTGATGTCGCTTATGCCTAAATCTGGCCCTGGGAATTACTAATCACTTCACAAACCAGTGTGACTTGCAGGTCTTATCTGGCTCATGAGACAGGATTTTTAGACCACAATGTCAAGGATAATTAGGCCATAACTAAAGGCCTTATGAACTGTATAATATGTGGTCAAATGGTTTAATTTTAATTGAAACATTCACTTTGTTAGTCACTTGTTGAAAGTTTCAGGAATAAATGTTATTGAACGCAACGATGTCTCTGTCACTAACAAACACAATCAGGGGTGGGTATTGCTCACATTCACTCGAAAGGCATTGTGGGACATGTGCACATATTATTCATGTTAGCTCCCCATGTACATTTAAGGACCAGCCATGCTACCCTGTTCTGGGACAATTGTAATTTCCTAAGTCCCTCTGTGGCACCTCACCACACGGAAGGACAGTAGTCCAGGTGAGACATCACATCCATGCTCTTGGAGTAGCATGAGACAGCTCACTGTCTGATAGGCTAACTCCACATGACAATGTGCGTGTTTCTAAAGTAACACCTCCCCAAGTGTTAATTGACCCCCTCTGTTGCTCTCACTTCCTTTCTATACAACTCTCTGACTACACTACATAACAGTGTCAATTTACTAACAGGAGAGTGCATAGCAGTATGATATACAACACGCCACGGTTCATGTAAAACTTCATTTTAAGGGGACCTTATTACAGTGTAAATACACTAACAATAATTGAGATTAACTGTAATAATGAATAGTTACACAGTAATAACAACATGAAGCTAGTGTGAATTGCAGTCTGTAATTAATAGTTATGGTTAAAATTGTGAGATTCATTCAGAGTCATCTGTGCTTGCCAAAATGTAAGCCTATTAAAGTTGATAGGATTATGGTTTATAAATGCACTTAAAATAGTCATAAGACAAACTCTTATTCCATCATGTAACCTGTTTTGGAACATTCACACTTTTGGAAGGGATGCATTAGTACAATTATTTATTTATTCCAGGAATTAAGGCATCATGTCAAGATCTGCGCCCAACACGCAACACGAAATGATGGTCCTTGAACGTTCCCATGTGTTGACCAATGATTTGTATATACACTAGATGACCGTTACGGGGCACTGTGTTTAAGCCACTCTGCCTCCATCTTGGCACTCACTCATCGTTGTAAAAAAAAAATTGGAAGCTATAGAAATGCATTTATTAATGTCTACATACATTTTTGCAACATTATATTAGACACCTCAATGCAATTTGTTTTGCTTTTTTGGATACATGTATTCTGTTGGACTATTTAGCATAGATAGTTAACTAGCCTATTGTGTTGGCTGTCTAGCAAACGTTAGCTGGCATTTTTGTTGGGCCTATCAACTAGGCTAGCTAGCTAGTTACCATCTACAGAATAGACTTTCCATGCAATCTAAGTTTTTTTTTTTTTTAATTAGCTAGTCAGCTAGCTAGTTTTGTAACCTTGACTAGCTATCTGCTACCTAAAGCTGGCAAATATGCTATGGTCGCTACTCGCTAGTTATTTAGCTGGGTAACATTAGCGGAGTTCGATGGTCTTATCTTCCATGAACCTTGTGCTCAGGGTATCTGTACCCTAAGGGTATTACGTGAGAGGCATCCAGCAAATTACTGTTAGCTAGCTTGCTACTTGAGCCAAAACACTGAGTAATGTAAGTTCCTTTTCAATTTAGCAAACACAACACCTTAAGAGTTAGCTAGGCCTAACTATGCATAAACAATATAAATCCTGGTGATAACCAGTATAGGGCAATAGTGTCTATGCTAAATTGTGATGCAGAAATCTCTGCTAGAGAAGAAGAGTGTAAGGTCTCAGACTCCAGGATGGGAAAATGCTTATAACAAAGAATCAGATGAAGACAGAGTTGGATACAGACATAGCAGAGTTACTGAAGGAGGATGAGGATACAGAGTTACCTCAGACTCCTGGAGCGGCCAAACTACCACCGGCCTGAGGAGAGACACATTGAACGAGGGGTTAATACGGTAATCAGGGGGAAGCTGTAACCTATAACAAACCTCGTTCAATCTCCTCAGGACTTTCAATGGCCCCACAAACCACGGGCCCAGCTTCCGGCAGGGCAGGCGGAGGGTTAGGTTCTGGGTCGAGAGCCAGGCCTCACTGTGGTGACTGTCTGTGCTGGCTTTCTGGCACAGCATGGCCCGCTGGAGGTGAACATGGGTGGCGTTCCATGTCTCCTCCGCGCCCCTGAATCAGTTGTTCACCGGAGGAGCCTCGGTCTGACTCTGATGCCAAAGCGCCAGAACCGGCTGGTACCCCAGTACGCACGGGAAGGGGGAGAGGTTAGTGGAGGAGTGGCGGCGCGAGTTCTGAGCAATCTCGGCCCAGGGCACGAACGCTGCCCACTCCCCCAGGCGATCCTGGCAATACGACCGCAGAAACCTGCCCACATCCTGGTTCACTCTCTCCACCTGCCCATTACTCTCGGGATGAAACCATGAGGTAAGGCTTATCGAGACCCCCCCATGAACGCCTTCCAGACCCTCGAAGTAAACTGGAGACCTCGATCAGACACTACAACCTCAGGCACCCCGTAGTGCTGAAAGACGTGCGTAAACAAGGCCTCCGCAGTCTGTATGGCCGTAGGGAGACCGGGCAGAGGGAGGAGACGGCAGGACTTAGAGAACCAATCCACAACGACCAGGATCGTGGTGTTTCCCTGTGAGGGGGGAGATCGGTAAGAAAATACACAGAGGTGCGACCAAGGTCGCTGTGGAACAGGTAAGGGGTGTAGCTTCCCTCTGGGAAGGTGCCTAGGACTGAATGGATCCCAGCCGGCGACCCAAAAAAACGACTTCGTGAAAGAGGGAAACGAAGCGGTCTTCTGGTCAGACTCCGGAGACGGGCACATCGCGCACCACTCCCTAGCATACTTCTCGCCAATGTCCAGTCTCTTGACAACAAGGTTGATGAAATCCGAGCAAGGGTAGCATTCCAGAGGGACATCAGAGACTGTAACGTTCTTTGCTACACGGAAACATAGCGTCTCTCGAGTGAGCGATCTGAGTCTGTGCAGCCAGCTGGTTTCTCTGCGCATCGCGCCGACAGAAACAAACATCTTTCTGGTAAAAAGAGGGGCGGGGGCGTATGCTTTATGGTTAACGAGACGTGGTGTGGTCACAACAACATACAGGAACTCAAGTCCTTCTGTTCACCTGATTTAGAATTCCTCACAATCAAATGTCGACCGCATTATCTACCAAGGGAATTCTCTTCGGTTATAATCACAGCCGTATATATTCCCCCCCAAGCAGACACATCGATGGCTCTGAACGAACTTTATTTGACTCTTTGCAAACTGGAATCCACATATCCTGAGGCTGCATTCATTGTAGCTGGGGATTTTAACAAGGCTAATCTGAAAACGACTCCCTAAATTGTATCAGCATATCGATTGCGCAACCAGGGCTGGCCTAGCACAACGGGAAACGCAGGAGAGTCAATGAGGAAGAGACTGATTCTCTCCTTGTGACACCCCTGTGTCACCAGAGGAGTGAGGGCCTCCCTAATCAACCCTGACCGTCGACTGTCTAAGGCGTGAACAGGGAAGGGCCCAACCACGAGAACAATGGGGAAAACTAAACTAAGGGCAAACGATCTGTCTATAAAATTCCCAGCCGTGCCTGAATCGAAGAGCCTCTTGTTATGGAAATGCGGGGAAAACTCAGGAAAAGTAACATACAAAAACATGTGTGCAACAGAGGGTTCTGGGTGAGAATGGTGCCGGCTCAGCTGGGAGGACGCCAGAGTGCCCTGCCTGCTGCCTCGATCCCCAGAGGCACCAACCGGCAGTGTGACATCTGCGGCTACAGATGGTGCACGAGCCGGAACCTCCTCCAGTCTCCCTACACACAGCACCTCCCAGCTCCATGGGCACCGGAGCGGCGGTGCTGGGTAATGAAACTGACAGAACCTGATCTGGACATCCGCGGGTAGCCAGCAGATTATCCAGCCGAATGGGCAGGTCCACCAGCTGGTCGAAGGTGAGGGTGGTGTCCCTGCAGGCCAACTCCCGATGGACGTCCTCACGCAAACTGCAACGATAGTGGTCGATCAGGGCCCTATTGTTCCATCCCGCGCCATCGGCCAGGGTTCGAAAATCCATGGGGAACTCCTGGGCGCTCCTTGTCCCCTGCCTCAGATGGTAGCGACGGACCAGCGCTGGAAATGGTCCGACGGCGCCGCATCTCCTTCTCCCCACACGGCGTTGGCCCACTCCAAGGCTTTCCCAGAGAGGCACGAGACGAGGGCTGATACCTTCTCACGACCTGAAGGAGCCGGCTGGACGGTTGCCAGGTAGAGGTCGAGCTGCAACAGGAAACCCTAGCAGCGTGCAGCCGTCCCATCATACACCCAGGGAAGGGTGAGACGAATCCCACTGGGACCGGGTGAAGGGGGTCGAGTAGTAGAGACCCTGGTTGTGCTGATGGAGGCGCTGGAGGAACTCCCTGTCTCTCCCAGTGGTCCATAGTTTGGACAACGCGGTCCATGGCGGTGCCGAGATGGTGGAGCATTGCTGCGTGCTCCCGGACATGCTCCTCCTCCCCTATTCCAGTGGCACCTGCTGACTCCATATGTTGTGGTGTGGGGTGCGTAATTGGCGGCAGAGAAGTCAAGCGCAGGAGAGCAGAACTGGGTAATAACCGGACATTTATTAAGCAAAACCAACGGCATCCAGAACAAGATAAATAGGCACAAAAATAAGCCGTCGTGCACTCACGGGGAACGTGCACAAGCACTACAATAAACAATCCCACACAAAAACATGGGGGGTAACGGAGGGTTAAAACATAAGTAAATGAGGGGATTGAAACCAGGTGTGTGGAAAAACAAGACAAAACAAATGGAAAATGAAAAATCGATCGACGACGATGGCTAGAAGACCGACTACGCCGACCGCCGATTGCCGCCCGAACAAGGAGAGGACCCGACTTCGGCAGAAGTCGTGACAACAGGTGCATGATAATGGTCCATTCTAAATCAAAATATATTTCACACATGTAAAGACAAGATTAAATCAAGAATAGTCAGATGGGTGACAATATTTGCTTTTAACTTATAACTTGAATGATATACTATCACTTTTTAATGATGCCCAGCGTAAGGCAAGAAACAGAGCATGCCTTTTTTTGCGACTTTTTCAAATCATAGTCACACACCTCATGTAGCCTAGCCCATAGGCCTATATGTTTTGATAAGATTCGTATTCCAACTAAAGTGGCCAAGTAAATTCTTAAAATTAAGCCCATTAATTCGCTTCACAACAGGTGTAGAAGCGCATTAGTTTCAATTTTAGGAAAGATAATTTTCACCATAAAAATACACCATTATAATAAAAGCATTACATGCATAATCACATTTTGCGGTAGCTTTTGAAAATGATGGTTTCATGCTAATGGAACATCTGTGTCTCTATAATGTGAAGTAACAGCCTAATAGTTTATCAAGATTTTAAGCTAAACGTTCTGATCTCATTTCTTTTAATGTTTTTTTATATATATATGCTCGTGGTTGTATTAATTTGGGATCTATCGCATCCCACAACTGTCCCAGACTATGTTTGGAATATTTATTTCCCACACAGAATAGAATGGGTCAACTTTTGTACTATGGGGGACAGCAGACATAGGCTAGTCCTTTTGCTGTTCCTTAGGATACTCATCTTGTTGGCTGTTGAAAGTAAATGTGGAACGTTCTTCCAATATATTCAATATGCACTCAGAATGGATAAGGACGCTGGCAGTTGCTTCCTCACTGTGTCTGTCTTCATGTGTAGCCTGTGAGAAAGGCATCACTTGACTGAGAGCCATGTGTGTGAGAGGTCATCCCAAGGGCACAACTGCCCAGGCTGCAAAAGGCATGGATTTCTTTAGGGGCATTATAGCCACACAAAGGGGGTGCAGCCTGGACATTCAAGGCTTTATCAAGTGCTTGTCCAATTATGAATGAGAGACTGAAGTGTGTACAGCCTGCGCAAAAAAACAGCACAATAATTGGTTGGGAGTTCATGAAATGGGTTTCCATGGCTGAGCAGCCTAAGATCGCCATGTGTCAGCTGTAGTGGGGTAAAACCATTCTATTACCACGTATAGCTACTACTGCATCATTAAAGGAATGATCTAAGTGTGTTAAAGAGATGGACAGAATATTCATGTTTTCTGACGTTAATATGTTTTCAATTTCATGAACCTTGTCTCTCAGGCTACATATGTTAATATGGGCAATTTTTTTGTCCTTTGCTGTTTTGTTAGTTTTTAGTGCTGTTCTGAGAGGCTGATCAATTATTTTGAAGACAACCATTGCAGCTATCTGTTAAAGGGACATAGATTATTTATTTAAATGTACTGCACTTCCGTTTCTTTGGGATATAACACGATTTCCATGTCCTCCGTTGCTTACCATGACAGGGAGGTCAAGAGCGCTACCAGACCCAGACCATCTCTTAACAGTTCGCTATGTTGATGGAGATGATCCTGGAACCCTGCGGTTAGGGTGAATCACATCTCTTTTAAATAGTGCTGGTCACTCCCACCGTAAGTCAAAATTGTCACAAAAGGAGACATTCCTGTCTTTGCAGACATCAAAGTACAGTGCCTTTGGAAATTATTCAGGCACCTTGACTTTTTCCACATTTTGTTATGTTACAGCCTTATTCTAAAATGTATTAAATCATTGTTTTCCCTCCTCAACCTACACTATAATGAGAAAGTGAAAACAGGTTTAGACATTTTGCAAATGTATTAAAAATATAAAACAGAAAAGCTGATATTAACATAAGTATCCAGGCCCTTTACTAATAGACTCGAAATTGAGCAAAGGTGAATCCTGTTTCCATTGATCAACCTTGATGTTTTTACAACTTGGATGGAGTCCACCTGTGGTAAATTCAATTGATTGGACATGATTTGGAAAGGCACACACCTGTCTATATAAGGTCCCACAGTTGACCATGCATGTCAGAACAAAAACCAAGCCATGAGGTCGAAGGAATTGTCGGCAGAGCTCCGAGACAGGATTGTGTCGAGGCACAGATCTGGGGAAGGGTCCCAAAAATGTTCTGCAGCATTGAAGGTCCCCAAGAACACAGTGGCCTCCATGGAAGAACCAAGACTCTTCCTGGTGCTGGCCGCCCGACCAATGTGAGCAATCGGGGGAGAAGGGCTTTGGTCAGGGAGGTGACCATGAACCCAATAGTCACTCTGACAGAGCTCCAGATTTCCTCTGTGGAGATGGGAGAACCTTTCAGTAGGACAACCGTCTCTGCAGCAGTCCACCAATCAGGTCTTTATGATAGTGTTTTTCAGCGGCAGGGACAGTGAGACTGGTCAGTATCGAGGCAAAGATGAACAGAGCAAAGTAAAGAGATCCTTAATGAAAACCTGCTCCAGAGCGCTCAGGACCTCAGACTGGGGCAAAGGTCCACCTTCAACAGGACAACAACACTAAGCACACAGCCAAGAACACTCAGGAGGGGTTTTGGAAGTCTCTGAATGTCCTTGAGAGGCCCAGCCAGAGCCCGGACTTGAACCCGATCGAACATCTCTGGAGAGATCTAAATGGCTGTTCAGCAACGTAGCAACTCTCCCCATCCAACCTGACAGAGCTTGAGAGGATCTGCAGACAAGAATGGAAGAAACTCCCTAAATACAGGTGTGCCAAGCTTGAAGCATCATACCCAAGATGACTCGAGGCTACATAAATTATAAGCCTAGTTGGTTTAGGCACAAGGTCAGTAACCTTCCCGCTAGCCATGATTGGCTGAGATAATGAGTGGGGTGAACATGCCGAGAGATGAGTTTGGAATGGTCTGCGGTGTAGCATCTTGTGTCTATAAAATTTAGCTGCTCGTAATGTGTAGATAATCCTTTCTACTGCAGTTTTTTTTTTATATAATGTTAGCCATGGAGAACTGCAAATGTGTTGCTACTGCGCTCAACAACATTGCTGCCCAGAATTTAGGACTATTGACAAAGATCAGTGGGAAAAGTTCTGATGGACTACTTTCTGGAGGACGATCGTGCCATGCTGGCTTACTTACGTTATTCTATGGATTATAATAAAGAGTGACTTGACACAACGAACCAAACAATCTGTGCAAACTAAACGGAAACGACACAGGACGTCTTATTTAATAAAAGGGGTTGCAATCTGCCGTGAAGCTTTCATCCATGTATACGGAAAATAATCTGACATTGAACCTATTGTGTTAACTTTAGCTAGCTATGACAATCAGTTTGTATTGCTAGTTAAGCTTGCTGTTAGCTAGCCTGCTGGATGTCAATGGCTGGCTTGCTAACGTTACTCTACGGATTGGGATTTTAAATTATTTTTTAGCTAGCTAACATTAACATGTCTAAACAAAAGACCCCAAGGAAAAGCTCGCTGTTAGCTAGCTAACGTTAGTGGAGGTTAGTTGGCTGGTTTGCTAGTGTCATATATATATATATATATGTGTGTAAACATTCATACACATAGCTCATATATTATACAGCGCCAAACCGCCTGACTCAAGTCATCTTACTTACCCCTGCTAAAACAGGAACCAGCTCACTAACCCCCTAAAACTACCCCCCTCAGCTCTGTTGTCTTACCACCCCAGGAAACAAAGACATTCCATCGCAAGAACACATACACCCAGCCATAAAACTGACCCCCTCTGTTCTCTTCTTTCACGACCCCCTCTGCTCTCCTGTATCAGATTTCCTGACACACAAATACCTTCTTGCATGCACACACACACCTTACTCCCCCCTCTATCTGGTCAGGGAGCTCAGAGAACAAGACTCTGCTATGCACCAATGGGGCCCGCTCTGGCTAGAGCAAGGCCCGCCTCCAACTCTTTGTGACCAGTCAGAAGACCAAAACGACAAGACTCCACCTACTTTATTATATGTATAAAAATGACTGTAACCTTTGTATAAGGCCTCTTTTTCACCTGACTCCTTGCCGAGTTATATGAACTAGATCCGTGCACGTAAAACTGCGGGACAAGATATCTTTGACTCATTAAAACTGTCTTTTGTTACAACTGAAATCCACTCTGTCCAGCGTCCATGATTTGGTCTCAACTCTCCAGTATTTGAACATCAACACTAGTTGACATGAACTTACATGTACGAAGTGTGTGTAACGTTAGTATCTGGAATTTGTCTTTCAGCATCAGTAGAACACGCCTGTCTCTCCTCCACCAGTCATACAAGGAGAATGGTATAATGCCTCCCATCAAAAAGAGAGCTGGCCAAAGCAAGCACAGGTTACACCTGAAGAATGAGGACTTGCAGCGAGTGGTGAACTTCATCAATAACTACGCAAAGGATAATACAATAGTATTACCAGGACGCCACCCAGGACATAAACATTTTGGTGGAAATCTGCTGCCATCTCATGTGACAAAAGCAGCAGTGTGGCGTCTCTACAAGGAATCGATGACAACATTTTGGTATGTAAAGCATTAACACATTTGATGATTTAATTGACCTCCAACAGGATTGGCACTACTTTTATTGAGCTCACATTTTTTTCTGTATTTTCCAGAGGTACGTGTAGTCGAGCTATCTTCCTTCAGGAATATGTGGAGAAAATTGCTGCCCCACATCTCAAGCGCTAAGCCGAGGACAGACCTGTGCTGGCAGTGCCAGAGGAGCAACTATCAGGTCTTCAGATATGCCAGAAGCTGTTAAGTCAGCCAAGCTGAAGAAGCAAGAGCAGAATCTCCTGCATGTTTAGAGTGAGCTGTCTGCCAAGACGTGTAGTTGTCTCTGGGGGCCTCTACTGAACCAGCAAGCAAAGACGTCAGGATGCATTACAGCTTGGATTTTGCTCAAAAAAAAAAGCAACATCACCTCCAATATACTAATTAAGGACATAGACGATAGATAGATATACACTCAAAAAATGTGTATATACAGTGGGGCAAAAAAAGTATTTAGTCAGCCACCAATTGTGCAAGTTCTCACACTTCAAAAGATGAGAGGCCTGTAATTTTCATCATAGGTACACTTCAACTATGACAGACAACATGAGAAGAAAAAAAAATCCAGAAAATCACATTGTAGGATTTTTTTTATGAATTTGCAAATTATGGTGGAAAATAATTATTTGGTCAATAACAAAAGTTTCTCAATACTTTGTTATATACCCTTTGTTGGCAATGACAGAGGTCAAACGTGTTCTGTTATTTTGGCCCATTCCTCCATGCAGATCTCCTCTAGCGCAGTGATGTTTTGGGGCTGTTGCTGGGCAACATGGACTTTCAACTCCCTCCAAAGATTTTCTATGGGGTTGAGATCTGGAGACTGGCTAGGCCACTCAGGACCTTGAAATGCTTCTTACGAAGCCACTCCTTCATTGCCTGGGCGGTGTGTTTGGGATCATTGTCATGCTGAAAGACCCAGCCATGTTTCATCTTCAATGCCCTTGCTGATGGAAGGAGGTTTTCACTCAATCTCACGATACATGGCCCCATTCATTCTCTCCTTTACACGGATCAGTCGTCCTGGCCCCAAAGCATGTTTCCACCCCCATGCCTCACAGTAAGTATGGTGTTCTTTGGATGCAACTCAGCATTCTTTGTCCTCCAAACACGACGAGTTAAGTTTTTACCAAAAAGTTATATTTTGGTTTCATCTGACCATATGACATTCTCCCAAGCTTCTTCTGGATCATCCAAATGCTCTCTACACGTCTGCACTGCAGGATTTGAGTCCCTGGCGCCGTAGTGTGTTACTGATGGTAGGCTTTGTTACTTTGGTCCCAGCTCTCTGCAGGTCATTCACTAGGTCCCCCCGGGTGAATCTAGTATTTTTGCTCACTGTTCTTGTGATCATTTTGACCCCACGGGGTGAGGTCTTGCATGGAGCCCCAGATCGAGGGAGATTATCAGTGGTCTTGTATGTCTTCCATTTCCTAATAATTGCTCCCACAGTTGATTTCTTCAAACCAAGCTGCTTACCTACTGCAGATTCAGTCTTCCCAGCCCGGCTCGGGTCTACAATTTAGTTTCTGGTGTCCTTTGACAGCTCTTTGGTCTTGGCCATAGTGGAGTTTGGAGTGTGACTGTTTGAGGTTATGGACAGGTGTCTTTTATACTGATAAAGTTCAAACAGATGCCATTGTCACGAAACCCGCTTCCTGAGTCTGTTTGCCTGTGTTTCCGGTATCCTGGAACGCACCCTGTCAGGTTGCCGGGCGAATTAGCTTGTTGGGAGATCGATGTTCACCCGCACCTGTATCCCATCAGTAATCTGCACACCTGTCCTGATCATCACCTCTCCCCTTCAAAAGCTCTGACCTGACATCCATTCCCTGCCGGATCGTTAGCCATGAACAGTATGTTGTGCCATAGTATCAGCCTCAAGTTGGATAGAATTTGTTTTGTTGTTTTTTACGTATTGCTTGCCTTAAACTTACCTCCGTTTGTTCTGTCTTCAGTTACTCACCCGGATCATATACCCCATTCCCGCCTGGTCGGAGGAGGATTCCGCTACCCCATTGGATCCACCTATTTACTCCCCATCAACTCACCACCGCTGCCCGCTACGCCACCTGGATATATCTACCCTCTCACATTCACTTGTAAATAAATACTCACCTTCTTCCTACTCTCCTTGTCCTGGTCTGCTTCTGGGTTCGATTTTGAAAGAACGTGACAGCCATTAATACAGGTAACGATGTTACAGGTCTGCCAGAAATCTTGCTTGTTTGTAGGTGACAATTCTTATTTTCCACCATAATTTGCAAATAAATTCATAAAAAATCCTACAATGTGATTTTCTGGGTTTTTTTCTCTCATTTTGTCTCACAGTTGAAGTCTACCTATGATGAAAATTACAGGCCTCATCTTTTTAAGTGGGAGAACTTGCACAATTGGTGGCTGACCAAATACTTTTTTGCCCCACTGTGTATATATATACAGTTGAAGTCGGAAGTTTACCTACGCTTAGGTTGGAGTCGTTGAAACTCGCTCAGGAAGGAGACTCATTCTGTCTCCTAGAGATGAACGTACTTTGGCGCTAAAAGTGCAAATAATTCCTAGAACAGCAAAGGACTTTGTGAAGATGCTGGAGGAAACAGGTACAAAAGTATCTATATCCACAGTAAAACGAGTCCTATATCGGCATAACCTGAAAGGCCACTCAGCAAGGAAGAAGCCACTTCCAAATACGACTTTAAAAAGCCAGACTACGGTTTGCAACTGCACATGGGGACAAAGATCGTACTTTTTGGAGAAATATCCTCTGGTCTGATCAAATGAAAATGTAACTGTTTGGCCATAATGACCATCTTTATGTTTGGAGGAAAAAGAGGGAGGCTTGCAAGCCGAAGAACACCATCCCAACCGTGAAGCACGGGTGTGGCAGCTTCTTGTTGTGGGGTTGCTTTGCTGCAGGAGGGACTGGTGCACTTCACAAAATAGATGGCATCATGAGAGAGAAATTATGTGGTTCTATTGAAGCAACATCTCAATACATCAGTCAGGAAGTTAAAGCTTGGTCACAAATGGGTCTTCCAAATGGACAATGACCCCAAGCATACTTCCAAAGTTGTGGCAAAATGGCTTAAAGGCAAAGCTACCAAATACTAATTGAGTGTAAACTTCTGACCTACCTGAGAATGTTATGAAATAAATAATGTTATGAGTATTAAATGTCAGGAATTGTGAAGAACTGAGTTTAAATGTATTTGGCTCAGGTGTATGTAAACTTCCGACCCTGGGACTAGGCAACAACATCTGCCACGCTGATTCTCAGCACCGGGGCTCCTCAAGACTTACTTACCATTGATGTAGAGGCTAGTGCTCTGGCTGGAATCCATGCAACACTGGAAAAATATTATGAGGGGAGTTTGGAGTTTTGCCAGAGTGAAATTCTCACGCTCCGAGAGAACAAGGCACTCACAGCCAAGGTAAAAAGCCACGATTCTAAAATGGATTGTCAACTCAGGGAAAACCGGGTGATGAAAGAGTCGCTGCTAGATGTACAAAGTCGTAGCATGCGTGAAAATCTAATATTTTGGGGATTCCTGAGGACATATCCAAAAATCCAGAGGCGCGATGAGAGAATTCATGCAATCCGCCTTGAAACTTCCTCTAGAGACTTTAAACAAGGTGGCTTTCCACCGAGTACACAGACTTGGAGCGACAAGACCAAGGGTCCCCGACCGATCATCGCAAAATTTGAACACTACCAACAAAAGGAATTGATCAAAAACAGGGGAAGGAACTTAAAGGGACCAAATTCGGGCTTAGTGACCAATTTCCCCGGGAGATAAACAAACATAGCAAGAGACTATCCTGTTCATCGGCAACAGATGGAGAGGGGTAAGCGTGCCTTTCTAATTGTGGACAAACTCTTTATAGATGGACAGCTATTCCGAGACAGCTCCATAACACCATGGCTGCTCTAAATTCTACAGGGACTTCAGGTTATAAAAAAAAGAAAGTATGGGAACTGTAAAAATATCTGAACACTATGAAGTGGATATGAATACACACGTACTCAATTACATGTTCACTTGCACATTTGATCTCGCTCTCTTCTCTCCCTCTATTGTCGAACTGTTCTATAATTGTATTATTATTGTTTGTCTACCTTTTCTATTTCTTTGTCTTGTTTATACATGTTTACAACAAGCAAGGGGAATATATCAGAATTTGTTTGTCTACCTTTTCTATTTCTTTGTCTTCATATTCCTTGTTGTAAACAAATATAAACATATCAGAATAGGGACATTGGGGAATAATGGCATATTTTCACGGGATACATTTGTACTGTAGTGAAGCAGTCTCTATAGTAATGCAAGGTCTCTTTCATGATCATGTGAAACGTCAATTTCTATGGAAATGCTGGGATGTGTTTTTCAATGATGCTAAAGGTAATTATGATGCAACTATGATGGTGATACGATATGGATTACAATTATCATCATGAATATTAAGGCTATATGCACTACATGTTACACACAGACACTCAACCATGCAAATTGGCAGAGTTATTATTTATTCGTACATCAGATATCGTACACACTCACTAAATCACATCCAATATCATACACATCAACTTACTCAGATTACACACATATCTTGTCTCCATTTTCTAACATCTGTGGCACTGGCTCACAGGCAAGGGAATAAAACATATATTGCTTAAACCTATTTCTTGAATTCTAGATATAAGACATTTGAAAGCTCTAGTTTTGACTGTCATAAGACCTCTGATGGTAGTAACTTTACAAGCACTAATTATGATCAATTTAGACTGAGAATAGTATCTAGTTACGGTAAGGGGTGAAATACGTATATAGCCAGTTATAATTGTAATGGTTTAGCAGATCATAAAAAAAGATCAGTCTTTACGTGGCTAAAAGAAAAGGAATGTAACATACTGTATACTGTTTACAGGAAACACTCTACATCCTGATGAAGTTGTGTGGAAAAAGGAATGGGGTGGTGAAATATTTTTCTGTCATGGACAAAGGAACTCAAAAGGTGTGATGATATTAATTAACAAAAATGTCGATCTGAATGTGCAAATAGTTAGGAATGATTCACAAGGAAGGTGGATCTTTTTGAATAGGAAAGTGGCCGAAAAAGAGATTTGGCTCATTAATCTATATGGTCCAAATCAGGGTGATCCATACTTCAAAAATATTTATATCAATTTATTGAACCTACAGGCAACAAATTATCAAATCATTATGGTAGGAGAATATAACACACTGTTAAGTACCTCAAAGGACCATAAAGGAGATCACTCTACAAACTATCACTGTGCCCTTAAGGAAATCACAAATACTATGGACACATTAGAAATAGTGGATATTTGGAGACAAAAAAAATCCCGACCTAGTGTGATGTACATGGAAGAGACTTAATCAAACTTGTCATCTTGACTACTTTCTTGTCTCTTTTTATCTTGCATTAAAGGTTAAAAAAGTTTCAATAGGAGACAGAATGCGATCGGATCATCATCTAATTGGCCTTCACATAATACATTTTGAAACAAATAACTATATACAAAATGGCAAAATGGTATTCTAGCAGACCTCCCCCCCCAAAAAAAAATGGAGAAAGAAATATGAAGAAAAAAATATATACATTTACAAAATAACATGGGTAACTATTTACACACGTTCAATTGGAAGACCAAATCAAATGTATTTATATAGCCCTTCGTACATCAGCTGATATCTCAAAGTGCTGTACAGAAACCCAGCCTAAAACCCCAAACAGCAAGCAATGCAGGTGTAGAAGCACGGTGGCTAGGAAAAACTCCCTAGAAAGGCCAAAACCTAGGAAGAAACCTAGAGAGGAACCAGGCTATGAGGGGTGGCCAGTCCTTTTCTGGCTGTGCCGGGTGGAGGTTATAACAGAACATGGCCGAGATTTTCAAACGTTCATAGACGACCAGCAGGGTCAAATAATAATAATCACAGTAGTTGTAGAGGATGCAACAGGACAGCACCTCTAGAGTAAATATGAACAGTTTAGGGTTCCATAGCCGCAGGCAGAACAGTTGAAACTGGAACAGCAGCAAGGCCAGGTGACAGCAAGGAGTCATCATGACAGGTAGTCCTGACGCATGGTCCTAGGGCTCAGGTCCTCCGAGAGAGAGAGAGAATTAGAGCGAGCCTACTTAAATTCACACAGGACACCAGATAAGACATAAGTACTCCAGATATAACAAACTGACCCTAGCTCCCCGACAAACTACTGCAGCATAAATACTGGAGGCTGAGGCAGGAGGGGTCAGGAGAAACTGTGGCCCCATCTGACGAGACCCCCGGACAGGGCTAAACAGGAAGGATATAACTCCACCCACTTTGCCAAAGCTCTACACAATATTGTGCTGCTGATGCCAGGTGCCATAGCAGTCTCTTTCTGCTGTAAAGTGAGTATCAACAGGTATAATAAACAGGTATAATAAACAGATTATATAGGAATATATATATATATATATATGGTACAGGGAACATAAGGTTGAATATATTATTATAGACCTGCTAGATCTACTGTCTTTATTATATTACAACAGACCAGCTGTATCTACTGTCTCCATTTCACTTTGGCCATTGTTTTGGGCCTGCCCTCCCCTCAACAGCCTCAAATAGGCTATTTCATGTGGGTTGGGGTGGGGCGGCAGACACACGCATCTCACATTTCATTTACATTACATTTTTATATATTCCTTCTAAAATAAAAAAATATCACAAATAATATATAGATTATTGATTATTAGATTATTGATTTCAAACAAGGGCATTAGCATGGGAAGAACTTACCAGTCAAAAACATGTCCTCTCCGTTCAAAAAACATTCCTCCACTTGGGAATCGCTAAATGAATCGTCCTACAACAATCTTTGTCTCACTTTTCCGATCAATTTCTTCTAAAATTGTGTGTACACCTGTATATCTAAACTTCGATTTACCTTTCCCTGACTTAGTCGCCATAATGATTGATATATAAACAGATGAATCTGCGCGTTTACCAAACAATGCAGTGCGTAATATGCTTAGCTCCTTCCGGTATAAAACTTCAATAGCAACTTTACGCTAGAGTTTACGACATGGGTTGGTCTTCCAACACATAACCATTTCATATTGCCGTTTACCTCAGCTCATTGGCTATCTACACAACTAGATTTCAAGACGATCAGTGGTCATTGGGTTAAAATACAGTCAATCAACGAAACAGTGGTCATATCATTGGTGCAGAGTGATGTCATTACTTGTTGTCATCAAATCGGTTTCTTTCAGTCAATACGTCCCGCGAAATGGCCCATCTAGTTTGGTTGTGTTACAAACAAACCAGTTGATTGCAATGAAACCAAACATGACTGGAAAAGTCACGTTTTGTGTCGGTATTTACCCTTGAATAGGCTATAAAAACTGATTTTTAACAAACAAAAGATCATTCATTGTGTAACAATGAGCATTGGGATTGCAAACAGACGAGGATCGTCAAAGGTAAACTATTTATTTTAATGCAGTTTGTGATTTTGTTAGTCTGTGCTGGTTGAAATATTTTTTTTATGGGGCTCTATCCTCAGATAATCGCATCGTATTATTTCACAGTAAATCCTTTTTAAAATCTGACAATGCAGTTGGATTAGGAAGATTCTAGGCTTTCGATACATGTGAGACACTTGTATTTTCATGAATGTTTAATATGACTCTTTATTTAGCGATCACCGTATGTTGTGGAATTTCAGCCCGCTACCTCATGCGCAGAGAGGTTAAAACAAGACCCAGATATTATGATCAAGTTTATCTAAAAAACTGGAGGTCCCTTAAACTTCAATGCAAAAATACTAGCGAAGTACATAGCACTCAGAATTAAAAGGGTTTTACCAGGTATTGTTCATCCTGACTGTTTTTTTACATGGACGATACATTGGAGATAATATACGACAACTACTAGAAATAATATAATTAAACATCTAAGAAGCCAGGCCTGGTATTCATAGCGGATTTTGAAAAGGCATTTGATAAAGACTGGATTTTATTTATAAAATACAAAATATATTACCCTGCAGTTTACCTATAAAATGGGCTGATGGTGAAGTTGACATACTTGGTTTTCATATCCCAAAAGATATAAATAAGCTCTCCACAATGAATTTCAATAGAAAACGAGACAAGATCCTGCAACCATGGAAAAATTGCCCTGATTAACTCCTGAGTCATATCTCAGTTTACTCACTTACTTATGGCGCTGCCTACTCCTGATTCATTTTTCAAATCATATGAGCAAAAAACACTTTTCTTTATCTGGGATGCTAAACCATACAAAATAAAGCGTGCCTATCTATATAATGAATATGAACTGGGTGGGTTGAGATTATTAAATATAAAAGCACTAAACCTCTCTCTAAAAGCTTCACTTATTCAAAAGTTTTACTTGAACCCTAAGTGGTTCTCAAGTAGATTACTAAGAAAAGCTCATCCATTGTTTAAAAATGGCCTTTGTGCAGATTGCCATGTCTCATTTTCGATTAATTGAGCAAGAATTATTATATACAATTCTTGCCACCTGCAAAATGTTGAATATTTGTGGCATAAAATCATCGAAGCTCTGCAGATTTTGTTATGAGGATACAGAATCATTAGACCATTTATTTTGGTATTACCCTCAGGTAATGTTTCTGGTCTCAGGTTCAGTAATGGCTGAAAACGCATAACATTGATCTAAAATGTATCCTAGAAATAGTACTGTTAGGAGATCTGGAGAGAACGGGTCAGTCAATTACTAATATACTAATACTCTTAGTAAAAGTATTTATCTTCAACTCGCAATCTGTGGATTCTATTCGATTAGATGGATAGAAATTGTACGTTAGGCATAGTTGAAAGATATATTTTGCGAGGAAATCCAAAGAGGGTGGCCGGTGGGGATGGGCTGAGGGTTGGGATGTGGAATTGGAGTGGAGTTGCTGGGCAGGAGATAGGATGGTCAAAGATAAAATATAAAAAGTAAGTTTGAATGACACTGAGGGGCAGTGTTTTTACAGAAAATGCCGGTTTGCCTGAGGCTGATGCTGTGCAGGTGTTTGTTCACATGCATATACACACACTCTCATTCAAATACACACACACTGTCAAGTTCGTTATATGGAGGACACCAAGGCGTAAGATGAATACATACTTTTTAATAAAGACAAAGAAACACTAAACAAACTTACAAAGCAATAAACCGAACGTGACGCTATATAATTATTATTTTTTTAAATAATTTATTACCATCTATACCATTCATACTTTACAAAATCATAATTCTCATTCATTCTTAATTAATTATATTTACAAAAACATCAAACAAAAACAAACCTCAGGGGAGCATCGTCCCTCCCCGTCATACCTAACCAATACCTAACCCTTTCCCTATCTCCCCTTCCCTAATCTATCCCCTTACAAATCTCACTCTAACACTCCCAGGCCTAATCCCCCCTTCCACCTCTCCCGTGCCGCATGCTGCCCCCACTTCCTCTCCTCCCTCTTCATCCTCCCCCTCAAATCACCTTCCACCCTCCTCACTATCCCTTCCACCCCCCAATCTCTCCCTGTCTTGACTAAATTATGCCTGGCTTCCCACAGTCCCCTTTTAAAGAGACTCATGAGAAGCCAGAGCAGAAACCTGTCCCTATCCGTTCCCCTCACTCTCCCTACGCCTCTCTCTAGCCTAGCCCATGTCAACACAAAGTCACTCCTAACCACACCTAGCAACACCCGTGCCCTAGCCCATACTAGTCCGGCAAAGGCACAGTCCCAGAAGGCATGGCGCACAGTCTCCTCTCTGCCACAAGCAGATCTTGGACAGGTGGGGGATCGCGACAAACTATGCCGGTACATGATGGAACGCGTTAGACCACACCATTACGCTTCTCGCCTGATACGAGAAGAACACCCGCAGGAAGTAACCGGACGGGTGTATAACCGGATGAACAAGAAAAAAACAAAAATCGCATCCAGCTTGAGGGGGAGATGTGGTACCCCCCTACCTCCCTCCCCGATGGGACAGAGCATGCGCGCCCTGGCGACCCACTCGTACCTGCCACCCCACATGAACTGAAACACAAGCCTCACTAGAGACCTTCTCAGACAAGTCGGCAATGGGTAGATGTATGCCAAATACGAAAGAGATGGCAATATATCCACCTTTAGTACCAGGACCTTGCCCATAAAAGACAAATACCTAGCCTTCCACATTGCTAGCTTCTTCTGTACCACTGCGATACCCATGTTCCAGTTCAGCGTCGCTGAGCCAGAGGTCTCAAAATGGACCCAGAGAATCCTCAGGGCCCCCTCACAGAGAGATAACCCCCCGGGCACATCCGTCCTACCGCGCCATCTTCCGAAATACTTAACGGAAGACTTTGCATGATTCAGAAACGCCCCCGACGCTTGGGTGAAATCCCCAATGATGGCAAGAGACCTTGTCAGGCACGAGTCCTTGCACAACAGCAAGGAAGTGTCGTCGGCGTACTGCGTCATCTTAACACGCAGCCCACTGCTCCTAGGGATCAACAAGCCCTCCACCCCTGTGTCTGCCCTAATGGCAGCCCCCAGAGGCTCCATGTACAGAACGAAGAGGAGAGCCGAGAGTGGGCATCCCTGCCTGACCCCAGACGAGAGGTCAAAAACGTCACCTAAGTGACTATTTACACTAACTCGACACCCCGCTCCGACATATAATGTACGAATCCATCCTATAAACTTCTCCCCAAATCCTAATCTACCTAACACCCTGAATAGAAAAGATCTATTCACGCGATCAAAAGCTTTCGCCTGATCTAGCGCTGCTACCATTAAAGGCAGCCCTCTATCTTCAACCCAAGCGATGGAATCCCTGATCAACTGTAGGTTCCATCTTATAGAGCGGCCCTCTACCCCGCACGTCTGATCCTCGTGGACGACGTAGGGAAGGGCTGTGCGCAACCGGTCTGCTAAAACCTTTGCAAGAATCTTGTAATCTACGCACAGCATGGTCAATGGCCGCCAGTTGCCAAGGTCAGTTGCTTCCCCCTTCTTATAAAGAAGTAATAGCACACCAACAGCCATTGATCCCCCCGGGACCCCGTCTCAAGGATGGCCTTCAAGACTTCGAGAACCACTGGTCCAAGTATACCCCAAAACTTGAGGTAAAACTCAGCCGGCAGCCCATCCATCCCAGGCACCTTCCCTTTTCCCATCCTCCTAAGAGCGCTCTCAACCTCTTCTAGTGAGATCTGGGCCTCCATCACGTCTCTAATGTCCTCTGGCAACCGCCGGGACAAGTGTTCTAAAAACACGTTACCATGCTCTACATCTATTTCCCTTTCCTTAAATAAACCTTGGAAATGATCAGTTGTCACCCTGACCATTTCCTCTGGTTTACTTACTATACTACCATTTTCTTCCCTAACTCCATGCATTACCTTCCTACTCTGCCTGGCCCTAACCGACTTAAAGAACATAGCGGAACAAGTCTCATTATGTTCTAGAAAGCCACTATGCGCACGCTCCAGGAAAGCTCGAGCCTTCTGCTCCTGCAGCTCCCTGAGCTGCGCCTTTAGGGCTGCGAATCTCTCCCAGTCAATCGACCCGCCGAGGTTGCCTGCCTCGTACTCGAGTTCAATTAACCTTTGGATACGATCCACCTCCCTCCTTTCCTCCCTTTTTTTCCTTCTACAATATCCTATTATAAAAGCCCTAATCCTCACCTTAACTAAATCCCACCACTCTAACACCCCCTCGCACATGGACCGGAGGCCGTCAAGCCTCCGAAAGAAACAAAAAAATGCGTCAACGAAAGCCTGCTCCTCCAGTATATCCCGATCTAACTTCCAGTACCCCCTACCGAAGAGGCAGACTGGCGACCCTACCTGCAGGAACACCCCGTCGTGATCCGTGAAGAAAACAGGCACCAGCCGCCCAGACAACTGACCCAAAGACCTGGATACAAAAATGTAGTCGAGCCTGCGCGCAACCCCCCTGGAGTTGCGCCATGTAGGACCGACCATTGCCGGAGTAGTGTGCAGGCCACCATCAACCAGACCATGGCAAGCCATTAGCCCAGTGATGGCGCCTGCACTGCTATCACCACCTACCCCTAAATCTATATTAAAATCCCCTCCTCTCACCAAGTGCCTGTTTGTAACACACAGGGGCGCCAGACAGTCCACCATCTCCCTCCTGTCTGCCGCCACCTGTGGCCCATACACCCCAATTAACCTATATTTAGCTTCTCTATACTTTACATCTATCCCCAATACTCTACCCTGCATTATAACAAAAGTGCTGTCTACCTTAACCTCTCTATTCCCACACAGAATCCCTACTCCTGTTGAGTGCACCCCTCCTATGCCCCAAAAAGATTCCCCCTTATCCCACTCCCTCCTAAATCTACACACATCCCCACCATCCCTCAGGTGAACCTCCTGTAAAAAACAGAAATCAAACCCCACACCCTCTAAATAACAAAAAACCGCGCTCCTTTTAACATTATCCCTTAACCCCCTAACATTTAGACTAAAAAAAGAAACAGAACTATTCTTTTAATTATTTACAACAAATAAACCCCAAAAACCAAAGAAAAACCAGGAGACTCACCCGATGCTCCCCTGGTCCATCTCCACCGGCGGGGACGTCCTCTCCACTCCTGATGCCCCCCCGTCCTCCTCCATCTCTCCAACCCAGGATGCAGGCAGTGTGTTAGGCAGGGTGCCCTGGGTTTCTCACTCCTCACACAGGAGTTGGGATCCCTCTAGCACACCGCCCACAGACCCCTCACTGGAGTCATCCCCCACTAGGATGTAAGGGGCTGAGGCAAACAGGGAGGACAATGTACCCCCCCCCCGCCGCCGATCTCTTAACCTCCCCCCTCCCCTCCACACCCCCTCCCTCTCACTACCTGCCAAACTTCCCCTCTTCTTCCCCTTCTTCTTTGGTGAAGGAGGTAGTGGGGAGACACAACGTCCCATCCCCGCTAACCCCTCCACCAATTCCCTTGTCTCATCGTCAAAGAAACTTGGCAGGCTGTCCCCCACTCCTTTCCCCCATCTCCCCTCCCACCCCCTCCCCTCCCATCTCCACACCTCCCTCCGTCCCCGTCACCGTTCCCTCTTCCACTCCTCGCACCACTGTCCCACTCTCCCTCTTCTCCGCTCCTTCCCGTTCTTCCGCCTTCTTTTTCTTCTCTCCTTTTTCCTTCTTTCCATCTTCACTCCTCTTTCTTCTCACCTCTTCCTTCTTCCCATCCTCTTCTCTTGCCGTCTTTTCCCCTGTGCCATCCGTACAATCCGCACGCGTCCTTTCTTTCCTCCCCCCCTCCCCCGCTCCCCCCCCAGCTGCAGACGCGTATGACCTGTGACGAGCCGGGCAATCACGCCACAGGTGTGCTCTCGAGCCACACCCGTGGCAAGCCTTGGGCTCTTCACATTCCTTGGCCTCATGCTCTTCCGACCCACAAAAACGACATTTCTTGGAGCTGCACGAGGCCAGGATATGGCCGTAGGCCATACAACGCCTGCAGAACGGGGGCTGACGGGCATAATACAGCGTCCCCCTGTCAGCCCCCAGGGAGAACATCGCCGGAGGATGGAGGTAGCCATCCACACTCTTCGGGGACTCCCTGAGTAACGCCTGGAAACCTCTTCTCCCGTTCCAGAAACCCAGGGAGTCCCTGAGGTACCTCGTTGAGGAGACGTTGTCCATGTACCTCCCCAGAAAGGCCCTCACTTCTTCATCCTTCACGTGCGGATTGTACATGGTTACGGTGACCACCCTGAATCTGTTCCTTGCCAGGCTGGTCACCGTGTAATGGCACAGGGGTTTCGCTCCTTTTCCTTCTCTCACCTTCATAACTTTGTCGTGTTTTTCTTCCACTTGTAACGTCACATCATATCCTTTCTCGATGGGATTCCCTTGAAGGCATAGTACATCTTTTACTTCCAGCTGTAGGCATCCCATCAGAACATTTCTCCCGAATGTCTCTCTCCCCCAGGGCTCCTTCTCCTTATCTGTCCAAGAGAACCTCACGGTATTAACCAGACCAATCCCAGGTACCCCTATGTGGGGATTTTTCTGTGCCATCTTCACAAAAAAAGCTCTCTTTTACACAGAAGCCAATATAAACAAAAAATGAAAAATCTGATAAAAATCTGATTTTTAGAATGGAAAAACTCTCCCTCCTATCCTACCTTCGACCTGAAATGAATACATCTTCTTTAATAAGACGAAGAACACTTAAACAAACTTATAAACCAACAAAACGAACGTGACGCTATATAATAGTGCAGACACAAGCAACTAATACATAGACAATAACCCACTAATTATCCAAAGAATATGGCTGCCTAAATATGGTTCCCAATCAGAGACAACAATAAACAGCTGCCTCTGATTGGTGCTCAATCTAGGCAACCATAAACATACAAAACACCTAGATAGTAAACAACCCCATAAACATACAAACCCCCTAGACAGTACAAAAACACATACATCACCCATGTCACACCCTGACCTAACCAAAATAACAAAGAATACCAAGGTCAGGGCGTGACACGGACACACACATATGTAAATAGTGCCAGACATTTTTTTTTTGCATTGTTTTCTTTTGTCTTTTCTTTTTTATCATGTTCATTTTCTTGGTTGTTGGTGCATAGGGGTGGTGAATGGAATTCATTTTATTTTTATTTTTATTTGGGGGGTGGGTGACTGTGGGAGGAGTCTTGGATGGTTGAGGGACAGCTATTGGAAACTGGGGGATCTTGGAAGGTTTGCGTCCCCGTTTCTTTTGGCATTGCGTGAGATCTGTCGACATGCCCTTGAGCAGGGCATTGACCCTGGATGCTTCTGTGTGTCACTCTGAATGCGAGTCTGTTGGATGCCTGGTGTGGTGTAGTTGTTGAGCGGCTTCACTGCAAGCATGTTGTATGTTTTGGATATTCAATAAACAAAATACAACATTTTTAAAAAATTAAAAAATGTTGGCTTTTGATTGTAAATGCGGAGGGAGTCGAAAACAGAACACAGAAGGCTGTTGCATAAAACACATGTCTCCGGATTACATCTTCAAACTAAGGGCATCCGTGACAGAGAGGGAGAAAGATGTGATGATTCTTATGGCATTGCACACGGTCAGTGTGAACCAGAGTGACTTGACACAACAGGCCAAGCAAGATGTGAAAACAAAACGGAAACGACACAGGACGTCTTATTTAATGAAAGGGGTTGCAATCTGCCGTGAAGCTTTCATCCATGTATACGGGTAAGAGTCTAGCTACAATTTCAGATATTATATATTTTTTTATATTGTCAAAGGGCCACTAGCTGGCTTGCTAGCTCACATAACGTGTATGATTTGTGTAGTAATATTTTCTCAGAAATCCATTTGCATTGCTAGTTATTGTAACTGACAGTTAGATTTACAGGTTATGTCGTTGTCTTTTGTTTGAATTGTTTATGTGTCCGCTGTGCGGAGGAAATGATAATACAAGCGGAACTACGTAGCTAATACTGTTGTAACGGGGATCCTTATTGTAGCAACACACTTTTGGAGGGAAGGCAATCCTGCGCTGCGTTACCTAAGTTTTCATGTCATCGGGTGTAGTTCATAAAGGTTGAAGAGTGTATGTTAGGATGAAGTGTGAATTCATGCCAGGAATAATAAGTGTGAAGTTTGATTTCCTCCCTTCTGTAATAAGCAGCCAATGAGGTATTTGTTCCTTTATTCATGTGTTTAATCTGAACCCGTTATAACGCCGGTTAAACTGTTATGTATGTAAACACTTCAGAGTTATACCAAGCTAATAAGTCACTCGTAAGATAAGGTTGTAAGAGTGTGCTTAACTGTATTTTTCATTTACTTTATAGTTCTCACGGAAGGTGATAATTCTGACTAAAACTACAGAATAAAGCCGCCAGTTAAAATCAAGGAACGGTTGTGCTCGTGGTTACTGAAGGGAGCTACAAAGTTATAGTCTAATGTTAGCTAGCTAACTAACATTGATCCTAGTTGGTTAGCTTTAGCTAGCTATGACAATCGTTTTGTATTGCTAGTACTCTATGGGTTGGGATAATGGTTAATTGTTTAGCCAGCTAGCTACATGTCTAAACAAGACTCCACTTCACCAGGTGATTACATGACCCATCAGGTGTGTCTGGTGGTGATTACAACCATCTATTGTATGATAATGCTAAAAATATTTGTATCTGGAATTTGTCTTTCAGAATCAGTAGAACAAGCCTGACTATCCTCCACCAGTAGTACAAGGAGAATGGTCTAATGCCTCCCATCAAAAAGACCTGTAGAACACACCTGTCATACAAGGAGAATGGTCTAATGTCTCCCATCAAAAAGAGAGCTGGACCAAGCAAGCACATGTAACACCTGAAGCATGAGGACTTGCAGCGATGCAGAGAATAATGCAATAGCATTACCAGGATGCCACCCAGGACACAAACACTTTGGTGGAAAGCTAATGCCATCTCATGTGACAAAAGCAGCAGTGTGGCGTCTCTACAAGGAATCGATGACAACACTTGGTATGTAAAGCAAATACAACACATATTTTGATTATTTAATTTACCTCCAACATGATTGTCACTACTTTTATTGATCTCACATTATTTGTGTATTTTTCATAGGTACGTGTATTCGGGCAGGAATCTGTGGAGAAAATTGCTGCCCCACATCTCAAGCACTAATCCCAGGACAGGCCTGTGCTGGCAGTTGCCTGTATGTAGTTTACAGTGCTCGTCTAGTGCTTTTGTCACTCTATCCTCTTCTAAGTGCAGGTGACTCCCCTTTGTCCGCTGAGATCTCCATGACACATAATGTTTGCAGACCTTTGACAGGAGAGGTTCTTTCAGCTTGATTAAGGCTTCATCAGCGCGGGTAAATTCCATCCTTTGTGTTCCCTTCCATACCTACAGCAATTGTATGCAGTAATCATGAGCCTATGAACCAGAGTTACACTGTTTGCACTGAGACGGTGTGCCCTAGCAGGAAGACCACTGTGAGCAGCTCCAATATAAATAACATGAGCAAGTCTACTTCTGATAAGCTTTCCAGTAAAGCATTAAAAACTATCAAGCAACCCAGAAAAGTGCTAAAAATAGCTCATTTGCAACCTGAGAAACAAGGTCCATGGAGTCAATAACTTGCTTGTAACAGATGACATTCATATTCCGACTATCTCTGAAACTCACTTAGATAATACTTTTGATGATACAGCGGTAGCAATACATGGTAATAACATATACCGAAAAGACAAATGCCAAAGTTCCAAAGGCTGGGCCTAATATTGTGTATAAGAGGTCATAAAATACATTTTGTAGTGATTCATATGTTGATGATGTAAAGAATATTTCCTGGTCTGTAGTGTGTAATGAGGAGCAAACAGACGCTGCACTTGACACATTTATGAAATAGCTTATTCCAGTTGCTATTAAGCTGATGACTGAAACAGTTAAATCCCCTTGGATTGATGAGGAATTAAAAAATGGTATGGTTGAGAGGGATGAGGCAAAAGGTATAGCAAATAAATCTGGCAGCCCAGCTGATTGGCAAACATAACGCAAATTAAGAAATCATGTGACGAAACTAAATAAAAAATAAACTACTATGAAACAAAATAAATTATATAAAGCATGAGAGTAAAAGCTTTGGAGCACCTTAAATGACATTTTGGGAAAAAAGGCAAACTAGAGTCCATCACTCATTGAATCAGATGGCTCATTTATCACACAAGCCACTGATATTGCAAGCTATTTTAATGACTTTTTTTATTGTCATGATAAGCAAACGTAGGTACAGTGTTTGCCCCGCTAAAGGTTTTGATTTTATGCTTCGGGACTTAGATGTAATTTGTGGTTTAGTACGGTACCCTGCGTCACCACTTCATTGCTCCAGACCAGCGCAAGGTGGAGTTAGAGCACTGATTATGCTTTTGGGTCCTAATGTGTCTCTGACTGACAATGAAAGGGCAACATAAACCTAAATAGAAAATGATAATTGTGCACGACTTCAGTATTACTTACTAAAACTGTTGTTACACTAAGGTTTTTGTTTGATTTTGTTAGGATTATTTTGCTCTTACTGTAGGCCTCTCCCGATGGATCATGTTGTACAGTAATGGTCTAAGACACTGCAGAGCAGTGTAAACTGTGTTGCTACATATGCTAGTTCAATGCCTGTGCTGGCCTTGACTGGGAAACCTGTGGGATGACTATAGGTATTTGGTTTCTCTCCCTCTAAAAACAGAAATAAATCACTAAATAACAAAATGGCTTTATTTACAAAACCAGGGTCTGACAATCTGAATGGAAAATTACTGAGGATAATTGCCACTCCTATTTGCCACATCTTCAATTTAAGCCTACTTATCACGTTTAGGGAAGATGCAGACAGTGTCAAAGTAACAAAAGTTTATTACTAGAACAGGGGGCCACCAAAACGACAGGTCAAGGGCAGGCAGAGGTTGGTAATCCAGATCAGAGTCCAAAAGGTACAGAACGGCAGGCAGTCTCAGGGTCAAGGCAGGTAGAGGTCACGTCACATTGGATTATTAACAAGGCACAGAACGGCAGGCAGGCTCAGGGTCAGAGCAGGCAGAATGGTCAAAACTGGGAAAACTAGAAACAGACAGAAGCTAGGGGAAAAACGCTGGTTGTCTTGATGAACAAAACTAACTCTCAGAACACAGGTATATGGGCGACACCTGGAAGGGGATGGAGACGAGCACAAAGACAGGTGCCCTACTAGAAAGTGAGTGCCCTCCTGGATAAAGTCCAAAGGGGGGCGGACCAATCAGGGTAAACTGCTTGTGACCAAATACAATGCTATTTCCTAAACAGATTCCTAGAGTGGACCAGCCACCACTGGCCTGTAACATCTGTAACATACTTCGTTCACCCTCCTCAGGACTTTAAATGGCCCCACAAACCACGGACCCAGATTCCGGAAGGGTATGCGGAGGGGCAGGTTACGGGTCAAGAGCCAGACCAGGTCCCCAATACCATCCTTCCCAACTCGTGCCTGTCAGCTGAACTTCCCAGGGGTCTCAGATGCTGCAGATGCCGCGTGGTTATCAAGCCGAAGATCTCTGGAGGTGTACACGAGCAGACATCCCATGTGTGCTCCGCGCCTAAACCAGTCGTCCACCGCAGGAGTCTCGGTCTGACCCTGATGCCACGGCGCCAAAACCGGCTGGTACCCCAATATGCACTGAAAGGGGGAGAGGTTAGTGGAAGAGTGGACCTCAGGAGCCGATCCCGAGAACCCAGACCTCTCCCATCCGCCCTATCCCACGGAGCGAGTTCTGTGCCATTCTCGGCCCAGGGCGGAGGGACTCTCCAAGCAAGATTCGCCGCCCACTGGCCTGTAACCCCCCTCCTCAGGCCCCCACAAACCACGGTCCTGTCAAAAGGACCGCAGAAACCTGCCCACAACCTGGTTGACTCTCTCTACCTGGCCGCTACTCTCGGGGTGAAAACCTGAGGTAAGGCTGATCAAGACCCCCAGACGTTCCATGAACACCTTCCAAACAGAGCTTCTGCAGTCTGTAGGGCCGTAGGAAGACCGGGCAGAGGGAGGAGATGACAGGACTTAGAAAAACAATCCACAGCGACCAGGATCGTAGTGTTTCCCTGTGAAAGAGGAAGTTCTGTTAGGAAATCCACTGACAGATGTGACCAAGGTCGTTGTGGAACGGGTAAGGGATGTAACTTACCTCTGGGCAGGTGTCTTGGAGCCTTACACTGGGCACACACCGAGCAGGAGGAAAACCCTCACGTCCTTTGCCAAGGTGGGCCACCAGTACTTTCCAGACAGCCGAGTCCGCGTCCACCTCCACTATGAATGCCAAAGAGGGATCCGGATGGGCCAGCACGGGAGCTGAAGTAAACAGAGGTCTTAGCTGCCCAAAAGCCCTGCAACCTTACAGGGCTCCCAATTCAGCAGTGAGGTAATGGGCGCAGCAACCTGGCCAAAAACGTGGAGAAATCTCTGGGAGTAATTTGCAAACCCTAAAAAGCGCTGCACCTCCTTTACCGTGGTGGGAGTCGGCCAATTACGCACGGTGCAATGTGGTCACTCTCCCTCTCCACCCCTGATGTGGAAATGCGATACCCTAGGAAGGGACGGCCTGCTGAAAGTACAGGCATTTCTCAGCCTTGACATACAGGTCATGCTCCAACAGTCGTCCAAGTACCTTGCGCACCAAGGACACATGCTCGGCACGTGTAGCGGAGTATATCAGAATGTCATCAATATACACCACTACACCCTGCCCGTGCAGGTCCCTGAAAATCTTGTAGTGGTGTATATTGATGACATTCTGATTGAAAAACTGATGGAGCATTCATCAACCCGTACGGCATGACGAGGTGCGCATAATGCCCTGTGGTGGTACTAAACACTGTCTTCCACTCGTCTCCTTCCCGGATACGCACCAGGTTATATGCACTCCTGAGATCCAGTTTCGTGAAGAAGCGCACCCCATGCATTGACTCAATCACCGTGGCAATAAGAGGTAGCGGGTAACTGTACCTCACCGTGATTTGATTAATATCTCTGTAGTCAATGCACGGGCGTAAACCTCCATCCTTCTTCACAAAAAAGAAATGAAGGCCAATGAAGTAGAGTGCCTAATGTGCCCCTGACGCAGGGATTCAGAGACATATGTATCCATAGCCACCGTCTCCACTTGCGACAGGGGAAACAAGTGACTCCTGGGAAGCGCAGCGTCTGCCAGGAGATTTATCGCACAATCCCTCCGTCGATGAGGTGGTAATTGAGTCGCCTTCTTTTTACAGAAAGCGAGAGCCAAATCGGCATATTCTGGGGGGGATGTGCACGGTGGAGACCTGGTCTGGACTTTCCACCGTGGTAGCACCAACGGCAACCCCTACACACCTCCCGAGCACTCTCGAGAACACCCTGTGAGAGCCCGCTCTTGCCAGGAAATAGTGGGTTTATGCAGAGCCAACCAGGGAAGGCCTAGTACCACAGGAAACACAGGAGAGTCAATGCGGAAGATGCTGATTCTCTCCTCATGATCCCCCTGCATAACCATGGCCAAGGAGATGGTGGCCTCTCTGATTAGCCCGGACCCTAATGGTCGACTATCCAGAGCGTGTACCGGGAAGGGTCTAACCACAGGAACAATGGGGATCCCTAAACTAATGGCTAACACTCTGTCAATAAAATTCACAGCTGCGCCTGAATCGACGAGCACCTTATGCTGGGAATGTGGAGAAAACTCAGGGAAACAAACAGGCATAAACAGTTGATCAACAGAGGACTCTGGATGAGTGTGGTGCGAACTCACCTGGGGTGATGCCAGAGTGCCCTGCCTGTTGCCTCGACTCCCAGAGGAACCAGCACAGCACCGACCGGCAGTGTGTCCTCTGCGGCCACAGATGGTGCACGTGATGGCTCCTCCAGTCTCCCTATGATCATCCCCTCCTAACTCTATGGGCACCAAAGCGGGGCTGCTGGAAGATGGCACCGACAGAGCCCTGTATGGACGTCCGCTGGTGACCAGCAGGTTATCCAACCGGATGGACAAATCCAAGAGTTGGTCAAAGGAGATGGTGGCATCCCTGCAGGCCAGCTCACGTCGGACGTCCTCTCGTAGGCTGCATCGATAGTGGTCGATGAGGGCCCTGATGTTCCAGCCTGCTCCGGCGGCCAAGGCCCGAAATTCCAGGGCGAATTCCTGGGCGCTCCTCGTCCCCTGCCTCAAATGGAAGAGCCTTTCCCCCACCGCTCTACCTTCGGGTGGATGGTCAAAAGCGGCCCGGAAGCGACGGGTGAACTCCTCGAAGTGGTCCAACGCCGTGTCTCCTCTCTACACACGGCATTTGCCCACTCCAGCACTATTCCCGTGAGGCAGGAGACGAGTGCAGGCACTCTCTCCCTTCCCAAGGGAGCTGGGTGCACAGTGGCCAGGTGGAGGTCCAGTTGTAACGAATCCCTGGCACTGTGATGCCGTCCCATCATACTCCCAGGGAAGGGAGGGATACATCCAACTGGAATTCTCTCCGGACGGGACGGTTGGAGGCAACCCCACAGACTTCCTGTCTCTCCCAGCGGTCCATGGTCTGGACAACGCAATCCATCATGGCACCAAGATGATGTAACATGGCCGAATGTTCCTGGAAGCTCTCCTCGACTCCTCTAACCGGGGTACCTGCTCCTGCTGACTCCATTTAAGGTGTGTAATTCTGTTACGTGGCTGTACTGGAGGCGAAGTCAGGTGCAGAAGAGCAGAGTATAGTAACAAGCACACTTTAATAACGTTCCACATACAGTATAAAGCACAAAAAACATACAATGTGCTCATAAACAGGAACATAGAAAATAAAGCACGTAACTAAACCACATAACATCCAAACAATTACACACAAAGACATTATGTGAAACAGAGGGCCAAATACATGTAGATGAATGGGGGGAACCAGGTGTGTATGGAACAAAACAAGACAAATGGAGCGGCGATTGCTAGAAAGCCAGTGACGTCGATCGCTTCACCGAACAAGGAGAGGAGCCTTCTTCGGCGGAAGTCGTGACAGTATTTTTACCTGTGTTCTCTCTGTTTGTCTGTTGCCAGTTAGTTTTGTCTGTCAATCCTACCAGCGTTTTTCCCCTTGCTCCTGTCTTTTTCTATAGTTCCTGTATTCTAGTTTTCCTGGTTTTGACCGTTCTGCCTGCCCTGACCCTGCCTGCCGTTCTGTACCTTGTCACACCGCCCTGGATTACTGACTTCTGGCTGCCCTTGACCTGTCATTTGCCTGCCCCTGTTCTAGTATTAACCTTTTGTTACTTTGACATTGTCTATATCTGGGTCTTCCCTAAACGTGATAGTTATGGCTCATTAAGGATGAAATCATCAACCTTGTTATGGTCAACCCTGCTACTTGTCAACTTTTATAGTCATTTTTCTTAATTTAACCTCTAGAGATAGGAAAACATATTTGTTATGAAGTTGAACATGTGCTCTTAATGGCATTTGTTTACAGTCATGTTTGTACTTTTATTATTTTGAGTAATATGTAAGGATAATTTACGTGGTATTGTCTCCGGACTCCTCTTGACAATAATAACACTACATGGAAGGTAACTAAGCTAAATTACTATCGCCCCGTAGCACTCACTTCGGTCATCATGAAGTGCTTTGAGAGACTAGTCAAGGACCATATCACCTCCACCCTACCTGACTCCCTAGACCCACCCCAATTTGCTTACCGCCCCAATAGGTCCACAGACGACGCAATCGCAATCACACTGCACACTGCCCTAACCCAACTGGACAAGAGGAATACCTACAGTGGGGAGAACAAGTATTTGATACACTGCTGCGATTGGGTCCTGGACTTCCTGACGGGCCGCCCCCAGGTGGTGAGGGTAGGTAACAACATCTCCACCCCGCTGATCCTCAACACTGGGGCCCCACAAGGGTGCGTTCTCAGCCATCTCCTGTACTCCCTGTTCACCCATGACTGCGTGGCCATGCACACCTCCAACTCAATCACCAAGTTTGCAGACGACACTACAGTGGTAGGCTTGATTACCAACAACAACGAGACGGCCTACAGGGAGTAGGTGAGGGCCCTCGGAGTGTGGTGTCAGGAAAATAACCTCACAATCAATGTCAACAAAACAAAGGAGATGATCGTGGACTTCAGGAAACAGCAGAGGGAGCAGCCCCCTATCCACATCGACAGGACAGTAGTGGAGAAGGTGGAAAGTTAAGTTCCTCAGCGTACACATCACGGACAAACTGAAATGGCTCACCCACACAGACAGCGTGGTGACCTCAGGAGGCTGAAGATATTCGGCTTGTCACCAAAACCACTCACAAACTTTTACAAATCGAGAACATCCTGTCGGGCTGTGTCAACCCCGATGTCACAGGAAGGCCAAAAATATTTTCAATGACAACAACCACCCGAGCCACTGCCTGTTCACCCCGCTATCATCCAGAAGGCGAGGTCAGTACAGGTGCATCGAAGTTAGGACCGAGAGACAGAAGCTGTTTTTCAATCTCAAGGCCATCAGACTGTTAAAAAGCCATCACTAACATTGAGTGGCTGCTGCCAACATACTGACTCATCTCTAGCCACTTTAATAATGAAGAAATTATGTAATAAATGTATAACTAGCCACTTTAAACAATGCCACTTTATATAATGTTTACATTACTCATCTCATATGTATACACTGTACTCTATACCATCTACTGCATCTTGCCTATGCCGTTCGGCCATCGCTCTTTCATGTATTTTTATGTACATATTCTTATTCATTCCTGTACACTTGTGTGTATAAGGTAGTTGTTGTGGAATTGTTAGGAAAGATTACTTGTTAGATTTTACTGCATAGTCGGAACTAGAAGCACAAGCATTTCGCTACACTCACATTAACGTCTGCTAACCATGTCTGTGACAAATAAAATTTGATTTGGTGTTAGAAGTCAGAAGTGCAGAACCCTAATTATAAGACATTATAGAGTCATAAATGCTTATAACAAAAAAATAAAGTAGTATACCTGTTAGCAATTAGTAACGTATTAGACTCCCATTGATGTCTGAGGAGAGGAGTTTTTAATCCAGCTGGTAGTACATTCTGGATATACTCTACTCTCTGGATTTTTTAAACTGTATTTATTGAAATGAGACTAAATGTCCTATCAAGCAGCTTCTTACAATGCCTGGCATAGGGAGTTGTCCAACTCTATACACACCCCTTGCAGCGGAGGCCATGTCCAAATGTCAAGTGTTTGTGAAATAAATGTCAACCACCACCGGGATGAAAAATCTATGCAAATATTAAGCGTCTGTCACGCCCTGACCTTAGAGAGCCTGTTTATTTCTCTATTTGGTAAGGTCAGGGTGTGATTTGGGTGGGCATTCTAGTTTTCTATTTCTTTGTTGGCCGGGTATGGTTCCCAATCAGAGGCAGCTGTCTATCGTTGTCTCTGATTGGGAAACTTAGGCAGCCAGTTTTCCACCTGAATTTGTGGGATCTTGTTTTTGCACAGTAGCTGTCTAGCCCTGCAGAACTTTACGTTCGTTTATATTTTTCTGTTTTGTCTGTGTTTCATTATTAAATGATCATGAACACTTTCCACGCTGTGCTTTGGTCTCACTCATTCAACGACGGATGTAACAGCGTCTGAGTGAGAGAGAGAAAAAGCAGTGATTTTGAAATGCAGCATAGGCCGGGACGGAAGAAATATGGAAATCCTCTTGAGTCATGTAGTGTTGAAACTGATGTCCCCCGATAAGCTGTCTATAGTGCTCACCCAGGAATTATATATGGGTATTGACATGCTATCAAAAGCCTGCCATGCTCCGAGTATCAGTGGGAATTGAAAAGAAGACTTTTCAATTCCACAGCTCGGTGTAACTTATTTCTCTATCGTTTTTGAGTTTCAAGAAAAAACCATGGCCCACAAAGGAGATCAAATCTAGAATATCTGGTATCGAATCACTTGCTCATGAATCACTACAATGCCACTTTACTTGTAAATTGTGATTATTATAATATTTTTTACAAGCCTCCCACGCACACTCATAAGACAGGCTGGAAGTACAAGTTGAATACCTTACTCAAGGGCACAATGGCAGTAGGTGGGACATGAAATTCTGATACCAGTTGCCGGCACATTAACGCCCGAATATTTCCCTTCAGCCATTGGAATTAAACCAGCAACCTTTTGGTTACTCTAACTGCAAGGCTACCGACACCTTTACACATTGATGGGTGACAAGAATTAAAGACACTATATGTACAAAAGTAAGTGGACACGCCTTCAAATTAGTGGACTTGGCTATTTCACCCACACTTGTTGCTGACAGGGGTATAAAATCGAGCTCACAGCCATGCAATCTCCATAGACAAACATTGGCAGTAGAATGGCCTTACTGAAGAGTCATAGGGTGGCACCTTTCCAACAAGTCAGTTCTTCAAATTTCTGCCCTGCTAGAGCTGCCCCGGTCAACTGTAAGTGCTGTGAAGTGGAAACGTGTAAGAGCAACAACAGCTCAGCCGCAAGTGGTAGGCCACACAAGCTTTACAGAATGGGACTGCCAAGTGCTGAAGCGCGTAGAGAGTACATCTGTCCTCTGTTGCAACACTGAGTTTCAAACTGAGTTTGAAAGCAATGTCACCACAAGAACTGTTTGTTGGGAGCTTCATGAAATGTGCTTCCATGGCTGAGCAGCCACACACAAGCTCACCATTCGCAATGCCAAACGTCGACTGGAGTGGTGTCAAGCTCGCTGCCATTGGACTCTGGAGCAATCGTAACGCGTTCTCTGGAGTGATGAATCATGGTTCACCATCTGTCAGTCCATCGGACTAATCTAGGTTTGGCGGCTGCCAGGAGAACACTACCTGCCCGAATGCATAGTACCAACTGTAAAGTTTGTTGGAGGACGAATAATGGTCTGCGGTTGTTTTTCATGGTTCAGGCTAGGCCCTTCAGTTCCAGTAAAGGGAAATCTTAATGCTACAGCATACAATGACATTCTAGATGATTCTGTGGCTCTCCATAACTACCAGGACCAGCACACTCACAGCATGAAACCAAACCACAAAACATAAATAACAAAATGCAAAACATACTGTATAATAATCCCATCCCCACCCTTGATTGGAGGATCTCAAACATTTATACTGTACATTTGTGTATATAATTATTACAACACTCATCAATTCCAACCTTCAGACAGCCACAGAGCAACCAATCTTTCCCAAAAAATCAAAATATGACCATTTCCTCTCACAATGCATCCCTCTATTTTCCCATGGTGTCTCACTAGGGTCTTGAACCTCCCCATCTGCAAAATGTCTGCTGAAATTGCCCCAAAAATAAAACATTTACCCAAGAGCACAGTGATATTTCCTATTGACTGACTGGGGTCTTTGAAATCCCCCAGCAATACAATTTGCAGGTACAATTAGCATAATAACCATTGCTGGACATGACTCCAAAAACAAGCTACCGATGGACAGTAACAAAATAAATGCTCTATTGATTCTTTCCACATGGCAGTCTGCACCGTTCTGAATGTTGAATACCCCTTATACTGATCATTTTTTTGTTGTTGCGAGAATTGTATATAATAGCTTAAATTGAAATGCACCAATAGTTGTTTTGTATATCAGTTCATAAACCAGATGCCATGTTATTGGGATATTAAACAATCTGTTCCCAACTATCTTGAATTTTATGCGGCATAGTTGTCAACCCTCGACCTTAAGTGAAACTGAGACATTTTATGATTTATTAGTTATTTTAAGCCATTTATGATTCTTAATTGGTGGCAGACAAACAAAGTCAGCCTGCAGGCGCCCAGCAACGTCACAAGCAGTCACTAGGGCATGACGAGCTAAGTAAAGCCCCCCTGGCAAAACCCTCTACTAACCCGTACGACACTGGGCCAATTGTGCACCACTCTATGGGACTTCCGGACACGACCGGTTGTGGGATCAAACCCCGGGCGGTAGTGACGCCGCAACACTGCGATGCAGTGCCTTAGACTGCTGCGCCACTCGGGAGGCCAGATTTGGGCAGTTTTAATCTGTATAACAGCAAAGAGCCCCCTATTAAACATTAGATCTGCCTGTCTTAGTAGCCTACTGAAAAACCAGTTTAGATTTAGATATATAGTTTCGGCATAATAGAATCTTTGAGAGAAATGTAATGCCTTGATATCGAATAGTTTTAGCCCTCCAAACTCTCATTACATAAATATACCCATTGCACTTTATCTGGTTTTCCATTCCAAATAAAATGAAATATTTTTTGCTCACATAACTTGAAAAAACATTCTCCTGGAGTCGGTAGAGCCATGAATAGATATATAAATTGTGATATCACTAGAGATTTAATAAATGTAATTTCCCCATAGATGGACAGGGGTTTACATTTTCATCCAATCTATTTTGATAAGGTTTCTCTATATTTGCAAGATCATTCAAATTTTCAGGAATGTGTACACCAAGCACATCAACTACACCATATGCCCATTTAATCGGGAGACCACATAGCAATTTAAAGTTTGTCTTTTAGAAACCAAATCCGTTATATAGTGCATTTATCATAGTTGAGTTTTAAAACCAATAAACTGGAGAAATTATCCAGGTCCTCAATAAGACCGTTCAGGATCTCTTATTGAGACCTTGAAGAAGTGAGCAAAAATCCCAGAACCACACGTGGGGACCTAGTGAATGACCTGCAGAGAGCTGGGACCAAAGTAACAAAGCCTACCATCAGTAACACACTACGCCGCCAGGGACTCAAATCCTGCAGTGCCAGATGTGTCCCCCTGCTTAAGCCAGTACATGTCCAGGCCCGTCTGAAGTTTGCTAGAGAGTATTTGGATGATCCAGAAGAAGATTGGGAGAATGTCATATGGTCAGATGAAACCAAAATATAACTTTTTGGTAAAAACTCAACTTGTCCTGTTTGGAGGACAAAGAATGCTGAGTTGCATCCAAATAACACCATACTTACTGTGAAGCATGGGGGTGGAAACATCATGCTTTGGGGCTGTTTTTCTGCAAAGGGACGAGGACGACTGATCCTTGGAAAGGAAAGAATGAATGGGGCCATGTATCGTGAGATGTTGAGTGAAAACCTCCTTCCATCAGCAAGGGCATTGAAGATGAAACGTGGCTGGGTCTTTCAGCATGACAATGATCCCAAACACACCGCCCGGGCAACGAAGAAGCATTTCAAGGTCCTGGAGTGGCCTAGCCAATCTCCAGATCTCAACCCCATAGAAAAGCTTTGGAGGGAGTTGAAAGTCCGTGTTGCCCAGCAACAGCCCCAAAACATCACTGCTCTAGAGGAGATCTGCATGGAGGAATGGGCCAAAATACCAAAAAACGTTTGACCTCTGTCATTGCCAACAAAGGGTATATAACAAAGTATTGAGAAACTTTTGTTATTGACCAAATACTTATTTTCCACCATAATTTGCAAATTCATAAAAAATCCTACAATGTGATTTTCTGGATTTTTTTTCTTCTCATGTTGTCTGTCATAGTTGAAGTGTACCTATGATGAAAATTACAGGCCTCTCATCTTTTTAAGTGAGAGAACTGGCACAATTGGTGGTTCCAAGCATGTTAACATTAGAAGCCTCCTCCCTAAGTTGGCTCTTCACTGCCCTAGCACACTCTGCCAACCCAGATGTCCTAGCCGTGTCTGAATCCTGGCTCAGGAAGACCACCAAAAACCCTGAAATTTCCATTCCTAACTATAACATTTTCTGAAAAAATAGAACTGCCAAAGGAGGCGGTGTTGCAATCTACTGCAGATATAGCCTGTCTTACTATCCAGGTCTGTACACAAACAATTCAAGCTCCTACTTTTAAAAATCCACCTTTCCAGAATCAAGTCTCTCACCGTTGCCGCTTGCTATAGACCACCCTGTCACGATCAAGGAGCGGACCAAGATGCAGCGTGGTATGTTTCCAACTTTAAAGAACAAAACAACACCACGAACAAATGAAACGTGATGCTAATATAATGCTCACAGGCAACTAGACAAGGTCCCACAAAGCACAATGGGAAAATGGCTACCTAGAAATGATCCCCAATCAGAGACAACGATAAACAGCTGCCTCTGATTGGGAACCATACTAGGCCAACAGAAATATAATTCACCTAGATAACCAACTGTTAAATCACACCCCAACCTAACCAACATAGAGAATAAAAGCTCTCTATGGTCAGGGCGTGACACACCCTCTGCCCTCAGCACCATATGTGAACTGATTTCCCCCCTCTATCTTCAGAGCTCGTGCTGCTAGGTGACCTAAACTGGGACGTGCTTAACACCCATCCTCAATCTAAGCTTGATGCCCTCAATCTCTCACAAATTATCAATGAACCCACCATGTACAACCCCAAATCCGTAAACACGGGCACACTCATAGATATCATCCTAACCAACTTGCCGTCCAAATATACCTCTGCTCTTTTCAACCAAGATCTCAGAAATCACTGCCTCATTGCCTGCATCCTCAACGGGTCTGCAGTCAAACATAGCCCACCTATAATTTAGCCCAAACAACTACCTCTTTCCCTACTGTATTTAATTAATTTATTTATTTTTCTCCTTTGCACCCCATTATTTTTATTTCTACTTTGCACATTCTTCCATTGCAAATCTACCATTCCAGTGTTCTACTTGCTATATTGTATTTACTTTGCCACCATGGCCTTTTTTTGCCCTTATCTCACCTCATTTGCTCACATCGTATATAGACTTGTTTATACTGTATTATTGACTGTATGTTTGTTTTACTCCATGTGTAACTCTGTGTCGTTGTATGTGTCAAACTGTTTTGCTTTATCTTGGCCAGGTCGCAATTGTAAATGAGAACTTGTTCTCAACTTGCCTACCTGGTTAAATAAAGGTGAAATAAAAAACAACCACCCCTCATCACTATCAAACACTCCCAAAAACACCTCATCCCATCAGTAGAGGATGCCTGGTCATTCTTTAAAAGTGCCTTCCTCACCATCTTAAATAAGCATGCCCCTTAAAAAAATTTAACCAGGGACTGATACATTCCTTTGTTCTTTCCAGACCTGACTGCCCTTGACCAGAAGAAAAAACATCCTGTGGCGTTCTGCAACTTTTCAGGGAAGTTAGGAACAAATATACAGAGGCAGTTAGGAAAGCTAAGGCTAGCTTTTTCAAGCAGAAATGTGCATCCTGTAGCACAAACTCAAAAAAGTTCTGGGAGAATAAGAACACCTCCTCCCAGCTGCCCACTGCACTGAGGCTAGGAAACAATGTCACCACAGATAAATCCACTATAATTGAGAATTTCAATAAGCATTTCTCTATGGCTGGCCATGGTTTCCACCTGGCTACCCCTACCCCGGTTGACAGTCCAAGCCTCCCCATTTCTTCTTCACCCAAATCCAGATTGCTGATGTTCTTAAAGAGCTGCAAAATCTGGACCACTACAAATCAGCCGGGCTAGACAATCTGGACCCTCTCTTTTTAAAATTATCTGCCGAAATTGTTGCAACCCCTATTACTAGCCTGTTCAAACTCTCTCTCGTATCGTCTGAGATTCCCAAAGATTGGAGGCTGCCGCGGTCATCCCCCTCTTAATAGGGGGAGACACTCTAGCCCCAAACTGCTACAGACCTATATACTGTATATCCTACCCTGCCTTTCTAAGGTCTTCGAAATCCAAGTAAACAAACAGATTACCGACCATTTCGAATCCCACCGTACCACCGTATGCAATCTGGTTTCAGAGCTGGTCATGGGTGCACCTCAGCCACGCTCAAGGTCCTAAATGATATCATAACCGCCATCGATAAGAGATATTACTGTGCAGCCGTATTCATCGACATGGCCAAGGCTTTCGACACTGTCAATCACCACATTCTTATTGGCAGACTCGACAGTCTTGGTTTCTCAAATGATTACCTCACCTGGTTCACCAACTATTTCTCTGATAGAGTTCAGTGTGTCAAATCGGAGGGCTGTTGTCCGGACCTCTGGCAATCTCTATGGGGGTGCCACAGGGTTAAATTCTCGGGCCGACTCTTCTCTGTATATATCAATGATGTCGCTCTTGCTGCTGGTGATTCTCTGATCCACCTCTACGCAGACGACACCATTCTGTATACTTCTGGCCCCTCTTTGGACACTGTGTTAACTAATCTCCAGGCGAGCTTCAATGCCATACAACTCTCTTTCTGTGGCCTCCAGCTGCTCTTAAATGCAAGTAAAACTAAATTCATGCTCTTCAACCGATCACTGCCCTCACCTGCCCGCCCATCCAGCATCACTACTCTGGACGGTTCTGACTTAGAATATGTGGACAACTACAAATACCTAGGTGTCTGGCTTGACTGTAAACTTTCCTTCCAGACTCACATCTCCAATCCAAAATGAAATCTAGAATCGGCTTCCTATTTCGCAACAAAGCATCCTTCACTCATGCTGCCAAACATACCCTCGTAAAACTAACCATCCTACCGATCCTCGACTTCGGCGATGTCATTTACAAAATAGCCTCCAACACTCTACCCAGCAAATTAGATGTAGTCTATCACAGTGCCATCCGTTTTTTCACAACAGCCCCATATATTACCCACTACTGCGACCTGTACTCTCTCGTTGGCTGGCCATCGCTTCATACCCGTCGCCAAACCCACTGGCTCCAGGTCATCTACAAGTCTCTGCTAGGTAAAGCCCTACCTTATCTCAGCTCACTGGTCACCATAGCAGCACTCACCCGTAGCACACGCATCTCACTGGTCACCCACAAAGCCAATACCTCCTTTGGTCACCTTTCCTTCCAGTTCTCTGCTGCCAATGACTGGAACAAACTGCAAAAATCACTGAAGCTGGAGACTCATATCTCCCTCACCAGCTGTCAGAGCAGCTCACAGATCACTGCATCTGTAAACAGCCCATCCAACTACCTCATCCCCATACTGTATTTATTTATTTATCTTGCTCCTTTGTACCCCAGTATCTCTACTTGCACATTCATCTTCTGCACATCTACCATTCCAGTGTTTAACTGTTATATTGTAATTACTTCACCACCATGTCCAATTTATTGCCTTACCACACTTATCTTAACTTATTTGCACTCACTGTATATATACTTTTCTTTTTTTCTACTGTATTATTGACTATGTTTGTTTATTCCATGTGTAACTCTGTGTTGTATGTGTCGAACTGCTGTGCTTTATCTTGGCCAGGTAGCAGCTGTAAATGACAACTTGTTCTCAACTGGCCTACCTGGTTAAATACAGGTGAAATAAAAAATAGATATATTTTTGAAAAAGTCCCTGAATGTCCTTGAGTGGCCCATCCAGAGCCTGGTCTTGAACCCAATCAAACAGACCTGAAAATAGCTGTGCAGCAATGCTCTCCATCCAAGCTGACAGAGCTTGTGAGGATCTGCAGAGAAGTAGTGGAAAAACTCCCCAAATACAGATGTCCCAATCTTGTCGCATCATACCCAAGAAGACTCGATGCTGTAATCGCTCCCAAAGGTGCTTCAACAAAGTACTGAGTAAAGGGTCTGAATACTCATGTTAAATGTGATATTTTCATTTATTTTTAATAAAGTAGCAAGAATGTCTAAAAACCTCTGTTTTGCTTTGTCATTAAGGGGTATTGTGTGTAGATAAAAAAACAAACATTTAATCCATTTTAGAATAAGCCTGCAACATAACAAGGCGTGGAAAAAGTGAAGGGGTCTGAATTCTTCGCCTTGTTATTGTTATATTATTGTTATTTACTTTAAAACAAACTCTGCATTGTTGGTTAATGGCTTGTAAGTAAGCATTTCATGTCAGGTCTGTATTTGATTTGATTTAACCTGCTCTTTCCATGACATAGACTGACCAGGTGAAAGCTATGATCCCTTATTGATGTCATTGATGCTGTTCTTGTTTAGTTTCATGTCTATTTATTATTAATTCCTCACTCTGTACTTGATTCCCGTCTCCCAGTGTCTGTGTTTACGGAACCGTTACAAAATCCACTTCAATCAGTGTAGAGGAAGGGGAAGAGACAGGTTAAATTATCATTTTAAAGCCTTGAGACAGTTCAGACATGTATTGTGTATATGTGCCATTCAGAGGGTGAATGGGAAAGACAAAATATTTCAGTGCCCTTGAACGGGGTATGTCAAGAACCGCAACACTGCTGGGTTTTTCATGCTCAACAGTTTCCTGTGTGTATCAAAAATGGTCCACCACCCAAAGGACATCCAGCCAATTTGACACAAATGGGTGAAGCATTGGAATCAACACAGGCCAGCATCCCCGTGGAACGATTTCGACACCTTGTAGAGTCCATGCCCCGACGAATTGAGGCCATGAGGGCAAAAGGGGGGGGTGCAACTGAATATTATGAAGGTGTATGACAAGTACTATGGCGCTGTGGCTCAGAGTATTGTTTCTGCATCCTATTTAAAGTATTCTCATCAAATTTATTTTTAATTTTTAATCTGTTCAGAGAAATTTGTATTTGAAGTTGTTAGGTTTATGTCCCATCCTACATCCTGATATCACCAGGTTCTGATCACTAGATAGTATTTTTTATTTTGTTTAATTTGTACATTTACAATAACGTGTATGTGGATTGTTCTAAAATGTGGTAGATTCATGAAGAAATAGGATCATTTTGTCTGCTAGGATGGTATTGAGGCATGTCAGTTAGTCTGTTTTAACAGATGCTAGGGATGCCATCTGTGGGATAAAAGCTTTTAATCACAGATAAATCCATTGGATTGTGCAGCAAAGGCATTTAAGAGATTAAAAAGCAGTCCCTCTGGGAGATTTTCACACACTTTACCATGCTGATTTCCGACTTCACAACTTCATCATAGGCTATCGTTTTTGTATAAGTAATTGATAGGCCCTACAAAAATTCACTTGGAGTAATACCAAAGAGCAGTGACCATTACTTGTCTGTCTTTGGCAGGCTAAAATGACTGTCATGCATAAACATGGCTCCTGTATGAAAGTTTTGGTACTGGTGGGAGGGACTACTTTAGGTCACTTCCTTATTGATTGGTTGGCATAAGCAAACGTGACAGTCCCCTTCAAATAATTGTCTGGTAAGAATAACTAACTTGCCAAATACCCATATTTCCCCCATTAAACAGAGAAATATGTAATAAATTATATTGTTTAGGAGCGAAGAGGTGACATATCGCTTCAAGAGCGACTCCTACTTCCGTGTTGTCCCTCAATGTAAAGCAGTCCTATTACAGGAAGCTGTAGCCTAATCTGTAGGGGTTAATCCGGTGCAGTTTACAGGTATTTAACCATTAAAACCTTCGAATGTTACATTGTATCGTTCAGCAACATACGTTAGAATCTATTTCAATGTTCGTGACATTCGAATCCACCGAGTAATTATTATTTTATTTTTAAATACATACATAGGTAGTTTGCGTTATAGTCTATCACAGTGCCATTTATGTAGGTGATGTTAAAACGTAGACTTTTGAATAAACCTATAATTTAGTTTACACAACGTTTTAACGAATTCACGACTGAACTCGTGTTCATGATTTGATGTTACAGTGTGCCCTTGATCGACCCTCTTTCAATGTAATTTGATGAAGTGAAGGAGCAGCGATTTCGGAGAATACGGACGATATAAACTACATGTAGCAAAACAGAAGATTCAATCGCTGCCCACGTCAGAGGAACTGCGGTACATTAGCGGAAGAATGCCAGCGGGTAAGCGAAGTGATTTGTTTTTGACGGATGTTTTAAATTGAAAGGTTGTGGTACTTGTTATCAACAACGGTACATTGACGAAGGGGGTCGCTTGTTCAACCCATAGCGTGTTTCACAATGAGTCATTTGTCCATCCAAAGGTGTTCAAAGCATGGTTTTGATGGAATTATCTGGGCCATCAATAATTGTTTAAAATCAAGCAGACATTTCTTGGGTGCACAAGGAAATCGCTCTGTTGCGTCGTTTTGTGTGTCGCAACATTGTATGTTCACTCAACTCAAATATGAGAGATTGGTGGAATTAGCCTTGTAGACATGCAATTGTGGTGTTTGAATTAGTTGTCAGTACCTTGATTGAAGACTGCGTTTAGGACTGTGGGCAATATGACATACAATAAAAAAGGTAAACACAAGGCGCAAAATTAGGCCTGGTTTCTGATTGACAGTGGATGTGTTTGCACGTTCTTGGTTCTAGGTCAAAGATTAAGTGCTGGGTTCAATCTGTATCGCTGACGGGAAACGCACTTTTCACGCCATTTCGATAACGGAGACGTTTTCGTAGCAGGGTAGGAGCCTGCGGTTAGGGTTGGAGAAAATGCTCTCTTAACCTGCGACGAAAATCACTTTCTCGAAGTGGCTTGAAAAGAATGTGGCCCTATAACTGAATTATGTTCAAATTTTAAAGGTAATTTCTGCTACCAGCGGGATCATTGCCTTTTAATTGTCAATTGCGCTATACAGCGGATCGTCAGGCTACGGATTGAATAGAGCCCTAATTTGTCTGTAAACCACCCTAAATTATTCTCATATTCTTCACGATGACGCTATCTAAACAAATGCATATATTTTGAGCCAGGACGTCTTTGAGTCTTAATCCGGAGCAGATATTTAAACGTTTTTGAAAATGTGGTCACATAAATTGAGGGAGAAATGAACGTAATTATGTTACCAAATTTAGCATCTACACCGTTCTTCCAGTAAATGTGTTTTTGTGACATTCTGTGTACATTTTCGAAGTAGTCCTTGTGCATATAAAGTGTATAATTTGTTGAATTTGAAATCAATGGTTTTTGTTTTGCGTAGATTTTGAAGTGAGAAATCTGAGTCTCCGGGTCATTCTGTTACTGTGGAATTGCCCAGCTGTAACATGATACCCTCATAGATTGGCCTAAGCAATATCAATGTATCAGTGGAATATGGCCTGTTTGTGTAAATGCTCAAAGTGTGTGTGTTTAGAGCAGGGGTTTTCAACCTTTTCTTGCCCTGGCAAAGCGGCGACCCAGGGATGTTTGCAACCCCTCCAAAAATATTCCAAACATTTTTTTTAATGAAAATATTTGTAGACCGTTTCATTATGTTGCCTCACCACAGTTTATTGGAAGTGTAAACTCGATCATACCTTTCTAGCTTTCTTGGCAGCATAGTAAAAATGTTGCTGTTTTAAAGCAAATTTCTGCAATTCAACATTTTTCTATTGAGCTAAAGGACAATTGTTTAGTTTTATGGCTAATGTCCTGCAGTTTTATGCATTTTGCTATGGCTAATCCTGTGTTCCTCTGCTCAAACATAAAAACAAAATCAATGGGCATTTTCAATCGGAATTTCAGATTCTCCCTGGTTGTCAAGCTTTTATTTGATTGTTAGTGCTCAAAGATGGTATAATACAAAAAGTGTGTGTGTGTATGATATATCCCCCGTCCAAAGTTTGGACACACCTACTCATTCAAGGGTTTTTCTTTAGTTTTACTATTTTCTACATTGTCCAATAATAGGGAAGATATTAAAACTATGGAATCATGTAGTAACCAGAAAAGTGTTAAACAAATCAAAATATATTTGAGATTCTAAAAGTAGCCACCCTTTGCCTTGATGACAGCTTTGCACACTCTTGGCATTCTCTAAACCAGCATCACCTGGAATACTTTTCCAACAGTCGTGAAGGAGTTCCCACATATGCTGAGCACTTGTTGGCTGCTTTTCCTTCACTTTGCGGTCCAACTCATCTCAAGCCATCTCAATTGGGTTGAGGTCGGGTGATTTGTGGAGGCCAGGTCAGGGTAGCCTAGTGGTTAGAGCGTTGGACTAGTAACCGAAAGGTTGCAAGTTCAAATCCCGAGCTGATAATGTACAAATCTGTCGTTCTGCCCCTGAACAGGCAGTTAACCCACTGTTCCTAGGCCGTCATTGAAAATAAGAATTTGTTCTTAACTGACTTGCCTAGTAAAATAAAGGTTAAAAAAAATAAAAAATCTGATGCAGCACTCCTGTATGTGTGTTTTGTGTCAATTGTCCCGTTGAAAAACAAATGATAGTCCCACTAAGCGCAAATCAGATGTGATTGTGTTTCGTTGCAGAATGCTGTGGTAGCCATGCTGGTTAAGTGTGCCTTGAACCCTAAATAAATAGACAGTGTCACCAGCAAAGCACCATCAAACCGCCACCTCCATGCTTCACGGTGGGAACCACACATGCGGAGATCATCAGTTCACCAACTCTGCGTCTCACAAAGACACAGCGGTTGGAACCAACAATTGCAAATTTGGACTCATCGGTCCAAAAGACAGATTTCCACTGGTCTAATGTCTATTGCATGTGTTTCTTTGCCCAAGCAAGTCTCTTCTTATTATTGGTGTCCTTTAGTAGTGGTTTCTTTGCAGCAATTTGACCATGAAGGCCTGATTCAGTCTCCTCTGAGCAGTTGATGTTGAGATGTGTATGTTACTTGAAATTTGTGAAGCATTTATTTGGGCTGAACATATCCTCTGCAGCAGAGGTAACTCTGGGTCTTCCTTTCCTGTGGCGGTCCTCATGAGAGCCAGTTTCATCATAGCGCTTGATGGTTTTTGTGACTGCACTTGAAGGAACTTTAAAAGTTCTTGAATTTTTCCCGAATTGATTGACCTTCATGTCTTAAAGTAACGATGGACTGTAATTTCTCTTTGCTTATTTGAGCTGTTCTTGCCATAATATGGACTTGGTATTTTGCCATAATATGGACTTGGTATTTTACCAAAACGGGGCTATCTTCTGTATACCACCCCTACCTTGTCACAACACAACTGATTGCCTCAAAGGCATTAAGACATAAATAAATGAACTTTTAACAAGGCACATCTGTTAATTGAAATGCATTCCAGGTGAATGCCACATGAAGCTGGTTGAGAGAATGCCAAGAGTGTTCAAAGCTGTCAAGGCAAAGGGTTGCTACTTTGAAGAATCTCACATATAAAATATTTAGACTTATGACTGGGACCGTATATGTTGTGTATATGAGTTAGAACACAATCAGAAGATATATTTATCTGGTTTGGGTCATTTAAGTTGACACTGAAACTGAAAATTACCACTTAGACGCCCCGCCTAAGAACAAAAACCTGTAATTAGCTCCAGTGCCTGTAATTTCCTCCATATTAAAGGGATGGTTTGAGATTTTGTCAATGAAGCCATTTATCTACTCATTGACACCTAAAGTGTTAAGCACCTCAATTAAGTAATTAGCTAAGACAAAACCGTTGCTATTATGTCCGCCAAGGCTTGACTGAAGCTGGGGGAGTTATTAAATAAAATAATAATAATAAAAAAAGGATCAGCAGCACCGCAGTCTCAGCTGATTAGTGTAGTGCTGTACTTTTGTTTTGTGTCTTCCCATTGTTTCCCTGCACACTATTGTTCAGCTGAGAACTCGACATGTTCCCTGTTTTGAAGTGTAGGCCTAATTGTTTTCCACAGACGAAGGCCTTGTTTACACTGAAGACTGATGGAGATGACAAGTTGGATTGCTTTCTAACATTCCCTTGGGTGAAGTTGCCCTAGAGGGCCTGGACACTGATCTTGAGTCAGTGTAGCATTTTCCCAACTGGTTAAATATGATCGACAAATGAGGCCCATTGAGTGCCCCCATAGTTGAAGGGAAGACCATGATCTGTTTACACACAATATTAATACTTGAGGTCGTGCAGTGTCTACTGGGTTTATCTTCTCACTGGTAGTCAATGATTCCATGAATTACAGGTCTTTCAATCATTGAATTTAAGGTCCTTAATTTACCATCAAGTCCACACACGTATCTGGCTCGCAACTGGTAGGGAAGAAACCTTTTGAAATGGCGAGGTACTACCTGAACTTGTTAGATAAGTGACATTTTTATTTTACTTTAGCATGCCTTACTGAACAGGATCCTGGTTTCCCAAGTGTAGGCCTAAATTCATTTCAGATTTTTATACAAATTCCAGACATGCGCATGCGTCAGACTCAATTACCGGGATGGCTAACTCTGGAAATCCGTTAGGTCACCACTGAGTAATAAAGTAGATCTGCATTTTCATTTAAAGGTTCGAAAGGTGCGTGTTTTGGTGCCGCTACGGCAGTTCAGACGGCTGGGTGATTACTTATCTTAAATTGCTTGTAAATATTGTATGTTTTTATTGCATTGGAATTGTAAATATTGTGTGCTTGGCTCCCTTGCAAAGGAGGCTTTGGTCTCAATGGGATTTCCCTGTTTCATTCCAAGTGCATTTATTTTGTATTTTTAACCTTTTATTTAAACATAAGCAAACCAGCCTAAATGGGGAGGGACCTACCTAAATTTGTCAATTTTAATAAACTCATTTGTTTTCTGGTACGAAATGTTTTTCAACGTTGTACATTAAATGAATACACCCCATAGTAGTGTTGCACCCCTGGAAGACTGGTCACATTACATAGCACACTGTGAGGGAACCAAAACCTCTCCAATCAGAGCAGTTTCTCCTATGTGTGCCTGCTGAATTGCAACCCTGGTCAAGTTTTACAACTTTGAAATTAGTCAACTGATGTCGAAGCTTATTACACATGGAATTCAGCTATGTCTAGATGCAACCCCAAAATGTAATGGCGGTTTTGATCTTCTATTAAGGAATTGGATGTTTGGTGGTACAGGCATATTAAGGATCGTTCCCCCTTTTTCGCAAACTGTAATTTGTATGCATCGCCAAAGACTCGTTCCGTAAAGAAGGATTTGGCTTAAATATATATAAATATAATGCTTTTCCATCGCCTATGTCACGTATCTTTTTGGGAATGGAATTGTATGCTTGTGTGGGATAAGATTCCTTTTCCCTTTGTGAAATTTCCTGTTTTGGGGGATTTTCACTTTTTAAAGTAGACCTATTTTTGTGTATGTGTGCGCACAGGTGTGTTCCATATTTCACTGGGTCTTTGTCATTATTTTTGCAGAGCGGATTGTTGAAGTAAACACTAACATTATAACCCACTGCAAAGAGTTGTCCCTGGTCTGCCTCCTGCATTGTACTACACAGAGCACCAAGGATGCCAGGTGAAGCCAAGCATAAAGCGCAGTGTTAGTATGACCAGCTTGCAAAATCAGCAGTGAAATGTAAGCGAACACTTTAGTTATTAAGCTAACACAAGTAGCTTGTGTGTTTGACATATTTAGCCTATTGGTGATGTTGGCATGGATAGCCCCAGGAATGTAGGTTACACAGCCATGTACTTATTGTGTATACATTTCCATAGTTTATCAGGGGATGAGAGCTCCCAAATACTTTGATACTAATGGTATAGGCTACTGCTAGCTGTCTGGGTGGCTAGCTAGCTGTCTGGGTAGGTGGCTAGCTAGCTGTCTGGGTAGGTGGCTAGCTAGCTGTCTGGGTGGGTAGGTGGCTGGCTAGCTAGCTGTCTTAGGTGGCTAGCCATCTAGCTGTCTGGGTGGGTGGGTGGGTAGGTGGCTAGCCAACTAGCTGTCTGGTTGGGTGGGTAGGTGGCTAGCCAGCTAGCTGTCTGGTTGGGTGGGTAGGTGGCTAGCCAGCTAGCTGTCTGGTTGGTTGTGTAGGTGGCTAGCTAGCTGTTGGGTAGGTGGCTAGCTAGGTGGCTGGCTAGCTAGGTGGCTAGCTAGCTTTTGGGTAGGTGGCTAGCTAGCTTTTGGGTAGGTGGCTAGCTAGCTAGCTGTCTGGGTGGGTAGGTAGGTGGCTAGCTAGCTGTCTGGGTGGGTGGGTAGATGGCTAGCTAGCTGTCTGGGTGGGTGGGTAGGTGGCTAGCTAGCTGTCTGGGTGGGTGGGTAGGTGGCTAGCTAGCTGTCTGGTTGGTTGTGTAGGTGGCTAGCTAGCTGTTGTGTAGGTGGCTAGCTAGCTGTTGGGTAGGTGGCTAGCTAGCTGTTGGGTAGGTGGCTAGCTAGCTGTTGGGTAGGTGGCTAAGCTAGCTGTCTGGTTGGTTGGGTAGGTGGCTAGCTAGCTGTCTGGTTGGTTGGGTAGGTGGCTAGCTAGCTGTTGGTTAGGTGGCTAGCTAGCTGTTGGTTAGGTGGCTAGCTAGCTGTTGGGTAGGTGGCTAGCTAGCTGTCTGGTTGGTTGGGTAGGTAGCTAGCTAGCTGTTGCGTAGGTGGCTAGCTAGCTGTCTGGTTGGCTGGGTAGGTGGCTAGCTAGCTGTCTGGTTGGCTGGGTAGGTGGCTAGCTAGCTTTCTGGTTGGTTGGGTAGGTGGCTAGCTAGCAGTCTGGTTGGTTGGGTAGGTGGCTAGCTAGCTGTTGGGTAGGTGGCTAGCTAGCTGTTGGGTAGGTGGCTAGCTAGCTGTTGGGTAGGTGGCTAGCTAGCTGTTGGGTAGGTGGCTAGCTAGCTGTTGGGTAGGTGGCTAGCTAGCTGTCTGGTTGGTTGGGTAGGTGGCTAGCTAGCTGTCTGGTTGGTTGTGTAGGTGGCTAGCTAGCTGTCTGGTTGGTTGGGTGGGTGGCTAGCTAGCTGTCTGGTTGGTTGGGTGGGTGGCTAGTTAGCTGTCTGGTTGGTTGGGTGGGTGGCTAGTTAGCTGTTGGGTAGGTGGCTAGCTAGCAGTCTGGTTGGTTGGGTAGGTGGCTGGCTAGCTAGCTAGCTAGCTAGCTAGCAGTCTGGTTGGTTGGGTAGGTAGCTAGCTAGCTGTTGCGTAGGTGGCTAGCTAGCTGTCTGGTTGGCTGGGTAGGTGGCTAGCTAGCTGTCTGGTTGGCTGGGTAGGTGGCTAGCTAGCTTTCTGGTTGGTTGGGTAGGTGGCTAGCTAGCAGTCTGGTTGGTTGGGTAGGTGGCTAGCTAGCTGTTGGGTAGGTGGCTAGCTAGCTGTTGGGTAGGTGGCTAGCTAGCTGTTGGGTAGGCTGTCTGGCTGGCTGTCTGGTTCTGGTTGGGTAGGTGGCTAGCTAGCTGTCTGGTTGGTTGTGTAGGTGGCTAGCTAGCTGTCTGGTTGGTTGTGTAGGTGGCTAGCTAGCTGTCTGGTTGGTTGGGTGGGTGGCTAGTTAGCTGTTGGGTAGGTGGCTAGCTAGCAGTCTGGTTGGTTGGGTAGGTGGCTGGCTAGCTAGCTAGCTAGCTAGCAGTCTGGTTGGTTGGGTAGGTAGCTAGCTAGCTGTTGCGTAGGTGGCTAGCTAGCTGTCTGGTTGGCTGGGTAGGTGGCTAGCTAGCTGTCTGGTTGGCTGGGTAGGTGGCTAGCTAGCTTTCTGGTTGGTTGGGTAGGTGGCTAGCTAGCAGTCTGGTTGGTTGGGTAGGTGGCTAGCTAGCTGTTGGGTAGGTGGCTAGCTAGCTGTTGGGTAGGTGGCTAGCTAGCTGTTGGGTAGGTGGCTAGCTAGCTGTCTGGTTGGTTGGGTGGGTGGCTAGCTAGCTGTCTGGTTGGTTGGGTGGGTGGCTAGTTAGCTGTCTGGTTGGTTGGGTGGGTGGCTAGTTAGCTGTTGGGTAGGTGGCTAGCTAGCAGTCTGGTTGGTTGGGTGGGTGGCTAGCTAGCTGTCTGGTTGGTTGGGTGGGTGGCTAGTTAGCTGTCTGGTTGGTTGGGTGGGTGGCTAGTTAGCTGTTGGGTAGGTGGCTAGCTAGCAGTCTGGTTGGTTGGGTAGGTGGCTGGCTAGCTAGCTAGCTAGCTAGCAGTCTGGTTGGTTGGGTAGGTGGCTAGCTAGCTGTCTGGGTGGCTGGCTAGCTTTCTGGGTGGCTGGGTAGGTGGCTGTCTAGGTGTCTGGTTCGGTGGCTAGCTTGCTAGCTAGCTGTCTGGTTGGTTGGGTAGGTGACTAGCTAGCTAGCTGTCTGGCTCGCAAGCTAGCCACCTAACCAACAAAATCAGACAGCTAGCTAGCTAGCCAACCAGACAGCTAGCCAGCCACCTACCCAGCCACCCAGACGGCTAGCTAGCTAGCTAGCCAACCACACAGCTAGTCACCTACCCAACAAAACCAGACAGCAAGCTAGCTACCTACCTCTCTGTCTGGTTTGTTGGGTAGGTGGCTAGCTAGCTAGCTGTCTGTTTGGGTAGGTGGCTGGCTGGCTAGCTATCTGGTTCGTTGGCTGGCTGGCTAGCTGTCTGTCTGGTTTGGTAGGTGGCTAGCTAGCTATCTGTCTGATTTGTTGGGTAGCTAGCTAGCTTGCTTTCTGCTTGGGTAGGTGGCTAGCTAGCAGTCTGGGTGGGTGGCTAGCTAGCAGTCTGGGTGGCTGGCTAGCTAGCAGTCTGGGTGGCTGGCTAGCTAGCAGTCTGGGTGTCTGGCTAGCTAGCAGTCTGGGTGGCTGGCTAGCTAGCTGTCTGGTTGGGTGGGTAGGTGGCCAGCTAGTTAGCTGTCTGGTTTGTTGGTTAGGTAGTAGATGGCTGGCTAGCTAGCTGTTTGGGCGGGTAGGCAGGCATTTGGCTGGCTGGCTGGGTAGGTGGCTGCAGGTATTGGACATACACATAATTAGTTTAATGAAAGTCCACCTGTGTGCAATATAAGTGTCATATGATCTGTGTGTGTGTATATATATATATATACTGCTCAAAAAAATAAAGGGAACACTTAAACAACACAATGTAACTCCAAGTCAATCACACTTCTGTGAAATCAAACTGTCCACTTAGGAAGAAACACTGATTGACAAAACATTTCACATGCAGTTGTGCAAATGCAATAGACAACAGGTGGAAATTATAGGCAATTAGCAAGATACTCCCAATAAAGGAGTGGTACTGCACGTGGTGACTACAGACCACTTCTCAGTTCCTATGCTTCCTGGCTGATGTTTTGGTCACTTTTGAATGCTGCCGGTGCTTTCACTCTAGTGGTAGCATGAGACGGAGTCTACAACCCACACAAGTGGCTCAGGTAGTGCAGCTCATCCAGGAGGGCACATCAATGCGAGCTGTGACAAGAAGGTTTGCTGTGTCTGTCAGCATAGTGTCCAGAGCATGGAGGCGCTACCAGGAGACAGGCCAGTACATCAGGAGACGTGGAGGAGGCCGTAGGAGGGCAACAACCCAGCAGCAGGACCGCTACCTCCGCCTTTGTGAAAGGAGGAGCAGGAAGAGCACTGCCAGAGCCCTGCAAAATGAGCTCCAGCAGGCCACAAATGTGCATGCGTCTGCTCAAACGGTCAGAAACAGACTCCATGAGGGTGGTATAAGGGCCTGACGTCCACAACACCGTGCAGGACGTTTTTCATTTGCCAGAGAACACCAAGATTGGCAAATTCTCCACTAGCGCCCTGTGCTCTTCACAGATGAAAGCAGGCTCACACATGTGACAGACGTAACAGTCTGGAGACACCGTGGAGAACGTTCTGCTGCCTGCAACATCCTCCAGCATGACCGGTTTGGCGGTGGGTGAGTCATGGGGTGGCATTTCTTTGGGGGGCCGCACAGCCCTACATGTGCTCGCCAGATGTAGCCTGACTGCCATTCGGTACCGAGATGAGATCCCCAGACCCCTTGTGAGACCATATGCTGGTGCGGTTGGCCCTGGGTTCCTCCTAATACAAGATAATGCTAGACCTCATGTTGCTGGAGTGTGTCAGCAGTTCCTGCAAGAGGAAATCATTGATGCTATGGACTGGCCCGCCCGTTCCCCAGACCTGAATCCAATTGAGCACATTTTTGGGACATCATGTCTCGCTCCATCCACCAATGCCACGTTTGCACCACAGAGTGTCCAGGAGTTGGTGGATGCTTTAGTTCAGGTCTGGGAGGAGATCCCTCAGGAGACCATCCTCCACCTCATCAGGAGCATGCTCAGGTGTTGTAGGGAGGTCATACAGGCACGTGGAGGCCACACACTACTGAGCCTCATTTTGACTTGTTTTAAGGACATAACATCAAAGTTGGATCAGCCTGTAGTGTGGTTTTCCACTTTAATTTTGAGTGACTCCAAATCCAGACCTCCATGGGTTGATAAATTTGATTTCCATTGATAATTTGTGTGATTTTGTTGTCAGCACATTCAACTATGTAGAAAAAAAAGTATTTAATAAGAATATTTCATTAATTCAGATCTAGGATGTGTTATTTTAGTGTTCCCTTAATTTTTTTTGAGCAGTGTGTATATATATATATATATACATTCATGAAAATCACAAGTGAAATACAGTGCCTTGCGAAAGTATTCGGCCCCCTTGAACTTTGCAACCTTTTGCCACATTTCAGGCTTCAAACATAAAGATATAAAACTGTATTTTTTTGTGAAGAATCAACAACAAGTGGGACACAATCATGAAGTGGAACGATATTTATTGGATATTTCAAACTTTTTTAACAGTTCAAAAACTGAAAAATTGGGCGTGCAAAATTATTCAGCCCCTTTACTTTCAGTGCAGCAAACTCTCTCCAGAAGATCAGTGAGGATCTCTGAATGATCCAATGTTGACCTAAATGACTAATGATGATAAATACAATCCACCTGTGTGTAATCAAGTCTCCGTATAAATGCACCTGCACTGTGATAGTCTCAGAGGTCCGTTAAAAGCGCAGAGAGCATCATGAAGAACAAGGAACACACCAGGCAGGTCCGAGATACTGTTGTGAAGAAGTTTAAAGCCGGATTTGGATACAAAAAGATTTCCCAAGCTTTAAACATCCCAATGAGCACTGTGCAAGCGATAATATTGAAATGGAAGGAGTATCAGACCACTGCAAATCTACCAAGACCTGGCCGTCCCTCTAAACTTTCAGCTCATACAAGGAGAAGACTGATCAGAGATGCAGCCAAGAGGCCCATGATCACTCTGGATGAACTGCAGAGATCTACAGCTGAGGTGGGAGACTCTGTCCATAGGACAACAATCAGTCATATATTGCACAAATCTGGCCTTTATGGAAGAGTGGCAAGAAGAAAGCCATTTCTTAAAGATATCCATAAAAAGTGTCGTTTAAAGTTTGCCACAAGCCACCTGGGAGACACACCAAACATGTGGAAGAAGGTGCTCTGGTCAGATGAAACCAAAATTGAACTTTTTGGCAACAATGCAAAACGTTATGTTTGGCGTAAAAGCAACACAGCTCATCACCCTGAACACACCATCCCCACTGTCAAACATGGTGGTGGCAGCATCATGGTTTGGGCCTGCTTTTCTTCAGCAGGGACAGGGAAGATGGTTAAAATTGATGGGAAGATGGATGGAGCCAAATACAGGACCATTCTGGAAGAACCTGATAGTCTGCAAAAGACCTGAGACTGGGACGGAGATTAGTCTTCCAACAAGACAATGATCCAAAACATAAAGCAAAATCTACAATGGAATGGTTCAAAAATAAACATATCCAGGTGTTAGAATGGCCAAGTCAAAGTCCAGACCTGAATCCAATCGAGAATCTGTGGAAAGAACTGAAAACTGCTGTTCACAAATGCTCTCCATCCAACCTCACTGAGCTCGAGCTGTTTTGCAAGGAGGAATGGGAAAAAAATTCAGTCTCTCGATGTGCAAAACTGATAGACATACCCCAAGCGACTTACAGCTGTAATCGCAGCAAAAGGTGGCGCTACAAAGTATTAACTTAAGGGGGCTGAATAATTATTGCACGCCCAATTTTTCAGGTTTTGATTTGTTAAAAAAGTTTGAAATATCCAATAAAAGTCGTTCCACTTCATGATTGTGTCCCACTTGTTGTTGATTCTTCACAAAAAAATACTGTTTTATATCTTTATGTTTGAAGCCTGAAATGTGGCAAAAGGTCGCAAAGTTCAAGGGGGCCGAATACTTTCGCAAGGCACTGTATATATGTGACAGATCATATGACACTTATATTGCACACAGGTGGACTTTCATTAAACTAATTATGTGTATGTCCAATACCTGCAGTCCAAAGAAAAACAATTCAAATACAGGTTGTAATAGACCAAAATAGGAAAAAATGCTAAGGGAGATTAATACTTTTTTATATATATATATATATCTGTTCTGAAAGGCCTAAGAGTCTGCAACACCACTAAGTAAGGGGCACCACCAATGAGCTCTCCAAACAGGTCAGGGACAAAGTTGTGGAGTCGTACAAATAAATATCAGAAACTTTGAACATCCCACGGAGCATCATTAAATCCATTATTCAACAAACCTGCCAAGAGAGGGCCGCCCACCAAAACTCACGGACCAGGCAAGAAGGGCATTAAATCAGAGAGGCGACAAAGAGACCGAAGATAACTTTGGAAGGAGCTGCAAAGCTCCACAGCGGAGATTGGAATATCTGTCCATAGGACCACTTTAAGCCGTACACTCCACAGAGCTGGGCTTTACAAAAGTGGCCAGAAAAAAGCCATTGCTTAAAGAAAAAAATAAGCAAACACGTTTGGTGTTCGCCAACAGGCATGTGGGAGACTCCCCAAACATAAGGAAGAAGGTTCTCTGGTCAGATGAGACTAAATTTGAGCCTTTTGGCCATCAAGGGGAACGCTTTGTGTGGCGCAAACCCAACACCTCTCATCACCCTGAGAAAACCATCCCCGTGGCAGCATCATGCTGGGTAGCATCAATTATTATTTATTTTTTAACCCAATTTTGTGGTATCCAATTGTTAGTAGTTACTATCTTGTCTCATCGTTACAATTCCCGAGATGAAGGTTGAAAGCCATGCGTCCTCCGAAACACAACCCAACCAAGCCGCACTGCTTCTTAACACAGCGTGCATCCAACCCGGAAGCCAGCTGCATGAATGTATCGGAGGAAACACCGTGCACCTGGCGACCTGAATAGCGTGCACTGCCTCCGGCAGCAGGACAATGCCCTAGACCACTGCGCCACCCGGGAGGCCCTGTGGGGATGTTTTTTTATCGGCAGGCACTGGGAAACTGGTCAGAATTGACACGATGCTGCCACGGGGATGGATGGCTCTAAATACAGGGAAATTCTTGAGGGAAACATGTTTCAGTCTTCCAGAGATTTGAGACTGGAACGGAGGTTCACCTTCCAGCAGGACAATGACCCTAAGCATACTGCTAAAGCAACACTTGAGTCGTTTAAGAGGGAAACATTTTAAATGTCTCGGAATGGCCTAGTCAAAGCCCAGACCTCAATCCAATTGAGAATCTGTGGTATGACTTAAAGATTGCTGTACACCAGCGGAACCCATCCAACTTGATGGAGCTGGAGCAGTTTTGCCTTGAAGAATGGGCAATATTCCCAGTGGCTAGATGTGCCAAGCTTATAGAGACATGCCCCAAGAGACTTGCATCTGGTAGCTGTGTTGCAATTTTACCACATGTTCTGTGGTAAAATGTAGGACTGGTGAACTAGCTATTGTTAGCTGGCTTCAACTGATGTTGTCTGGCTCTAGCTAGCTAGCTAATGTCTGAAGTTATTAGTGTAACAAACTAGCCATCTTTTTTTCCCCTGTTCGTTAGCTAGCTAATTTTCAGCTGACTGGTGTTATTAACTAGCTACAGAGGCTAGCTGCTGGACTTTGTACAATCAAGATAACATTAGCTAGCTACCTCGCTCAGTGTTTCTTAATCCTGGCCCTGGGAACCCAAATGGGTGCACATTTTTTGCTTTTGCCCTAGAACTAAGTTCTAAGGCAAAAACTATAATCCTGGTCCTATCTAATTGAAATGTTTGTATTTATTGATTAACCCGAGTGGATCCCGGGTGACGCAGCGGTCTAAGGCACTGCTTCTCAGTGGTAAAGGCATAACTACAGACCCTGGTTCAATTCCAGGCTGTATCACAACTGGCCGTGATTGGTAGTCCCATAGGGCGGTGCAATAAATACTCTTAAATCAATTGCTAACGACCCTGTTAAAGAAATCTGGTATGTGATTCTTGGTAACGGTCAGACGGCTCATTACAAGAGGCAGGGAGTATATTGTGTACCACCAATCAAGTTGTTTCGCAAATCTTCATCGAGATTGGTTAAAATATGATGGTAGAGAGACTTGAATTTACACTGTGCTTCAACTAATGCCTATCATTGCTTCTATAATAAATCCCCTGATGTCTTATTATCAGTCTTTTTAATCTCTTCTGGTAAACCAGCTTCACCACATGCACAGTGCATTGTTCAATACTAACTGTATGCCTTGGGTGTGTGCACTATAAAGGCATGCTACGCTCTCCTTTGCACTATAGGCTGAACAAGCTGAGATGTGCTGATCAAGTCCATACAGCTGTCACTCATTGGCTAATTAAGGGTATAATTGACCACACAATTACATCATTATGTGTTGCATAACCTGCATGTGTTGTACTGACTTAAGTTACAACAAATAATGTAATCACACCAGATAGTGTATTAAAGGGATAGTTCCCAATTTTACATTGCATCGGGTTTTTTGTCCAACATTTTTTTTATATCTGCATTTAACTATCCCTTTTAACTTTACAAGTTAGGATTCCTTGGGCTCTTTGCAATCACTGTTTTTCTCATTGTAAATGCCCTTTCCTCAGTTATCTTCAATGTACATCTCTGGATGAGAAACATCGAAGGGCTCTGGTAAAGGACTCTCTAACAATGCCACCTAGGACTCAAATCAGTGTCAGGCTGGGCTATTGTGCTGAATAGATGGGCATGGAAGTGCAGCTACTGCCTTTAGCCACCTGGGTCTGTTGTTAATTTGACACACACACCCTAGATGCCAAAATCTCTACTACTTCAAAACTGGACCGATCCCACGCAAGAGTAATTACTCTTCAATGGATGATTTAAAAACCTGCAGATCACCTAATTTGGCCAAATACCGGGTCTAAAACTAGCCAGTGAATATTGTCATTTCTAACCGCCTGCATAGTAATGGGACAGCCCTGCATCTTGTGTTTGTTTGAGCTACTGCACATTTGCAGCTACCCAATGAGGGCATACAGTAGGGAACTACCACCATAGCCACCCCGGCTAGGCTGCTGCTGCAGTGCTGCTATCTGCACCGTTCAGCACTTCTGCTGTTAGCAAGGAGAACCGAAGCACTGCAAGGTCAGAGCTGAGGCTCACAGGGAGAGAGGGGGGAAAAAGTCAGAGGTGTAGGTACCTGCCAGGTCTTATGCAAACCACCCCAGCTGACGAGATGGATTTAGAGAACGACTCTGGTAGGGTGTTTTTATTATTATTTTTAATATATATATATTTTTGTGCCTGGGGGTGTTTGTGTACTTTTTGAAAGTGAAAATGCAGTAACTGCAAATGCCCCTATCAATACACCCGCTTTTGTAATCTGTTCGTAGTCCACTTCGTCATGAGTCCCAAATGGCACCTTATTTCTTATGCAATGAACTACTTTTAACCAGGACCCAAGGGATCTCCAGCTCTGGTCCTGGGAGAGCTATACTGGTTCTGTACTGGCTTTGGTTCCAGCCTAGTACTAAACCACCTGAGACAAGGTCCAAGACATTAATTATTTGAAATTGGTTATTTAAAGCTGGGGTTTAACAGAAACCTGCACTCCTAGTAGCTCCCCAGGACCATATCCACCCTTCCGCTGTTCCAGTCTCGAACTTACCTCTTTCAGTTTTACATTATGTAAGCTTTTTCCATCATTGAACAACATTCTGTCATGGCGACTATTTTAGATGACGAATAAGATGTTTGTGACACATCTTTCTAAACCTCTCCCCTTTTCACTATATGCATTCCCCATTCTACCCCTCCCGACTGACCAGTAAATCCAACTTCTTCTTTTCCTAGTCCTTTTGCTGATACACAGCAGGGACCATCCCCACGTTTAGCCACCTGATGTTTTGAAATAAAATATTTAATGATAGTGAACCACCAGGAAATTTAAATCAGTGTTTCTTATTGAACAATGTCATTATAAGCGCCTAATTAGTCCCTCCCTGTGTCTGTCCATTTTCCTCAATTTGATGCCTTCTGAACACAAACCAGCTATTTAAAGAAAAGAGAACACCTCTGTTTTTGTTTGACACCACATTGAATTACCCAGGTGTCCTTCTCCCTTGTGACTGGAGACGTGCAATTGGTTGCTGTGCTGCTGCGTTAAAACTGCTCTGAACCCAGAGGTCATCTGTTGTCTTTCATGCTCAATTGCCCCCTAGACACACGCACCCTCACAAGCCAGACCGCTGCCAGACACACAAGCCCAATCCCTCAGTTATCTTGGTGAAGCCTATATTCTCGCTTCCTACCCCTCATGGTGCTCTCTGTCAACGGACTGTCCCCGGCCTGGGGCCACAGCTTTCAAACCTGTTGCGACTCTACCAGACCCCATGACTTTTCCCACATTTTAGTTATGTTACAACCTTTATTCTAAAATTGATGTGGAACATTTAAAACTATCTACACACAATACCTCATAATGACAAAGCGATAAATAACGGGTTTTTAGAAATGTTTGGAAATTTAAAAAATAAATAGATACCTTATTTACATAATTATTCAGACCCTTTGTTATAAGACTGGAAATTGAGCTCTTTTGCATCCTTTTTCCATTGATAGTGCTTGATGTTTCTACAACTTGATTGGAGTCCACCTGTGGTCATTTCAATTGATTGGACATGATTTGGAAAGGCACACAGCTGTTTATATAACGTCCCACAGTTGACAGTGCAAAGACCCAGCCATGAGGTCGATGGAATTTTCCCTAGAGCTTCGAGACAGGATTGTGTTGAGGCACAGATCTGGGGAAGGGTAACACAAAATGTCCCCAAGAACACAGTGGCCTCCATCATTCTTAAATGGAAGATGTTTGGAACCAACGAGACTCTTCCTAGAGCTGGCTGACTGGCCAAACTGAGTAATCGGGGGAGACGGGCCTTGGTCAGAGAGGTGACGAAGAACCCGATGGTCACTCTGACAGAGCTCCAGAGTTCCTCTGTGGAGATGGGAGAACCTTCCAGAAGGACAACCTTCTCTGCAGCACTCCACCAATCAGGCCTTTCTAGTATTGTGGTCAGATGGTAGCCACTCCACAGTAAAAGGCACATGACTGCCCTATTGGAGTTTGCCAAAAGGCAACTAAAGGACTCAAACCATGAGAAATTAGATTTTCTGGTCTGATTGCCAAGTGTCACGTCTGGAGGAAACCTGGCACCATCCCTACAGTGAAGCATGGTGGTGGCAGCATCATGCTGTGGGGATAAGACTCGTCAGGATTGAGGAAAAGATGAACGGAGCAAAGCACAGAGAGATCCTTGATGAAAACCTGCTCAGGACCTCAGACTTGGGGTGAAGGTTCACCTTCCAACAGGACCACGACCCTAAGCACACAGCCAAGACAATGTCCTTGAGTGGCCCATACAGAGCCCGGACTTGAACCCAATCAAACACCTGAAAATAGCTTTGCAGAGATGTTCCCCATCTAATCTGACAGAGCTTGAGAGAGACTGTAAAGAAAAAAATGGCATTATAATGAATATAAGTGTAGATATGACAGCAAAAATAGTCAATTGTCAGCTCGTGCTTGTGTGCAATTGCATGAGTTGGATTAAATGTAGTTATTATCCCTTGTCCTTAACAGTTGACACTATTTTTAACTTAACCTTGCTTGACACACTTTTACATACCCTTTGTTTACTTGTAGTGCATAATAGTCTCTGTTTTTCTTCTGTGTCACATTGTCTTGTCATTCTTCAGAACCTTAAGAACCACAATGCAGGTGCCTTATTGGAGGATAGAATTCCCGTCTCTCTTTGTTCATGGAGCCTGCCAGAATTGTTTTCTTTGCAATCAACTTGTTTGCCAATGACCGCGATGTGAAGAAATTGTACATGGTGACATTTCTCCCCTTCCCAATGTAAGGTTCCACAAGCCTCATCACCACATTCTCCAACACTCGTTTGCTCACCTGCTGTCCGATGTGGATATTCTTCCAGATATTGACAGCTGTGCAGCTGCAATTATGCACACTGTGTAGCCTACTCCAAGTGGGTCAGAGTAGACTGATAAGACTGCTTTGATTTGGTGAACTGATATAGGTAACATACCATTTTAAGATTAAGCATATAATTACAGTGGATACAATAGAATGGCCCACCCTGTTCTTCATTCACATTTGGTGATCACATAATTAGGCATCGTTCGCTTCCCCTTGTTCTTCAACTCAACCATTCTCCCCATACTTTTCTGAATTGATTTAATCTGTTATTTCCGTATAGTTTATGTTCACATTCGTGGCATATGTCGAGGTGATTATCAGCTGGGCACTGCACTGTCAGAAGGAGCGGACCGTGCTGTTGGGGGACGGCAAACGGAGGAAAACCCAAAAATGACATGCCTTCCTAAAATTCCAGTTCTGTTTGATATTAAGATTCTGACAATGGCTGTGTGTTTTATAGAAACTTATTTAGGAAAAGTGAAGGACAGAGAGGGGGGCGGGGGGATTCTAGTGTTAACTATGTATATTTTGAAATTGCAGTTTGGGGGGGGTAGATGGTCGCCAGTAGTGGATCATTTAGGCCTTGTGTGTGTCTGTAAAATGTCACCCTATTCCCTACATAGTGCACTACTTTTGACCAGTGCCCTAGGCCTTGGTCAAAGGTAGTGTACCATATAAGGAATAGTGGTCGAGCCAGCACAGCACTTTGTTATAAAGGCTTTAGGTTTATGGCTATGTGGAATCCACTGAGTGATGACTGCATAATTCACAGCGTGCATGATTATGGAGACTGTCTGGATGATGATACGTTTGCATAAATCAAATTTACAGATATGCCCCCCCCCCCATTCTTAACCGTAACAGGCTAAGCCATGTCACACATACCTTCTGACTTTTGGGAGGGGGGGGTGGGTCAATTGAGTATATTGCTAATCTAGATTGTGTTGCATTTCCTACAGCAATGGAATATAATTATTTTAGCTGTAGCCTTTCTGCAAAGCATGCCACACCAACACCCTCAACAATAGTTGGGCCTTTGCAGGATCCATTCTGATATGGACCTTGATATAATAAAGTTGCGCATAAATAATCTCTTAAGGATGCATTGACAGATTTTTGGATTGTGCAGTTTAATTTCAACTGACAAAAAATGCAGACTTTTTAAGCTGAAGTTGCCTATATTGAGTAAAATAAACCTTTTGTGTATTCTGCCGTTCTTGGAAATGGATCAAGAAAGGAGACGAGTAGTGCATTTGTCCCAGGAAAAATATGAAGGTCAGTAGTCCATGGAAAATGATCTGCACAATATGATTGATTGGCTAGACCTAATAATTTGATTAATGCAGTTGCTGGCACGTCAAGTAGATTAATAATACAGATTCATTTCACTTCAGAGGCAGTAATTGTTTTCTATCAGGCTTGGTAAAAATTACAGTCATTTACTGTTTTATATGGATGTATACTCAATTGTGAAAGTTATATACCATCACTTCTCTGATTATACAAGATTTTACTGCTGTTTCCTTTTGTTTTCTTGTTTGGTTCCTAGTGATCACACCCCTGGTGTGAAGATTGAACATGGTGCACCATGGGATAGGTTCTTCAGATGATAGCAGAACTCACAATGATTATGTGATCTGAACAAAAATATTAGTGAAAAAAAGCTTATATATATATATATATTCATTAGGCCCTAATCTATGGATTTCACATGACTGGGCAGGGGTGGAGTCACGCCCAGCCAATCGTGTGGCTGGTCTCTGATGATCCCAGTTGTGGAGGTCCTGGGTTGGTTACACGTGGTCTGCAGTTATGAGGCACGTTGGACATACTGCCAAATTCTCTAAAACAACGTTGGAGGCGGCATATAGTAAATTATCTGGCAACAGCTCTGGTGGACATTCCTGCAGTCAGCATGCCAATTGCATGCTTCCTCAACTTGAGACATCTGTGGCATTGTATTTTATTGCCCCAGCACAAGGTGCACCTGTGTAATGGTCATGCTGTTTAATCAGTTTATTGATATGCCACACATGTCAGGTTGTTGAATTATCTTGGCAAAGGAGAAATGCTCACTAACAGGGATGTAAAGACATTTGTGCACAACATTTGAGAGGAATAAGCTTTTTATGCATCTGGTACATTTATGGGATCTTTTATTTCAGCTCATGAAACATGGGACCATATTTTTGTTAACTATAGTTTCTGTACTTTCCTCCAACCCCCTCCTGAAACACTCAACCAAGCAAACTGACTTTGATTTTTGAAGTCATATAGCATTGGTTTCCTGTGTTTTTGCTTGGCACAACCTATGGCTCTCCAAACTAGGCTTTCTTAACCCCAACAGCTGTGAACCAATTGACAGACAGACTCTGTACGTTTTTATGAGGACAGCACCATGACATGTTACCTATTCACAGGATAGCTGTAAAACCATAAAGCCCATTCATTATCGTCTATATAGGGGTTTACATAGCAGGAGGTTCTATATCCCCCCCCATTCAGTGATTTAACCGCCTGGGGTTTTTGGGTAATGGGACTTTATGGCCTTTGCAAATGGTTGAGGGTTGATTTTGTTATGTCCTGTAACCAGGCAGATTTGGACAGGGGAAAGGGAGAGCTGAGCTGAAATTGCCTTGTTTTGATGGGCATCATGATGAACTTCTCCCTTGGTGGTTGGAACAGATGTATTTTCAGCACAACACACGTTTCATAAAGTAAACGTATGCCTGAATACCATGTCTGCTAGTGGGCAGACTACTAGTGCTATAGGATGATCTAGGTCTGTGTTCATTAGGGCAAGCAACGGAAAATGAAAAATGTTTCTTATTGGTAGTACCTTCCTGTTTCAGTCAGTTTTTATTCTGTTTGTTGTCTAATGAACACAACCAAAAAAGCAACTACCAAATAATTAGACAGCACACAATAGAATATGTGGCTGGCTGAGAAAAGGCAAACAGGTTTCTGAAGCTCACAGTATGGTGCCAAACACTCATTTTATTTCTGTCTCAACCCTCCCCCTTCATGATCAGACAAGAAGTTGAAGGGCTGTGTGTGACACCAAATGGAGGCCATCATTGCTGGTGTATTGGTCCCATAAATGCAGCGATGATGTTGAAAGATTGTAGAAAGAGGTCACTGCCAGATTACCGAGCTTTTAAAGATATGGTAGTTGTAACTTACAGCCTCGTGTCTTCTTGGGTATGACGCAACAAGCTTGGCACACCTGTATTTGGGGAGTTTCTTCCATTCTTCTTTGCAGATCCTCTCAAGCTCTGTCAGGTTGGAAGGGGAGCATCGCTAACTATTTTCAGGTCTCTCCAGAGATGTTTCTTATTGGTAGTACCGTCCTGTTTCAGTCAGTTTTTCTTCCGTATGTTGTGGCTGTGCCGCTCAAGGACATTCCGATATTTGTCCCGAAGTCACACCTGCATTGTCTTGGCTGTGTGCTTAGGGTCGTTGTCCTGTAGGAAGGTGAACCTTCGCCCCAGGTCCTGAGCGCTCTGGAGTAGGTTTTCATCAAGGATCTCTCTGTACCTTGCTCCGTTCATCTTTCCCTCGATCCTGACTAGTCTCCCAGTCCTTGCCGCTGAAAAACATCCCCGCAGCATGATGCTGCCACAACCATGTTTCACTGTAGGGATGGTGCAAGGTTTCCTCCTAGATGTGACACTTGGCATTCAGGATGAAAAATGGTTTTATCAGACCAGAGAATCTTGTGTAGGTGATTTATTTTTTGTTAAACGCCAAGCTTGTTGTCATGTGGTTCCATCTGGCCACTCTACCAGAAAGTCCTTATTGGTGGAGTACTGCAGAGATGGTTGTCCTTCTGGAAGGTTCTCCCATCTCCACAGAGGAACTCTGGAGCTCTGTCAGAGTGACCATCGGGTTCTTCGTCAGCTACCTGACCAAGGCCCTACTCCCCCGATTGCTCAGTTTCGTCGGGTGGCCAGCTCTAGGAAGAATCTCGGTGGTTCCAAACATCTTCCAATTAAGAATGGTGGAGGCCACTGTGTTCTTGGGGACCCTCAATGCTGCAGACATTTTTTTGGTACCCTTCTCCAGACCCGTGCTTCGACACAATCCTGTCTTGGAACTCTACGGATATTTCCTTCGACCTCATGGCTTGGTTTTTGCTCTGACATGCACTGTCAACTGAGGGACCTTTTTATATAGACAGGTGAATTTACCACAGCTGGACTCTAAGTTGTAGAAACATCTCAAGAATGATGAATGGAAATAGGCTGCACCTGATCTCAATTTTGAGTCTCATAGCAAAGGGTCTGAATAACAAAGGGTCTGAAAAGAGGTTTCTAAAAACCTGTTTTTCACTTTGTAATTATGGGGTATTGTGTGTAGATTGAGGAAAACTATAAATGCAATCTATTTTAGAATAAGGCTGTATGTAAACGTAACAAAATTGGAAAAGGGGAAGGGGTCTGAATACTTTTGAAAATTACCATTGCTTTGAAATATTCACATTCATCGCGCCAAATCGGAGGGATCCAGCACTCATCTGACATTCTAGCGTGATCTCAAGCGTGCCACAACTATCTCGCTGGAAACTTATTCCCAGGGGAAATGGGATCGTCGCCATGCTGGAAATGTCATAGGAAGCAATTACATTGTCAGTCTCATAGACCCGCTTCAGTGACGCTAATAGCACACCCGATACACGTGTGTGCATCCATCTGTGTTACATGTTTCGTTTTTTCCATTTATAGGTAGCACATAGGGAACACCAATTGGTGTTAGTATGTGTTACACTTGTGCTGGCTTGTCCACCTCGTTAATTGGAAGGTTTCACTTGTGCTAGCCCAGCTGGTTTATGCCCTGCTGACCTGGGCTTCAGTTGGTTCTTCTGAGCTGTTGAGAGAGTAACACCTTTTTGTTGGCTCTCACTATTTAAGTACTGAAATAAAGCCTTTTGTGTGTTTTCCCTGTTTTTTGTTTTGATCCACATTCAATTTACTCTCCAATTTATTTCCTAAATTGGTGTGGTGTTTTCATTTTCCCTTCCCTTGACAAATTTAGTGGGCATCCATGTTGCGACATTTCCTTGTTACATATCAGTGTGGATGACGGATCACCACCTCAAGCTGAACCTCGGCAAGACGGAGCTGCTCTTCCTCCCGGGGAAGGACTGCCCGTTCCATGATCTCGCCATCACGGTTGACAACTCCATTGTGTCCTCCTCCCAGAGCGCTAAAAACCTTGGCGTGATCCTGGACAACACCCTGTCGTTCTCAGCCAACATCAAGGCGGTGGCCCGTTCCTGTAGGTTCATGCTCTACAACATCCGCAGAGTACGACCCTGCCTCACACAGGAAGCGGCGCAGGTCCTAATCCAGGCACTTGTCATCTCCCGTCTGGATTACTGCAACTCGCTGTTGGCTGGGCTCCCTGCCTGTGCCATTAAACCCCTACAACTCATCCAGAACGCCGCAGCCCGTCTGGTGTTCAACCTTCCCAAGTTCTCTCACGTCACCCCGCTCCTCCGCTCCCTCCACTGGCTTCCAGTTGAAGCTCGCATCCGCTACAAGACCATGGTGCTTGCCTACGGAGCTGTGAGGGGAACGGCACCTCAGTACCTCCAGGCTCTGATCAGGCCCTACACCCAAACAAGGGCACTGCGTTCATCCACCTCTGGCCTGCTCGCCTCCCTACCACTGAGGAAGTTCAGTTCCCGCTCAGCCCAGTCAAAACTGTTCGCTGCTCTGGCCCCCCAATGGTGGAACAAACTCCCTCACGACGCCAGGACAGCGGAGTCAATCACCACCTTCCGGAGACACCTGAAACCCCACCTCTTTAAGGAATACCTAGGATAGGATAAAGTAATCCTTCTCACCCCCCTTAAAAGATTTAGATGCACTATTGTAAAGTGGCTGTTCCACTGGATGTCATAAGGTGAACGCACCAATTTGTAAGTCGCTCTGGATAAGAGCGTCTGCTAAATGACTTAAATGTAAATGTACTCAACAACCTTCAGTGGAGAACCACATGGCACCACATGGGTGCCTTTCAGAACTCCTCGTTGCTCAACAACCTTCAGTGGAGAACCACATGGCACCACATGGGTGCCTTTCAGAACTCCTCGTTGCTCAACAACCTTCAGTGGAGAACCACATGGCACCACATGGAGAACAACCTTCAGTGGAGAACCACATGGCACCACATGGGTGCCTTTCAGAACTCCTCGTTGCTCAACAACCTTCAGTGGAGAACCACATGGCACCACATGGGTGCCTTTCAGAACTCCTTTTTGAACCCTCTCTGTTTTTGTTCTCAAAGTGATTTTCCTTTGAGTGACATTTTTGAGTTTGTCTTGTGGGACATAATCTCTTCACTCAAGTGAGAGTGCAGCTGTGTTATTTTATGCTAACAAGCAGGTACATTTTTATTCTGTCGCACCAACAAAATGTCTCAATTTGGTCTCTGTAGCTAGGTTTCCATCCAATTGGCAACAGATTTTCATGTGAATATTACAAATCTTTATTCAAACAATATGCACATTTTCACACCAGAGATGTTTCCATCAAACTAACTTGATACAAGGCTTTGTGTGATGAGGTAGTGCACATAAAAATAACTTGTGGTTCAATTCCCAAGTACTGAATACTTAAATGGGTTTCCATTGCATTTTCAAATCTACTGATGGTTTTGTCTGTAAGAATGTTTTGTTCTATATAGCAAATGTTCCCACTCTGGTCTTGGCACTTGCACTCTTGCCAACAGCTTGTAGAGAGTGTTGATATAGCCTACAGTACATACAGTACATTATTATGGATAAAAGAGCAAGATTATTTCTCCAACGGCAGTCGAGCATCAATCATCATGTTATTGGAAAGGAGCATCAAGCTCATCACCATGCACTTTCACCACCCTGGGTCTTTCAACTTCACAAAGAAAAAGGGTTTTGACATCCACCAGTTTTAGGTGGTGAACATTTTAAACCAAAAATGGACCTTTGTCTGCCATGGTTGTGCACTTTACAGAGATGACATGCTGCTGTACCAAAAGCAATTAACTACAGCAACTTCAGAAAGTATTCACACCCCTTAACTTTTCTACATTGTTGTTATAAAATGGTTTTAATTGTCATTTTTTGTCAACGATCTACATTTAATACTCTGTCAAAGTGGAAGAAAAATATATCTTGATTATATAAGTAACATAACATCTCAAATGTGGACTCATCAGACCAAAGGACACATTTCCACCGGGTTAATGTTCATTGCTCGTGTTTCTTGGCCCAAGCAATTCTCTTCTTCTTATTGGTGTCCTTTAGTAGTGGTTTCTTTGCAGCAAGTCGACCATGAAGACCTGATTCACTCGCTCTCCTCTGAACAGTTGATGTTGAGATGTGTCTGTTACTTGATTTCTGTGAAGCATTTATTTGGGCTGCAATTTCTGAGGCTGATAACTCTATTGAACTTATCCTCTGCAGCAGAGGTAACTCTGGGTCTTCCTTTCCTGTGGCAGTCCTCATGAGAGCCAGTTTCATTGTAGCACTTGATGGTTTTTGCGACTGCACTTGAAGAAACTTTCAAAGTTCTTGAAATGTTCCGTATTGACTGACCTTCATGTCTAAAAGTAATGATGAACTGTAATTTCTCTTTGCTTATTTGAGCTGTTCTTGCCATAATATGCACTTAGCCCTATTTGGTAAAAGACGGTGTTCTGTATACCAACTCTTCCTTGTCACAACATAACTGATTGGCTCAAACGCATTAATAAGGAAATAAATTCCACAAATTGACTTTTAACAAGGCACATCTGTTAATTGAAATGCATTCCATGTGACTCATGAAGCTGGTTGAGAGAATGCTAAGCGTGTGCAAAGCTGTCATCAAGGCAATGGGTGGCTATTTGAAGAATCTCATAAAATATATTTTAATTTGTTTGACACTTTTTGGTTACTACATGATTCCATGTGTTATTTCATGATTTCTTCACTATTATTCTACAATGTAGAATAATATGTAATTAGAGAAAAAATGAATGATTTGGTGTGTACAAACTTTTGACAATTTACTGTATTTCACCAACAAAAAAACTTTACACCCCTGTCTAAGTATTTTGTTCTGTCGACCATATAGGAAGGTTTTCCGACAATTATACTTTTTCTGTCATGATTATTTATTTAAAAATAATAATCTTGACAGGTACTTGGTTGGAGGAAGCCTGGTTTAATATTGGATCATTTCTAGACCTTAAAGCTGTCGTTATGCTCTTTAAGTGCACAAAGCTCACGTCTTCTGATGTCCATTTTAGTGCTGCGTAATATGCTTGACCACACGCTTCAATAAGCAGTTTCTGTAGTGGTGTATTGTCAGATCCTATCCACATTGCAGCCTGGTTCCAGGTAGCCTAGCATTAGGCCAGTAAGTGAAAGTTTACGGGTTTGAATCCCCAAGCCGGCAAGGTGGAAAAATCTACCGTTCAGCCCTTGAGCAAGGAAATTAACCCCCCAACAACACCGGGCGCTGACGACGTGGACGTCGATTTAAGGCAGACCCCTGCACCTCTGATTCAGAGAGGTTGGGTTAAATGCCGAAGACTCATTTAGTTTGAATGCATTGTGGTGCAACTGGCTAGCTATCCCCTTTCCCTTTCTATGTGCTCTTGCCAACTCCATTGTCGAGCCAAACCTATGGCATGTCAATGAGTGACAAGGACTTGGCATGATTGGTACTCCAGCTAATCACTGTGCTGTAGAGAGGAAAGTAAGTATTGTTCATGAAGAAATCACACCATATAACCTCTGCATCGTAAAATAGCCTAGAACTTTTGAGACCGCTAAATCTGCCAAATTAAAATGTACCAGCCCTTCGAAGTTAATGCTGCCAGACCAGGTTGTTGCGACACTGTTGTTTAAACCTGCCTTTGGCCCGAGAGTGTGCTTGCCTGTATAGGCGGGTGATTGATGCCCTTTTTGGGCTCTTTAGAGATTCATAGTCTGTAGGTGGAATGTGGGAGAGGGCCTTTTTTTTATATTGGGCTCATTTGTCACTTGGCAGCAACCCCCCACCCACCCTCATTCTTTTCTTCCCTCCTCTCACTGACGTTGATCTCTCCCTTGCAGTGCCTGTAATTCCGCCCGAGATGGATGGGACAGGGTCGCAATCATTCCCAGCGCCTTGATGGATCCTGGCCTTGTTGTTTTCCACCTTCGTCATTTTGTTTTGCGCATGGCTTTTCTGCCCCTCGGTACTCAAAGTGATATGAAATGGTAGAGAAAAGGACTGGGCTGCTTCTCTTAATGCGTCTGAATTCTTGAGGAATACATTTAGGTAATTTTGTTTTGTTTGTAGTTCACTGAACACATTTTCAATATACTGTTTTTGGTTGCACTTTCTGTAAGCCACCTGGCTTTCAATTCACTATAGGTATTTATGCATTTAAATAGTCTCTGTATAAATGAGCCATTATCAATGCTTATACAGCATGTTAAATGCATATGACCACCTTTGTCATATCAAAATGAACAGTGAGCTGTTATGAATGCTTATAGCAAGTCTGGTGCGCTATGCAATTATAACAGGTACTTTAAGTGCATTTGTAATGCATTGTAAACAGGTGGACCATCAAGTGTTACCAAAAATATCGTAGTTCTACACAGGTTTATTCCATGAACTATAATTTGTAAAACAGACATTTAGCTGAGATTCTGTTTGCTTTCGTATTATGTCATAGCTTGATATTGGATAAACACCTACGCAATTCCAGAGGTGGCACCACAGGTTCAGAAGTGGTGAGGCAAAATTTGTATGTCTTTTCTGGGACCTGGAGTTTTTACTGATCTCATAACCTGGTCAGGTAAAATGATTTGTAAGCTATGACAAAATTATTATTATTGTTGTTATTATAGGTAGCTTCCCTTTTCATCTGTGGGATGACTTTAGGGCTGGAGGTTTTGTTGTCGGATCATGTGAATTTGTAAACACTCCTGGTGGCTCAAACTAGGGCTAGGCGATATATCAAATTCATTTGATTCCTTTTAATGTATGCATAATTTTGCGCAATATTCCAAATGCCTGTATCACAAGAATCAATGTTTTTGTTATTTGTAATTTTTATGCATTTATGTCCGCTTGTTCTCATATTGTATTTTTGGTCTCGCCTCCTTCACTCCTCTGTGCTGTGTGCACCTTCCCATTTACACCAGAGATCTGTATATAATGAGGATATGCACGTACTCCCCTAACAATGAGTCGTTATCCCAAAGTCGGGAAGGCAGACGAGAAACTTCGGTCCAAAATAAGGCTATATAAATGCATTGGGTTTATTTTTGACGGATTTTTAGCAAGAGTGAAACCTCTCGCTTCGCCTCTTCCTCTAATGGTTCACACACACACAACCCCTACCTCTCACGCCAACAAACAAAGTTGAGATATCATATCTGCGGTTTGGTCCAGCAGAATCGGTCATATGGACACCAACACATTGAGACATTATTTTATTGTAATACAGTAGTTAACTTTTTTTAACGATACCCTTTTTATGTCTCAACTACTGAAATTGAGCGCAAAGCAGACACGACTAAAACGAGACTATTGATTCTGGAAATGGAATGCTCAGTTTGTCACACGTATCATTGGGGTACCTGCTAGCAGCATTTTAGCCTAAGACTGTTATGCGAGCTGTATAGTCTGTGTTTTTATAAATGTGCAATAAGCATAAAACACAATTATATGAGGAATTGAGAACGAGTTGCCAGTCTGAGAAATAAGTTAGGCAACTTGATTTTAACATCTTAAGAAATTGGACAGGCTAACATCCTTTTCAAACAATTGGAGACAAACAGAAGGGTGTGTTCATAACAATTCAACTGTTCAATCTTGTTAGCTAGCAAATAATCCAGGCTGGCTAAACCTGAAATATAAAGATTAGCTGGCTAATAATTAGGACGTGGGTTTGAGAGATTGAGCCCTGTGTTCATTTTCTGTAGCCTAATGCCTGCTACAAGAAGTTAGTCTTTATTAGTGAATGTGCATTATGCATGGTTGTAGTTAACTTTGACGGGACAACCTCAAGCTCTGTCTGGTTGAATGGGGAGCATTGCTGCACAGCTATTTTCAGGTCTCTCTAGAGATGTTAGATCAGATTCAAGTCCGGGCTCAGGCTGGTCCACTCAAGGACATTGAAACTTGTCCCGAAGTCACTCCTGTATTTTCTTGGCTGTGTGCTTAGGGTCGTTGTCCTGTTGGAAGTTGACCCTTCGTCCCCAGTCTGAGGTCCTGAGCGCTCTGGAGCAGGTTTTCATCAAGGACCTCTCTATACTTTAGTCAGGATCGAAGCAAAGATGAATGTAGTCTCCCAGCCCCTGCCACTGAAAAACATCCCCACAGAATGATGCTGCCACCACCATGCTTCACCGTAGGGATGGTGCCAGGTTTCCTCCAGATGTGACTCTTGGCATTCAGTCCAAAGTTTAATCAGACCAGTGAATCTAGTTTCTTATGGTCTGAGAGTCTTTAGGTGCCTTTTGGCGAACTCCATGCTGGATGTCATGTCTTTTACTGAGGAGTGGCTTCCGTCTGGCCACTCTAACCTAATAGGCCTGATTGCGTGAGTGCTGCAGAGATGGGATAACCTTCCATAATGACAACCATCTATGACAAAGCTCCAGAGTTCCTCTGCAGAGTGACCATTGGGTTCTTGGTCACCATCTTGACCAAGGCCTTTCACCCCTGGTTGCTCAGTTTGGCCTTGTGGCCAGCTCTAGGAGTCTTGGTTCTTCCAAACTTCCATTTAAAAATGATGGAGGCCACTGTGCTCTTGGGTAGCTTCAATGCTGCAGACATTATTTTGGTACCCTTCCCCAGATCTGTGCCTCGACACAATCCTGTCTCGGAGCTCTATGGACAATTCCTTCGATCTCATGGGACCTTAAATAGACAGGTATTTGCCTTTCCAAATCATGTCCAATCAATTTAATTTACCACAGGTGGAATCCCAAGTTGTAGAAACATTTTCAATGATGATCAATGGAAACAGGATGCACCTGAGCTCATTTGAGGCTCATAGGAAAGGGTCTAAATAATTTTGTAAATAAGGTATTTCAGTGTTTTATTTGTAACAAATTTGCAGAAATTTCTTAACCTTTTTCGCTTTGTCATTATGGGATATTTCATGTAGATTGGGGCGGCAAAAATATTTACTACATTTTAGAATAAGGTTGTAAAGTAACAATGTGGAAAAAGTCAAGAGGTCTGAATACTTTCCGAAGGCACTGTATATAATGGCCCGCCCCACAGTTTGGGTAACACTGGACTGCTGAAGTTACACAAAACGGCACTAAGGCACATTTCCGCATATGACCAATTTCAACGTTTTTGCTTTCCGTTTCATACACATCTATGTGCTTTTAAAAATAAAAACATGTCGGCTACAAGGATTATGTCTATATTCGTAGTTGCATGCATCTTAATAAGAAATAAATGACAATAGTTGGCATGTTAATTAGTTGTATTTTTCCCCCCAGCTGCTATGACAGATTGGTGTACTAAGGCAGTTGGCTATTAGTTCAGTGGTTGTGAGTTCGAATCCCACATTGGGCACATCTTTTATTTTTTTGAATCCTTTATTTACAATATCCATCTAATTCTAAAAAGTGAAAGCATTCCTGTAAGAGGGGTCACCTTGGTAGTAGTTGTAGGTTTTTAAACAGTGTACCCCAAACCAATCAGAGTTAATTTGACCATTGGATAAAGAGCTACTGCGTAGACACTGCAATGCAGTTTGGATTGAATTGAGCCCCTAATCTTTATTTTCAAGGTGATGATTGCACTTTTCTTCCCGAAACAATACCACAGCAATTGTGAGTCCACGTTTCAAAGATTAACACCCCATGGGGGATTAAAATTTACACCGCAAGTTGCAGTAGATGTCAGGAACTCCACACCTTACCACTGTGAGCTAACTGCCCAGAGCCGAAGTAGCTGGTGATGCCTATAATTTTAGTATGAGTGTGACATTACGTACAACTACGTTTACCTACCCCCAAAATATATATTTATGAGCAATTCCCCCCCCCTGAATTTTCACCTGAATGCATTTTTTTATTTGAAGGGGTTAGACAGAGGCTGAAATTGGGGTTGAGAGTAAAAAATAAATAAAAATTAAAAAATACCCAGAGGATATAAATGTGCTTGAAAAGTAATTATTAGCTCACAAGAATTCTCATCAATGATATTCTCCAATAATGAGTCAATTTAAAAAAAATGGATATGTATCATCTTGTACCAAAGAGAAACATTAGTACCGTAGGTCTGTAGATTTATATAATATCACTGGCTAGTGGATTGAGTAGTGAATGTGTTGAGATATTAAAGATTGGTCATATGCCCCCCAAATCCACCACACACACAGTGAACCAATCAAGAGGGGACAGGCAATGGGCCTAGGCTGTAAGACCAGGATTAGACTATCTGATAGAATGGGACTTTTCAAGAAGATTGCGGATCCATATTCAAGCGGGACTTTGAGGTTTCTCTTTTCCAATAATTATTTTTGGAGATGAACCAGTTCTCCGGCCAAGAACTGAATTTGGCTATGATTGTGCCGGATTAAACATTCATGATGCGGCTCCTCAAATTGTACTCTGTTCCCTATAATAGTGTACTACTTTTGAATAGGGTGCCATTTGAGACACAATATGGGCCATCTCTTAAATGTAGATGTCCTGTCTGGCTAGGACTGTGATACATTTTTTATCTATGGGGTGGTGCCCCAAATTGCACCCTGTTTCCTATATAGTGCACTACTTTTGAGGTCTAATGGCCCTGGTCAAAAGTAGTGCACTACATAGGGAATAAGGTGCCATTTGGGATACAACTTAGGTCATTGTCTATTTTTGTGTGTGGCCTTCAAGGTTCTGGGGCAGGCTGTAAAGCGGTCATCTCGGAAATAGAATTTTAATGTTTTATGCAATCGGACTGTCCCGGCTCGCCCCAATGATACACCTGTTGGAGTTTTGCCCTGGTCGCCTGCATTATCTTCTACAGAGGCTTGTGAAAGTATTCACCCCCTTGGCATTTTTCCTATTTGTTGCCTTACACCCTGGAATTAAAATAGATTTTTGTGGGTTTGTATCATTTGATTAACACAACATGCCTACCACTTTGAATATGCTAAATATTTTTTCTTGTGAAACAAACAAGAAATAAGACAAAAAAAACTTGAGCGTGCATAACTGTTCACCCCCTCAAAGTCAATACTTTGTAGAGCCACCTTTTGCAGCAATTACAGCTGCAAGTCTCTTGGGGTATGTCTCTATATGCTTGACACATCTAGCCGCTGGGATTTTTGCCCATTCTTCAAGGCAAAACTGCTCCAGCTCCTTCAAGTTGGATGGGTTTCACTGGTGTACAGCAATTTTAAGTCATACCACCGATTCTAAATTGGATTGAGGTCTGGGCTTTGACGAGGCCATTCCAAGACATTTAAATGTTTCTCCCTAAACCACTCGAGTGTTGCTTTAGCAATATGCTTAGGGTCATTGTCCTGCTGGAAGGTGAACCTCTGTCCCAGTCTCAAATCTCTGGAAGACTGAAACAGGTTTCCCTCAAGAATTTCCCTGTATTTAGCACCATCCATACTTCAATTCAAAGTTTGAAAAACATCCCCAGAGTACCTTCTTCCATATGTTTGGGGAGTCTCCCACATGCCTTTTGGCAACCACCAAACGTGTCTGCTTATTTTCTTCTGGCCCCTCTTCCGTACAGCCCAGCTCTGTGGAGTATACGGCTTAAAGTGGTCCTATGGACAGATATTCCAATCTCCGGTGCCACATTCTTTCCATTTTTAATAATGTATTTAATGGTGCTCTGTGGGATGTTCAAAGTTTTTCTGATATTTTTTTATAACCCAACCCTGATCTGTACTTCTCCAGAACTTTGTCCCTGACCTGTTTGGAGAGCTCCTTGGTCTTCATAGTGCCGCTTGCTTAGTGGTGTTGCAGACTCTGGGGCCTTTCAGAACAGGTGTATGTGTATATACTGAGATCATGTGACACTTAGAATGCACACAGGTGGATTTTATTGAACTAATTATGTGACTTCTGAAGGTAATTGGTTGCACCAGATCTTATTCCGGGGCTTCATAGCAAAGGGGTGAATACGTATGCATGCACCACTTTTTTGTTTTAAATTATATATTTTTTATAACAAGTAAAAAAAAAAATGTTTCACTTCAGCAATTTGGACAATTTTGTGTTCATTCCATGTATATTACAGGTTATAATGAAACAAAATAGGAAAAAGCCAAGGGGGTGAATACTTTTGCAAGGCACTGTACGTCTGGGGAAACAAACAACCTCATTTGTCACTTCACTGTAGATGATGGCCAATGGAACAGGCCTATGAACTGATTTTATAAATAGTTTTCTGCAGAACTCAGCAGAACTGCTACAGAGATGATCCCCATTTCTCTCCCTCTTTCGATTTTTGAGTTCCAAATGGAACCCTAGGGCCATAGTGCATTACCTTTGACCAGAGCCCTATTTAGGGTTCCATTTGGGATGTAGGCTCTACTGTACCTCTCTTGCACTCTCCTTCTCTCTTGCTCTCATAACAGATTTCATTTAGTTAATTTCTAGAATAAAAAAATATACATACATACAACTGTGGGAGCAATTATTAGAAAATGGAAGACATACAAGACCACTGATAATCTCCCTCGATCTGGGGCTCCACGCAAGATCTCACCCTGTGGGGTCAAAATAATCACAAGAACGGTGAGCAAAAATCCCAGAACCAGACGGAGGGACCTAGTGAATGACCTGCAGAGAGCTGGGACCAAAGTAACAAAGCCTACCATCAGTAACACACTACGGCGCCAGGGACTCAAATCCTGCAGTGCCAGACATGTCCCCCTGCTTAAGCCAGTACATGTCCAGGCCCGTCTGAAGTTTGCTAGAGAGCAGTTGGATGATCCAGAAGAAGATTGGGAGAATGTCATATGGTCAGATGAAACCAAAATAGAACTTTTTGGTAAAAACTCAACTTGTCCTGTTTGGAGGACAAAGAATGCTGAGTTGCATCCATAGAACACCATACCTACTGTGAAGCATGGAGATGGAAACATCATGCTTTGGGGCTGTTTTTCTGCAAAGGGACCAGGACGACTGATCCGTGTAAAGGAAAGAATGAATGGGGCCATGTATCGTGAGATTTTGAGTGAAAACCTCCTTCCATCAGCAAGGGCATTGAAGATGAAACGTGGCTGTGTCGTTCAGCATGACAATGATCCCAAACACACCGCCCGGGCAACGAAGGAGTGGCTTCGTAAGAAGCATGTCAAGGTCCTGGAGTGGCCTAGCCAGTCTCCAGATTTCAACCCCATAGAAAATCTTTGGAGGGAGTTGAAAGTCCGTGTTGCCCAGAAACAGCCCCAAAACATCACTGCTCTAGAGGAGATCTGCATGGAGGAATGGGCAAAAATACCAGCAAAAGTGTGTGAAAACCTCATGAAGACTTACAGAAAACGTTTGACCTCTGTCATTGCCAACAAAGGGTATGTAACAAAGTATTGAGAAACTTTTGTTATTGACCAAATAGTTATTTTCCACCATAATTTGCAAATAAATTCATAAAAAATCCTACCATGTGATTTTTCAAGATTTTTTTTCCTTCTCATTTTCTGTCATAGTTAGTGTACCTATGATGAAAATTACAGGCCTCATCTTTTTAAGTAGGAGAACTTGCACAATTTGGTGGCTGACTAAATACTTTTTATCCCGCTGTACATACATACATACATACATACGTACATACATGTGTGTATTAGTTAAAATAAATGTAATCACACAAACGGACAAATGCGCTATCAGGGGTGTCATTTTCTGGTTATTTTAGAGGAGGCATGAAGTATGTGTAGATTTATGTGGGGGTGATCTCCTACATGAAAGTTGGAGAATGTTGCACTTTTCAAACACCTTACAGGCCAGCCCAGGGGACGTATGCATCAAGTGATATCTGTCCACAATAGACCCTCTGTCCCTCCCAGGGTGCAAAAAATATTGTGTTAGTCACAACTTGCAGTGGTACTACAACATTTACATTACACAGTAAACAGCATGAAAACCCGCGAGGTACTTGTGATGCATGTTATCTGCAATATTTCAATATAATTGTTTGAAAGTCACATTCAGATTGGGAGACACTGATAGTTCTCAAGGATTGTCTGAAATTGTACTTGTCAGGCTATATAAAACAGTTATAGTTTTGAGTAGTTATTGGTTGATAGTGGTGTGGCTATATTCAGATATAAACATTTTGGTAATTACTATGGCTATTCACAATGGATAGAATCAGTGAAACATACTTTTGGTTATGTAGTGTATGTGGCGTGTCGAACATCTCATTCCAAAATATTTTATTTATTGAACCTTTTATTTTACCAGGAAGGTCTCATTGAGATTTAAAATCTCCTTTTCAAGAGCGTCCTGGCCAAGATAGTTAGCACCAAGTCGTTACAGACAAACAACATGAAAAATGACAAGTAATCTAGTAAAAACCATATAATTCACAAGAGTATAACAAAGTCAAAAACAGCAAATTAAAAAAATTGACAGGTCAGGGAATTAGTCTCAAGATCATTCATCAGTGATTTAAAAATGCCAATCGGGACAGGTTCTTCCAGTTTAAAAGTATTTTGTAAGGCGCTCCAAGACGATGACGCAGAGTACATAAAAGCCCCTTTACCGAATTCAGTTCGGACATTTGGAACAGTTAGCAGGATAAAATCCAGCGAACGAAGAGAGTACCCACCACATTTCTGAACAATAAAAATGGTAAAGGTTGTCAATTGATCTCAAAACACTGAGTGGAAGCATTCATATAGAAAATATCCCCATTTGAATATGCAATTTAAAAGCGAGGCCGTCATCAATTAAAATTCCAAGATATTTGAGGTTACAACCTCAATCTCCTTGCCCTGACAGGTAGTAATTGGTGAAAGGTTCAGAGGTCAATTTCTTGCTTTAGAAAACACCATTAGTTTAGTTTTGTCAGTATTGATGATAAGCTTCAATTGACACAAGGTATGTTAAACAGTATAAAAAGCAGTTTGCAAGTTCTGGGAAGCTTTTGTAAGAGACGAGGCACAACAGTAAATAACAGTATCATCAGCATAAAAATTAAGTTGCTCATTTTAGACATTTGTCAATTATTTATATCAATAGTGAATAAGAGAGGACCAATTACAGAGCCTTGGGGCACACCATTACAGACAGACAATTTTAACAGACATGAGCCCATCAAATTGAGTGCACTGAGTTCTATCAGACAGATAGTTAGCAAACCATGCAACTGCATGCTCTGAAAGACCTACACTTGACAGAGATAAATAACAAGTGAGACACAGTGCTGTTTTTTGTCAAGGGCTTCAGTGATATAATTTAAAACCTTCATGGCTGCTGTAATTGTGCTATGCTTCTTCCCGAAGCCCGATTGGTACATTGATCAAATAGAGTTAGTAAATAAACTGTTTTAGCTGCCTATAATTATTTAAAATGTTTGGATCTCCCCCTTTTTTAAAAGTGGTAGGACAAATGCTGATTTCCAGATCTTTGGAATTTCATTACATTCCAGGGTTAGATTGAACAGATATGTAAGTGGTTCAGCTATAAAATCAGCTGCCAAATTTAAAAAGCAGGGATCCAAAAGATCAGGACCTGCAGGCTTTCTCTGATCTAAGGATTTCAGGGCTTTATGTACCACCTGCACTGAGAATGGCAAAAAGCTAAAGGTTTGACCAGCTCTCACTGGTTCATCCACACAGGGTTGTACAGAGACGGAGGACACTGAATCAAACAGCCTACCAGATGATACAAAGTGCTCATTGAAACAATTCAGCATTTCAGTTTTGTCAAATACAGCAACAGAGTCCTTCAAAACACATGACGGTAATTCATTACATTTACTGTTACCAGTCATAGACTTTAATAGCCTTCCAATACTTTCTAGGGTCATTCAGGTTATCAGTGATAACAGACATAAAATATTCAGACTTGGTCTTCCTGAGAAGAAAAGAACACTTGTTTCGTAACTGCCTAAAAATAAGACAATCAGCATCCGAACATGATTTCCTTGCTTTAGCCCAGGCTAGATTAAGGTTGTGAATAATACAAGACAGCTCAGAAGAAAACCATAGATTATCCCGCCCTTTAACCCTGAACCTGCGGAATGGGGCATGTTTGTTTACTATTTGGGAAAAAAACATAATGAAAGAATTTCCAGGCAGCTTCCACATCAGGGATAAGCTCAATCTTGCTCCAGTCAAAATAAAACAAATCATGAAAAAGCCTGCTCATTAAAACCTGTCTGTTAGAACCTGTCTGTGCCGTGTACTGAGAACCCAGGTGCCTGTATGGATCTGGACAGTATATCCGGAGAGAGCCATGATTCCGTGAAACAGAATATGGTACAGTTCCTAAAGTCTCTACTTTATTGTCCAGGGACTGAACATTAGCAAGTAATATCCTCTGAAGCGGTGGATGGTGTGCACTCCTCCTGAGTCGGACTAGAAGTCCACTCCAACTACCTCTTCCAAAAAAACGCATTTTGATAAAAAAAAAACAAGTTTACGTTCAAATGGCTCTCCGACATACGCCTAGTTTCCTGAAACGAGTCACATGTATTGGTAGCCTGGTGGGCGGCAGGTAGCCTGGTGGGCGGCAGGTAGCCTGGTGGGCGGCAGGTAGCCTGGTGGGCGGCAGGTAGCCTGGTGGGCGGCAGGTAGCCTGGTGGTTAAAAGCATTGGGCCAGTAACTGGAAGGTCGCTAGTTCAAATTCCCGAGCTTACTCGGTGAAAAATCTTTCTGTGCCCTTGAGCAAAAGTACTTCATCCTAATTGCTCCCATCTGCTAAATAACTAAAATGTAGTACAGCTTTGAGTACAGACTACAACTCAGTTGGATTGCTTTGTAACTCACAAATCATCTCTCACGTTTAAGAAAGACTCCATTTAATTTTCAAAGCTTTGGAGGACGCTGGAAACTATCCATTTCCTTTTCCCAGAAGAAAATTGACCCCAACGGATGTTTATTGATGTTATGGATTTTCTTTATAAGAAAAGGTATTGGATTTAACAATTTTATTTTTTTAACATGTCTGTAAAATTCCAACCAAACACATTTGTTGAGTTGAAAGTGTGAGTAGAGAATTTTATTATTAGGTTTATTACTATAAATATCTGATGCTGGCCAAATTGTACAAATATACTAGGTCTATAGTTGCTCAATGGGAATGAATTGTACATAAAGACTTTAATGCTGGATCATGGTCTAACGCTGTCATCCTTGCAATTCCTCATCCCAGTCAGGTCAAATTTATTTAAAGTGTGTTTTACATACACGCTGCACACTTTACATACCTTCACTTTACTTTCTAGGTCTTTCTCTTCTTCTGGGTTGTATGACCTCATCCTCTCTATTACCGTCCAATGAGGAAAAGTAACCTGACCCGGGGCAGACTGACACAGATAACAGCCCAATGGCGTCTCTCCTTTTCTCCGTCAGACTGGCTGATAATGGCAGGTGTTGACTGACAGAAGAGTAGGTTGAGAGTGGCTTGTGTTGGAGTCTGGTGAAAAGTAGCACGTTAATTTCGCATAGGTTTTAGAGAAGTGGGAAAGCAATTTGTTGAATCTAGTGATCCGAATCTAGAATTCTTGCTTGGACTACTGAGTTATGTAGCTCTGCTGAGGTGGAACGGTTACATCATAAGGTTCTGTGGACACTGAAGTTTCTACTATGATCGGATCAACGGAATCCAACCTCCAATAGCCCAGCCATGTTGGGCTCTATTGCAGTCCAGTAAGGTAGAGCAAGCTATACCTTGTTGAGATCCAAGAATTCCCATGAACATCTGAATTAGCTTCTTGGATTATCCGAGTGGACCAGTAGCTTGTGAGGACCAGTGGCCCCTGTGGATCCTCTAGGGGTGACCATGAGGAGAATCAGGAGATACATGCAGGTACCACATACCGAAGCCAATGGAGCTTCCAACTACAGCAGAACTTGGAACGGAAGATCCCTCCTGAGTTTTGGTAGGTTTTGTTTTGTTTGGTTTGTATTCTGTGCTTCAGGCCACGGTCTCTGCAGAGTTACAGGGTTATGAATGATGGGAATCAACATAGTATTCTGTCCGTATAGGGTAGCAGGTAGCCTAGTGGTTAGAGGTTGAATCCCCGAGCTGGCAAGGTAAAAATCTGTCGTTCTGCCCCTGAACAAGGCAGTTAACTTACTGTTCCTAGGCCGTCATTGAAAATAAGAATTTGTTCTTAACTAACCTGCTTAGTTAAATAAAGGTAATATCACAGGAGGTTGGTGGCACCTTAACTTGGGAGGACAGGCTGGTACGGGAGCGGAATAAGTGGAATGGTATCCATTTGCTTCGTTACGGACATTACGAGCAGTCCTCCCCTCAGCAGCCTCCACTGGTCTATATACTGAGTGTGTATATGATATAAACTACTCCGTAGGCCATGAATTGTTTGTTAAACATTTTCTCTGTTATGAAACCAATGTTTTTTTTTCTCTACGCATTCTCAAACTAAAGAAATATTGTTATTTTAAAGTCCCAATGCAGTCAAAATTATTTTTTGTGTGTTTTGTATCATATTGCACAACAGCTGAAACTAACACTGTAAATGTGTGATTTTTATATATATATATTTTTTTACCAATGTCATATCCTGATAGTCTCTGGTTGAAAATACAATCTACACAGGACCTTCTAATCAGCAGGTTTGCATGGGTGACTTTCCATGGTGACATGGACCAATAACAAAAATAGTTCCAAACCTCTGCCAATGTCCGCTAGTTTTCCCCTTCCCACTCAGACCACTCCCAGACAGTCCTAATCAAGATTCTTGCTTGTGAATTTTTTTGTTGCTAAAAAGCTATTTTGGCCTATTTTCTTAAATTATTTTTAAAAATGGAAATCTATTATAGTAAGGTACTTAATTGTTAACCAGAAATGAATTGATATTGATATAAAAATGGCTGCATTGGGCCTTTAATGAAGCATGTTCTCTGCCTTGCATTGTCAAGTGAATGAAATCAGAATTATGTAACCTTATTAGATTCATTGTTTGTCTGGCAAATACGTAATGAATGAGATTGTATTAAGTCATGACCTCTTGGATTACATTGATGGAAATTGATTGACTCAACACCACAGCTTTTCATAATGGGCCATCATAGACATTCATAGCTTGTTGTGCGCGCTGTACATGTGCAATTTTTCAATCAATGAGACTTTAGTGTAAGAGTTTTGGGTGGTGTTATTGTGAAATCTAAGGAAGTCATGACATATGAAAGGGAACTTTTATACTTTGGCCCCCCTCATTGAGTGTGTGTGTGTGTGTGTGTGTGTGTGTGTGTGTTTATCTTTCCTTTGTCATTTAATCAGTTGAATGAAAATATACCTATTTCTTGTCATTTCTATGTTGAGTTAATGCAACAGTCAAGACCTTTGCAGATGCAGTACACGGTCTTTATTGTAGAAGAGACAATCTGGAACATTCCCACAGTGTACTGCAAAGGCCTTGAATGTCAGTTCTTCTGGAAAGTTATTTCTTGAGAACTACCGCCATAGCATATACATCGCTTGCATGTGAAAATGGAATGCAAAAATGATGTAGTCTTTGAGGACATTGGAAGTTGCTTCCACAATAAATGCTTCCTCATTGTTCTGACCAACGGGGTATTTAGAAGCATTTATGTCAACCTCTACTGTCCAGAGGGGTATCCTACGAAGCAAGCTAGATCTACTCAGGGTTTTCTAACGCTAGCCAGCTTCAATTTCACATTCCAGCCTAGGCTTCATCCATACTACGACGGTGGATACTGCCGCTAACTCTAGCAGGCTTTCAAGTATGCATGCATGTCACAAGTGGCTAGTCGAACACTGAACTGTTCATTGAGACAATACTGAAACATCAATCCATTGGTGTTTCAGTACCACATTTTAATTTGTGCCGAAATCAAAATGAAAGAAAAGTTATCTTGCATTTCAGCAGGCTATGGTGTTAAATGAAGCAACAACAAAAAAGTAACACAAAGCCTTTGATTGAATAAAATATTTTCAGTCTTCCTCAAATGAAGGAGATGATGACGCAATCTGTGCGAGGGGGAGGGAATCTGATTTCATTGGTCCTCAACTTGTGGCTCAAACTTTATTCAGTATAAATTAAGTTAGCCCGCCACGGAGAAGGTTCATTCTGAATGATTTGTTTAACCTGACTAAAAGGTGAGCCACATTCGTATGACTGGTTAGAGCCCAAGTGTAACTTTGAGTTGACCAAAGTCACCTCACTAACTCCTCAAACTTTATTCGTAGGCTGCCCCTCTGGAGTTGCTGAATTTAATCTTGACTTCAGTTTGAGCTTTATTTATGCACCTTGGTTGGAGAGCGATGTAGCATCAGTGTGCCTTTGTCAAAATATCACGTGATGCCATTTAGTTCATTATTTAGATATTTGTTGGTGGCCCACTCTGTGAGGGTACAGTATATGAAATGTATTTATTCAACTGTTAGAATATTGATGGGTCATTGGCTGGAAGTGTCAAATTGGCTTTAGGTCTATATTTTTCACTAGGACTTTGTAGAATCAAGAACATGTTTTGTAGAATTATATCTAAACAAATAGCTATTGTTATATTTTTACATGGATATATTTCTAAATGCAATTCATGCTTTACAATTGTTTATGTACTATTTATCAAGCGTTGGTGCTTATGTTTGCTGCTCCTTGCAGGTTGATATGCATCTGACGCATAAGGGGACACCCAGCAACAATCTCTAGCGGGTTCTTATAGGATGAAAGGCCTGGCGGTTCTGAGAGTTATGCGACAGGATTTTGCCATTTTGCAATGTGGTGAATGGGAGCTCCGGGGGGAAGTTTCTTCTAGGTGCAGATCTAGGATCAGCTTCCGCTCCCCCAATCCTATTCTTAACCATTAGTGGAAAAGTAAAACTGACCAAAGATCAATGTCTAGAGGTAACCCTACACTTGAATGGGATGTATGTATCTGATGATGTAGCACGGCACCTCTTACCTATTTACAGCCTCTTCATCCTCTGCGTTTGCTGTGTTTTACTGATCCGAGGAGAGAGATTTAGGGCTATGACCTTTTGGCAAGGTGAAGAAATTACTTCTGAGTGAAATTCAGCATAATACTGAAAAAAACAACTATTGTTGTCTGTTTGTTGTAGTTAGTTACTGTAAGGCTTCATCAGCTGATAATTTTTCTCTTGACAAGTTTTCTCAATCGATGTCCACACATGTATCTGCGTGTGGGTGTGCAGATCACTGCCATGTTTTGTGTAAAGTTACACCATGTTGTGGAATGGATGGGTAGAGTTGCATTTTCACCGCTCATATTTCAGTCATTTCCTGTGTTTGGGCTATCAGCTCATTAACTATGCTGACCTAGTTAATTATGCTGACCTGTTCCCAGCCTAGTCCTTCACTGTGTTTGCCCTCTCCCTCCCTAAGACTTTCCATTTGGCCAACTGAAATGTCAATGAGCGCTCATCTGCATATTTCTGTCTCCAAGTTGTATTGAATTGAATGTCAGACATTTCGGGTTGTCCGAAACAAAAGATTAGATGAGGCTCTTTCAAAAGTCCTCCAAGATTTGAATAATCTATTTTTGAAAAATGTCCTATTGGCTGGGTTTTTTTAAATTTGTATTTTATTTTTTACCTTTATTTAACCAGGCAAGTCAGTTAAGAACAAATTCTTATTTTCAATGACGGCCTAGGAACAGCGGGTTAACTACCTGTTCAGGGGCAGAACGACAGATTTGTACCTTGTCAGCTCGGGGGTTTGAACTTGCAACCTTCCGGTTACTAGTCCAACGCTCTAACCACTAGGCTACCCTGCCGTTCAGAGTAGTATGGTAAATTGCTTGTTGGTTTGGACATTATAGCTCAATAACAATAAGCACACACAGATTAGAGAGAGACATTTGGTGAAAAGCAGCATGGGCTGAAGTCCACAAACAATGCCTGTGCCTTCAATTAAACGAGGCAATCTGGGATTGATGCATCAATTTTTTAAAACTTTTAACTTGAATATGTGTAGCCATTGATTTTTTTATTTTAATTTCATTTAACCAGGTAGGCTAATTGATAACAAGTTCTCATTTACAAGAGCCAAGATAAAGCAAAGCAGTGCGACACAAACAACAACAGAGTTACACATTAACAAACGTACAGTCAATAACACAATAGAAAAAAGTATGTACAGTGTGTGCAAATGAGGTAAGGCAATAAGCCATAGTGGCAAAATAATTGCAGTTTAGTAATTTAAAAGCTGGAGTGATAGATGTGCGGAAGATGAATGTGCAAGTAGAGATACTGGGGTACAAAGGAGAAAAAAATAATAACAGTATGGGGTGAGGTAGTTGGATGGGCTATTTACAGATGGGCTATGTACAGGTGCAGTGATCTGTGAGCTGCTCTTACAGCTGGTGCTTAAAGTTAGTGAGGGAGATTTGAGTCTCCAGCTTCAGTGATTTTTGCAATTCGTTCCAGTCATTGGCAGGAGAGAACTGGAAGGAAAGGCGACCAAACGAGGAATTGGCTTTGGGGGTGACCAGTGAAATATACCTGCTGGAGCGTGTGCTATGGGTGGGTGCTGCTATGGTGACCAATGAGCTGAGATAAGGCGGGGTTCTACCTAGCAAAGACTTATAGATGACCTGGAGCTAGTGGGTTTGGTGACGAATATGAAGCGAGGGCCAGCCAACGAGACCATACAGGGTGGGTAGTAGTGGTGGGTAGTATATGGTGCTTTGGTGACAACGGATGGCACTGTGATTGTATCCAATTTGCTGAGTAGAGTGTTGGAGGCTATTTTGTAAATTACATTGCCGAAGTCAAGGATCGGCAGGATGGTCAGTTTTACGAGGGTATGTTTGGCAGCATGAGGGAAGGATGCTTTGTTGTGAAATAGGAAGCCGATTCTAGATTTAATTTTGGATTGGAGATTCTTAATGGGAGTCTGGAGGGAGAGTTTACGGTCTAGCCAGACACCTAGGTATTTGTAGTTGTCCACATATTCTAAGTCAGAACCGTCCAGAGTAGTGATGCTGGACGGGCGGGCAGGTGCCGGCAGCGATCGGTTGAAGAGCATGCATTTAGTTTTACTTGCATTTAAGAGAAGTTGGAGGCAGTTGGAGACTCTTGGAGAATATAACTTATGAATGTGTCATCAGTTTAGTTCAACTGACTTACCCCATCAGAAACCAAAACATAAGCTTGTTAGTAAACAATGTAATTGAAAACAAACTCTCTAAAGCATTGTAATAACTCTGTTTATATATTTGAGTACTTATGTTTCCCCATCCCTTAGCTTTTTACCAAATAACTGGCAGAGGTGAATGCTTTGTTGTGGTTTGAATCCCAGGTTGGCCCTTTAAAGTAATTTCAGTTCACTATGAAGTTTTCCAAAAGTTCCCCTTTATCCCTGATGTAGTTCCAGTGCGCCTTGGGATATATTAAACTGTTTCCCGCTAATCCCACGGGACAGGATCGGTTGGGAAATTAGTTTTGCAGATCAGAGCCCCCGTAATCTATTTTAATTTACACACACACTGTTTTGACGGGACCGAACGTTTCTTCTGTCGCCAGATCGCGCTAGTGCCCCAGCAGCCCCGGGCCCAGAGTGTGGCGTGTGTGTAATCTAAACAGGCATGATGAAGCGTGACCCCCCATCTAATGATTTCACCCGAGCCTGGCAATTGCTGGCAAAATCCCCTCTCCCATGCTTTTCGTTTTGGACTTTCCGCACATCAGAACGTGTATCTAGTCAGTAGTCAAACGCTACAACATAGATGTGATGTTTTGGATAGGAATGTGTGACCTTCTTGGAAAGTCTTGAAGCGTTCGGAGTTTTCTCATGCTTGTTTTAATCTTGACACCAAAATACAATGCCCAGCAGTCAAATGTCATACCACTGATGGTATGTGTCATTTTCTTGGCTGTTATTGTAGTGATTCATGTATATTTTTTTACATGACACCAAATGACTACAAGACATGCTGTGCACTAGTGTTTCAGTGCCCACAACCCTAGTGGTATACATATTCATTATGCAAGTGGAATTTTTGTATTTTATGTATATTTATTACGAGGGCTCTTTGATGAAGGGGAGATTTAAGATATGAGAATGACTCATCATATCTATAATTAACCGTTTGACGGGGAGCATGCTGATGCTTTGAAATATGATCTGGAGCCTTTTGGTGGGTAAGGAGGGAAAACGTGGTGGAATTTATTCTTTGTTACTTGTAAATATTGCCTTGAGAGCAAAATGGTAATGATCTTGAAGTGGATTAATAAATGACTGAATGGAGAGCGCTTAATGATTGCGCTCAAGACTCTTCATATTCACAATGCACAAATTTGATATCAAGGCAAATAGCAACCCTTATAAGGAATCCCAAGCTATCTTTGAAAGCTTCACAGCAGGATCCTTCAAAAATGGAAAGTACATCCACACTCTTGGCATTCTCTCAACCAGCTTCATGAGGTAGTCACCTGGAATGCTTTTCCAACAGTCTTGAAGGAGTTCACACTAGAGGTCAACCGATTAATCGGAATGGCCGATTAATTAGGGCCGATTTCAAGTTTTCATAACAATCGGAAATTGGTATTTTTGGGTGCCAATTTGCAGATTAAAAAAAATATATATATATTTTTTATATTTTTTATATACCTTTTATTTAACTAGGCAAGCCAGTTAAGAACACATTCTTATTTTGAATGACTGCCTAGGACTGGTGGGTTAACTGCCTCGTTCAGGGGCAGAAAGACAGATTTTCACCTTGTCAGCTCGGGGGATCCAATCTTGCAACCATACAGTTAAACCTCTTAGAGTCCCCCCCTACTTTGTGCAATTTCCGCCTGAAGACTTACCCAAATCTAACAGCCTGTAGCTCAGGCACAGAACCAAGGATATGCATATTCTTGGTACCATTTGAAAGAAAACACTCTGAAGTCTGTGTAAATGTGAATTGAATGTAGGAGAATATAACACAATAGATGTGGTTTAGATAAAACAATGAAAAAAACATGTTTTTTTATTTTAATTGTATCATCTTTTAAAATGATCAAGATAAAACAAACATTCAGATAGGATGACAGGGACAATTTCAGTGAAAAATATAAGAGGGCAACAGTACTTGTGCAAAGTTTCAGAACTTCCAAAATGTCCAAAAAGAGTGTGCTACATGACATTTATCATGAAGTCACCCAGGTGTCCCACACAAGTAGCCCAAATGTACCCAAGTGGCCAAATTGGTGAAGGTATACATTTTGAAACAAATAACTATATACAAAATACCAAAACACCCCCCCCCAATTTTTTTTTTTGAAAAATAAATGGGAAAAAAAAAGAAATTGGGGGGGAAAAAAAAGATTGATAAAAATTACAAAATAACATGGGTGACTATTTACACACTTTCAATATTTGGAAGACCCTCAGTCCTCTATCAAATCAAATCTATTTATATAGCCCCAGCCTAAAACCCCAAACAGCAAGCAATGCACGGTGGCTAGGAAAAACTCCCTAGAAAGGCAGCAACCTAGGAAGAAACCTAGAGAGGAACCAGGCTATGAGGGGTGGCCAGTCCTCTTCTGGCTGTGCCGGAAGGAGATCACAGTGGTTGTAGAGGGTGCAACAGGACAGCACCTCAAGAGTAAAAATGAACAGTTTAGGGTTCCATAGCCGCAGGCAGAACAGTTGAAACTGGAACAGCAGCAAGGCCGGGTGGACTGGGGACAGCAAGGAGTCATCATGGCAGGTAGTCCTGAAGCATGGTCCAAGGGCTCAGGTCCTCCGAGAGAAAGAGAGAGCAGACTTAAATTCACACAACATAACATACTGACCCTAGCCCCCACCCACTTTGCCATATAACCCCACCAACTTTGCCAAAACTCTAGACAATATTCTGCTGCTGATGCCAGATGCCATAGCAGTCTCTTTCTGATGTAAAGCAGAGGGTCACTGAGCATGTGGTGCATGTGATGGGAAACTTCATCTTGCAAACAACACAGCAACGCCTCCATGCTGTGCTCTTTTGGCCCTTAGGCACATCCATGCCTGCACAAATATATTTGGGCAGATGAACACTTGTGGCAGGAGCAGAAGGGACAGGGCTTGGTGCAGTGGTGCTGTAGCCAGCAAGCTCCTTGACGCTCCCTCCAATGTCAATGTAGACTGATTGGAGGAAGCATGCTGGCTGTGTTGAGATGTATGGGTTTGCATTCTACACAATACCATTTTATATATATATATGTATATATATATATACACACAGACACACACACAGACACAGACAGGCTATGGTCGTTCTCATACAAACAAACAGACCCTCACTCAATGACTAGCTATCGTGTGCTTTACCCATTTCATTACATCTTTATATATTGCAAATAAAAAATGTAAAAACAATCACAAATAATACTTTATATTAATTTCAAACAACGGCATTAGCATGAGAGCAACTTACCAGTCCAAAACAATGTCCTCTCCGTTCAAAAAATATGCCTGTTTCAGAGTCTTCAAAATGGAGTCTTCAAAAAGCAGACCTGTCTCACTTTCACGATGAATTTCCTCTAAAATGGTTTCTACATTCGTATATCTAGTCTTAGAATTAGCTTTCATTGACTTATATGCCATGATGTTGGATAAATAAACAGCTGAAGATGCAAGTCACCGAAATACTGCTGTGCGTAATAAGCTTTGCACCTTCACGGTTGAATTGGCAATGGCGAAAGAACGGTCCTTACGCCAGCGTTCAATGGAAAGGTTTGTCTTACAACAAAGAATCATGGGATATTGCCGTTTACCTCTGCTCATTGGCTATCTACCCAGCTAGATTTCAAGACTATCAGTGGTCATTGGGTTAAAAGACCGTCAATCAACGAGACAGTGGTCATATAATTGGTGCACAATGGGCTCGTCACTTGTTGTCTTCCAACCGGTTTTTCTGGGTCCATACGTTCCGCAAAATGACCCATCAGGTTTGGTTGTGTTACAAACAAACCGTTGATTGCAAGGTAACCAAACATGACTGGATAAAGTCAGGGAAAGTCTGTCTATTTTACGTTGGATGTTACGTCAAAAATGTAATGACACAAAATTCAACAAGATAAGCGTTCACAAAATGTTTTGTGTTAGGCTATAAAAAATGGATTTAACCGAACAAAATACCATTCATTGTGTAACAACGAGCCTTGGGATTGCAACCAGAGCAAGATCTTCAAAGGTAAACGATTTATTTCAATGCAATCTGTGATTTTGTTACGCAAGTGCTGGTTGAATAAGTAGTTTGATATGGGGGTCTGTGCTCAGATAATCGCAGCGTATTCTTTCGCAATAAATAATTTTAAAAAATCTGACAACGCAGTTGGATTAGCAAGATGCTAGGCTTTCGAACCATGTGAGACACTTGTATTTTCATGAATGTTTAATATGACTATTTATGTAGCGATCGCCGTATGTTGTCAAATTTAATCCCGCTAACGGGTTCGGTGCACAGAGAGGTTAACTAGACCAACGCAATAACGACCTGCCTCTCTCTCGTTGCACTCCACAAGGAGACTGCCTGTTACGCAAATGCAGTAAGCCAAGATAAGTTGCTAGCTAGCATTAAACTTATCTTATAAAATACAAACAATCATAATCACTAGTTAACTAAACATGGTTGATGATATTACTAGATATTATCTAGCGTGTTCTGTGTTGCATATAATCTGACTGAGCATACAAGTATTTAAGTATCTGACTGAGCGGTGGTAGGCAGAAGCAGGCGCGTAAAAATTCATTCAAACAGCACTTTTGTGCGTTTTGCCAGCAAGCTCTTCGTTGTGCGTCAAGCATTGCGCTGTATATGACTTCAAACCTATCAACTCCCGAGATGAGGCTGGTGTGACCGAAGTGAAATTGCTGGCTAGTTAGCGCGCGCTAACAGCGTTTCAAACTTCACTCGCTCTGAGCCTTGGTGGTTGTTTCCCTTGCTCTGCATTGGTACCGCTGCTTCGATGTGGTGGCTGTTGTCGTTGTGTTGCTGGTTCGAGCCCAGGGAGGAGCGAGGAGAGGGACGGAAGCTATACTGTTACACTGGCAATACTAAAGTGCCTATAAGATCATCCAATAGTATAAGGTTAATGAAATACAAATGGTATAGAGGGAAATAGTCCTATAATAACTACAACCTAAAACTTTTTACCTGGGAATATTGAAGACTCATGTTAAAAGGAACCACCAGCTTTCATATGTTCTGAGCAAGGAACTGAAACGTTAGCTTTCTTAAATAGCACATATTGCACTTTTACATTCTTCTCCAACACTTTGTTTTTGCATTATTTAAACCAAATTGAACATGTTTCATTATCTAATTGAGGCTAAATTGATTTTATTGATGTATTATATGTTTATATTAAGTTAAAATAAGTGTTCATTCAGTATTGTTGTAATTATTACAAATACATTTTAAAAAATGTATTTTTTATTTTTAATCTGCCGGTTTTAATCGGTATCGGCTTTTTTTGGTCCTCCAATAATCTGTATCGGCGTTGAAAAATTGAAATCGGTCGACCTCTACTTCACACATATGCTGAGCACTTGTTGGCTGCGGTCCAACTCATCCAAAACCACCCAATTGGGTTGAGGTTGGGTGATTGTGGAGGCCAGGTCATCTGATGCAGCACGCCATCACTCTCCTTCTTGGTCAAATAGCCCTTAAACAACCTGGAGGTGTGTTGGGTCATTGTCCTGTTGAAAAACAAATGATAGTCCCACTAACCGCAAACCAGATGGGATGGCGTATCGTTACAGAATGCTGTGGTAGCCATGCTGGTTAAGTGTGCCTTGAATCCTAAATAAATCACATCATGTCACTAGCAAAGCACCATCACACCACCACCTCAATGCTTCACGATGGGAACCACACATGTGGAGATCATCCATTCACCTACTCTGCGTCTCACAAAGAAGAGGTGGTTGGAACCAAAAAACGCACTTTTGGACTCATCAGGCCAAAGGACAGATTTCCACCGGTCTAATGTCCATTGGTCATGTTTCTTGGCCCAAGCAAGTCTCTTCTTCTTGGTGTCCGTTAGTAGTGGTTTCTTTTCAGCAATTTGTCCATGAAGGCCTGATTCTCACACACTCCTTGATGTGTCTGTTACTTGAACTCTGAAGCATTTATTTGGGATGCAATCTGAGATGTATTTAACTTTCTAATTTGTCCTCTGCAGCAGAGGTAACTCTGGGTCTTCCTTTCCTGTGGCAGTCATCATGAGAGCCAGTTTCATCATAGCTCTTGATGGTTTTTGCAACTGCACTTGAACCTTTCAAAGTTCTTGAAATTTTCCTGATTGACAGACCTTCATGTAATGAAGGACTGATGTTTCTCTCTGCTTATTTGAGCTGTTCTTGCCATAAGGGCGGCAGGTATTCTAGTGGTTAGAGCAGTAACCAAAAGGTTTCTGCATCGAATCCCTGAGCTGACAAGGAAAAAATCTGTTGTTCTGCCCTGAACAAGGCAGTTAACCCACTGTTCCCCGGTAGGCCGTCATTGTAAATAAGAATTTGTTCTTAACTTCTTATGGGCAGGTGGTACGGTAGCGTCCCACCTGGCCAACATCCGGTGAAATTGCAGAGCGCGTAATTCAAAAATACAAAATTCAAATATTTAACATTCTTGAAAATATATGTTATACATCAAAATAAAGCTTAACTTCTTGTTAATCCAGCCGCCGTGTCAGATTTCAAACATGCTTTACGGCAAAAGCAAACCATGCGATTATCTGAGGACAGCGCCCCGCATACAAACACATGACAATCATATTTCAACCAGGCAGGTGCGCCACAAAAGTCAGACATTGCGATATAATTCATGCCTTACCTTTTGAAGATCTTCTTCTGTTTACACTCCCAGAAACATCACAAATGGTCCTTTTGTTCGATAATGTTCTTCATTATGTCCCAAAAATTTTAATTTTATTAGGCAAGTTTGATTCAGAAATACACCGGTTTCAACTCGCCCAACATGCCTACAAAGTATCTAATAAGTTACCTGTAAACTTGGTCCAAACATATCAAACAACGTTCCTAATCCTCAGGTTCCCTAAAACGTAAATAATCGATACAATTTAAGACGGAATAAACTGTTTCCAATACCGGATAAAAACAACGTGAAGCGCGCTCCAGTTCACACGCATCAAAACAGTAGACCTGGAGTGACACTTACAATGAATAGCACTACTTCTTCATTTCTCAAAAGAAAAACATTGAACAATTTCTAAAGACATCTAGTGGAAGCCATGGGAACTGTAACCAGGTTTCTAATAATAAGGCTATCCCATAGAAAACAAATGGAAAATCCTGTGATCTCAATTTTATTTTTTCCCTGGATGGTTTGTCCTCGGTGTTTTGCCTGCCATATCAGTTCTGTTATACTCACATAAATTATTGTAACAGTTTTATAAACGTTAGTGTTTTCTATCCAAATCTACCAATTATATGCATATCCTAGCTTTTGGCCCTGAGTAACAGGCAGTTTACTTTGGGCACACTTTTCATCCGGAGGTGAAAATACTGCCCCCTACCCAAGAGAGGTTAACTGACTTGCCTAGTTAAATTAAGGTTAAATTTAAAAAATAAATATGGACTCTGTGTATACCACCCCTACCTTGTCACAACACAACTGATTGTCTCAAATGCATTAAGAAGGAAAGAAATTCCACAAATGAACTTTTAGCAAGGCACACCTGTTAATTGAAATGCATTCCAGGTGACTACCTCGTTAAGCTGGTTGAGAGAATGCCAAGAGTGTGCAAAGCTGTCATCAAGGCAAAGGGTGGCTACTTTGTAGAATAATAGTGAAGACCTCAACACCATGAAATAACACACATGTAATCATGTAGCAACCAAAAAATATGTATTTTATATTTGAGATTCTTCAATGTAGAAAATAGTAAAAATAAAGAAAAACCCTTGAATGAATAGGTTTTCAAACTTTTGACTAGTATTGTATATGGAAAAACTCAAGCCCCTTAACCAAACCAACACAATAACACTCAATTATCATTAACAAACAAATCATCCACAGCATGAAAAAATGTACTTTACTTGAAGCCTGCAGGTATAATGCATTATGATGAAGTAAGTTTTAATACATTGTAAGACTTCTCATAAGCATGTTATAGCTGTCATTGATATGTTGTATACTGTATGTATCAGTCATAACATCTCTTGTCTTTACTATTCATAACATCTGTCAAATCATTATTATAATGTTGCCATGAACGTCTTGCGAAGGTGGGTTACCTTGTGTTCCTACCAACTGTTCCCTGACCTGGTTGTTATTGAAAGAGCCATTATAAAGAAAGACAAGAATTGCTTCTTGGAATGCCTTCTGGATAAACAAAGGTTATTTTAATCCCCCAGTCCTTCGCAGTTTCACTCAAAGCTGGCACTGTGAGGCGTATGGCTTCCCACATGGCACCCTATTCCTTGTGTCCCTACCATAGGTCCCTGGTCAAAAGTAGTGCACTTCATAGGGATTAGGGTGCCATTTGGGACGTAGCCTATGGGCTGAGTCGTCCATTAAGCTAACTAACTAACACACATTCACAGGCTCCCTGCTTTCCTCTGTGCTTTAATGTGGCAGGTAATTGCCAGCTCCATAATGACCATCTTACAGGCTGGGCCTGGAAAGGTTGCCTGCTGACTGGCTTTTGATACACTGCATTAATGAAGTTTATGACTCTTGAGCCCTGGGGATCTGTCAAGCTCCCTTGTGCCAGGAAGAAAACTTTGCTTAGGTGTTAAAGTGACCTCGCTTTACCTGTATGATGAGAATGTATTGTATACCAGAAAGCGCCTCTGCGCTAGAAGTGTCAGGGAAGGGGCAGCTGGGAAATGCTTTTGCAGAAGTTTGTTTGAGCTTTGAAGAGTGGTTTTGTCAAAGACCTGTTAGCAGTAATGATCCATTTTTTTTCTTCTCCACTGCGTTTTCTGTCTCTTTACTTTACTGGTGCGTAATCTGTCTCATCCGCCATCTTTTTAGAGTACCCACTTTAGTACTCAGATAATTAAAACGTTTGTCATTACAGAGCGACTGCCCCTATAAATCAACTAATCCCCTTTGAAAATGGCCAATGTAGCATCAATATGAGTCCGAAACATTTATTCTAGTTTAAGAATTGACTACAAAGTGTAATTAGGATAATTTGAGTAATAAAGTCAGTCTTGTCTAAAATGGAGTTTGGAACCTTAGTGTGTCACATCGAGTAAATTAAGGTTGGGTTTGGATTACAATGTTAACAAATCATGCCCCCTTTTGCCAAACTCCACATGCAAATCGCCCCTCAGCCCGCATCGTTCTGTTCATTAAGTGGGGCTCTGTTGTTTCATCGCCCCCAATACTTTCAATGGATCCCTGCCATTTTAAACTGAGTATCCCTGTACGGATTGACCATGCAATGCATGCTACCAGCAGGATGCACAGCCAACTGGTTTGCATGCCCTGCCGATGGAACCTATCATGCGGAAGTTGGTTGGAGTTCGTTGGTCCCCAGTGGTGGTGAGTATACAGGTAGCTAGATCACGAATTGCTGGTTGTGCGTCTGTAGATTTTGATAATCATTGTCAGCTATGCAAGTGATGATAGTGATGAGTGATGTTAGCTAGCTAGCTACCCTAACGATCTAGGCTAACGATAGGCTAATGTTAGCCAGTTAGGTAACTAACTCGGTACAACGCCGATTTTGCTTTGAAACACAAAAATATTACAAAACAAGAAAACCTTTTTTTATGATTGTGATGTCGCCAGATTGACTTTAGATGCAGTATAACTTTAGCCAGCTAACTTAAGTTTGAGGGGACCACCGTATTTGACCTATTTTAGCATTGCTAGCTATTTTTTTTTACAAACTTGCTAGTAACAGTAATGGCAAAATTGCCATCTCTGTAATGAATTTGACTACATCATAATATGGCAGTTTCCTATGAATTATGTGTTATCCCATTTCCATGCCACTAAGGGCTCTATTCAATCCGTATCTTGGAAGTTCAGCTTTACAGCGTGATTTAAATGAGAAAGCAACGTTTCCGATCTAGCTGAGACTGCCTTCACGGTAAACGCTTCTCAATTCAGAAATGACCTTTTACATTTATATCGTGGAAAATGTAATGCTTCATCTTTACAGATTGAATAGAGCCCTACATTTTTGTGTATTAATACGAAACAGTCACATTAGCCTCTGAGGTGCAACCTCATATCCAGGGAACAAATACATATTGGATGCAGCTATGGTGGTACTAGCTAACTCGTGTCTGACTACAACAATGTACTAACTAGCAGCAACAAACTCAAGCCATCCCAGGGCCATAGCAAAACTTGTCATAGCTGGTTTCATAGTATAATGGCGTCACCGGCCTGAATCTAATTCAATCTCGAGCCAGTCAGCCTACATCTGTTAAGCATAGATTTAGCATCCAAACAAGGTAACGTTATTTCTCAAACTATGTCTATAATTGAGGGTTGATGACAGTCGTTGACTCTGTTTTTCTGTTAGACAAAGTGCATAGTTGGGTGCCAGACTGATCCCCTGGTCATGAACGGATGCCGGGACCTACCAGAAGAAACCACGGTGGGTATCATAACATATCCAGCAATGTGATTGCAATGGTTTAGTGACCTCCAACAATAATTTAATTCACTGTTCACCTGCCATTTCACAGCTTGTCAGGCAAGACCTCTGACTAAGTGTCATGCGACACAATTACCCTTGTGACACCACCTCCGTTGTTGCCAGACTCTCCCTCGACGCCTTTGATAGTGACCCGAGTTACTGCCATGATGACAAACGGCTTCGACTACGACAGGTAGTGTATGTTATGTGAAAAGTCATATTCTAAATTAGTAGGCTAATTCCCCAGCAAAGCAGATGCAGCTAGTAGAGTCCTTTTGGTTGTGAAGCGCATCATAAAAAAGCTTCTCCTTTCTTTAGAAGAAAATGGCATTTACCACTTGGCTGTCTATATATCACCCTGTCACAGGTCCTCACAGTCAACACCACCTCATAAGATTGCCTGCTGCAGTTGTTCGAGAGATGTCCAGTTTACAGCAAAACATGCACCACAGAGAAGACCAGAAAGGGGAACCCCTTCAGCATCATCCAAACATGCCCTCACTGCATTCTATTTCATATTTTATCATATCTGAAGTGAAATAGGAAGGTGAATGCACCGACCAGGTTGGTTCCACCAGGCTAATCATAACCACCATTGATAATGTAATCAGTGGTGTGTATCTGACCGAGCAGTATCTTCGATGAGCCAGGAGCACATCTATGCTACTTTGCCCATCAATTCGGCCTCTGTCAAAGACCTCACCTCCAGCCTCACCTCTTGCCTGCTCGCCTCCAGGTTGTCGATAGGGAGAACATAATTAGGTAGGTTTAGTCGGACCTGTTCAAAATTCAACATGGTATGCAGTGCCTTCGGAAAGTATTCGGACCCCTTGACTCTTATTCTGAAATTGATTATATAAAAATAATGCCTCAGTAATCTACACACAATACCCCATAATGACAACATAAAAACAGGTTCATACAAATGTATAAAAAAAAAACATAAGTATTCAGACCTTTTGCTATGAGACTTGAAATTGAGCTCAGGTGGTACATTCAAATTGATTGGACATGCTTTAGAAAGGCACACACCTGTCTATATAAGGTCCCACAGATGAGCAAGAATGTCTGACCAAAAACCAAGCCATGAGGTCGAAGGAATTGTCCGTAGAGCTCCAAGATGGGATTGTGTCGAGGCACAAATCTGGGGAAGGGTACTAAAAAATGTCTGCAGCATTGAAGGTCCCCAAGAATACAGTGGCCTCCTTCCATTTTAAGAATGATGAAGTTTGGAACCACCAAGACTCTTCCTAGAGCAGTTGGGAGACAAGGTACTTGGTCAGAGTGGTGACCAAGAACCCGATGGTCACTCTGACAGAGCTCTGGAGTTCTTCCTTCCAGAAGGACAACGATCCAACAATCAGGCCTTTATGGTAGAGTGGCCAGACGGAAGCCACTTCTCAGTAAAAGGCACGTGACAGCCCGCTTGGAGTTTGCCAAAAGGCACCTAAAGACTCTCAGACCATGACAAACAGGATTCTCTGGTCAGAAACCAAGATTGAACTATTTGGCCTGAATGCCAAGCATCACGTCTGGAGGAAACCTAGCACCATCCCTACGGTGAAGCATGGTGGTGGCAGCATCATGCTGCGGGGATGTTTTTCAGCGGCAGGGACTGGGAGACTCGTCAGGATGAAGGCAAAAAACACAACGCAGGAGCGGCTTTGGGACAACTCTCTGAATGTCCTTGAGTGGCCCAGCCAGAGCGCGGACTTGAACCCGATCAAACATCTCTGGAGGTACCTGAAAATAGCTGTGCTGCAACGCTCCCTGTCCAACCTGACAGAGCTTGAGAGGATCTGCAGAGAAGAATGGGAGAAACTCCCCAAATACAGGTGTGACAAGCTTGTAGCGACATGCCCAAGAAGACTCAATGCTGTAATCACTGCTAAAGGTGCTTCAACAAAGTACTGAGTAAAGGGTCTAAATTCTGAAGTATCAGTTTTTTATTTTATGAATTAGCAAACATTTCTGAAAACCTTTTTTTGCTTTGTCATTATGGGATATTGTGTGTAGATTGATGAGGAAAAAAACTACAATTGAATCAGTTTTAGAATAAGAACTTAACAAAATGTGAAAAAAGTCAAAGGGTCTGAATACTTTCCGAAGGCACTGTATGTTTGTGTCAGATATCACCTAGCCATAACTGCCATTGGTAATAGAACCGTGACTGTGTGCATGTGTTCAGAGATGCAGAGAGACATGGCACTCAACACATCCACAAGAACGTGATTACTAATAATACTGTATAGCACAGATGTCCAGTAATAGCAACACCATTTTCATTCCATGTGTCACTGACGAACTCTGCTTATTATTTCTACAGATGGACTGGACATGCTTTTGCCATATTTCAGCCTCATTCATTTGATAGGGAGACTAGAGTTGGGACAGTTGTATCCTATCCTAACTGCCATTGTTAGTAGAACAGTGACTGTGTGTATGTGTTCATGGAAACATTTATAGAGCCAGCACATGGAGATTTGCAAGATGATGTGATGAAGTCCTGACTGACAGACAGACAGACAGACAGACAGACAGGCTTGATATTGAAGTCTCTAAATGGAGAGAGACCTGGCACTCGACATTAAACTTTTACTGGACACAACTTTTACTTGTGTTGTCTTTTTTTATTATTGAATTGAATGGTATTAGTAAATATGGGGAGGGAGAAACCATATGTATCCTGTTGTATACGGGACACCACACATGCAGATATGGTAGCCCCATTACCACCAGACAAAATGTAGATAGGCACAGTATGTGTAACAGCTGGGAATGACAATGAAAGGTGGACATTGTTATATTGATAGAACACTGCCTCTATGGTATTATGTAAATTGTTGTTCTGTTGCTACATTTGAAAGTTATCAAAACAATTTAGTTTAGGATATCTATATACAGTTGAAGTCTGAAGTTTACATACACCTTAGCCAAATACATTTAAACTCACTTTCTCACAATTCCTGATATTTAATCCTAGTAAAAAATTCCCTGTCTTAGGTCAGTTAGGATCACCACTGTATTTTAACAATGTGAAATGTCAATAATAGTAGAGAGAATTTATTTCAGCTTTTATTTCTTTCATCACATTCCCAGTGGGTCAGAAGTTTACATACACTCAATTAGTATTTGGTAGCATTGCCTTTAAATTGTTTAACTTGGGTCAAAGTTTCAGGTAGCCTTCCACAAGTTTCCCACAATAAGTTGGGTGAATTTTGGCCAATTCCTCCTGACAGAGCTGGTGTAACTGAGTCCGGTTTATAGGCCTCCTTGCTCGCACACACTTTTTCAATTCTTCCCACAAATTTTCTATAGGATTGAGTGATTGGCTTTGTGATTGCCACTCCAATACCTCGACTTTGTTGTCCTTAAGCCATTTTGCCACAACTTTGGAAGTTTGCTTGGGTGTATTGTCCAATTGGAAGACCCATTTGCAACCAAGCTATAACTTAGAACTATAACTGATGTCTTGAGATGCTGCTTCAATATAGCCACATAATTTTCCTTCTCATGATGCCATCTATTTTGTGAAGTGCACCAGTCCCTCCTGCAGCAAAGCATCCCCACAACATGATGCTGCCACCCCCGTGCTTCATGGTTGGGATGGTGTTCTTCGGCTTGCAAGCGTTCCCCTTTTTCCTCCAAACATAACGATGGTCATTATGGCCAAACCGTTCTATTTTTGTTTCATCAGACCAGAGGACATTTCTCCAAAAAGTACAATCTTTGTCCCCATGTGCAGTTGCAAACCGTAGTCTGGCTTTTTTATGGCAGTTTTGGAGCAGAGGCTTCTTCCTTGCTGAGCGGCCTTTCAGGTTATGTCGATATAGGACTCAGTTTACTGTGGATATAGATACTTTTGTACCTGTTTCCTCCAGCATCGTCACAAGGTCCTTCGCTATTGTTCTGGGATTGATTTGCACTTTTCACACCAAAGTACGTTCATCTCTCAGAGACAGAAGGCGTCTCCTTCCTGAGCGGTATGATGGCTGCGTGGTCCCATGGTGTTTATACTTGCGTACTATTGTTTGTACAGATGAACGTGGTACCTTCAGGTGTTTGGTTCAACCCTGGGAGCAAGTTCCAGACTTTTGGAGGTCTACAATTATTTTCTGAGGTCTTGGCTGATGTCTTTAGATTTTCTGATGATGTCAAGTGAAGAAGCACTGAATTTGAAGTTAGGCCTTAAAATACATCCACAGGTACACCCCCAATTGACTGAAATGTCAATTAGCCTATCAGAAGCTTCTAAAGCCATGACATCCGTTTGTTGGAATTTTCCAAACTGTTTAAAGGCACAGTCAACTTAGTGTATGTAAACTTCTGTCCCACCTGAGTTGTGATAGTGAGTTCATGTATGTAAACAATTGTTGGAGAAATTACTTGTGTCATGCACACTTTAGATTTCCTAACCGACTTGCAAAAATGGCAGTTTGTTTAACAAGAACTTCGTGGAGTGGTTGAAAAACAAGTTTTAATGACTCCAACCTAAGTGTATGTAAACTTCTGTCTTCAACTGTAAATTCAACAATTGCATTCTTCTCCAGTTACTCTCTAGGCTACGGTCTTATTCATAGCTTCATTGCTTAGATGTTACTTTCTTGCAAACAAATGTCATCACCTATCCTTTTTTAAACCCCAATACAATAGGCTGATATTAGGTCATTAATGGGTTGTGGACTAGTCTTTGTGGAACAGAATGCTTATACTGTATCTCTCAGGCATGGGCTTCAGCCAGGAGAGCCTGTGGTATTCCATGGGTTTTGATCAGTTTTTTCCTGGGCATATTTGGGGGTTGGGTTTTGAGTTCTAGTAATGTCCATTAACATGTGGCATTTAGTTTGTAAATTATCTCTCTCTGAACACACACTGACTGTGGTAAAGTTAGTTTATTATTGGATATCTCTATGGGTCTAGTTTTGTAATGGGACAACATTTTCTCATTTCAGCCAGTTCCTTATTTGTTTTCAAACCTTATTTGTTTTCACTGATTACACATTTGTTTTTCTGCTGCTCATAAAAACATTCAAATGGAGTCTTGGGGGTTTGGTTCGATGTGGATGTGTTACTGCAGACCATATCGAGTTAGCAGCTGCCGACTGTGATCAGGATGGATTTCTTAGAACATGTGTACAATTTAATCTTCAGCAAGCTGTTACACAGTGTGTAGCTTGTGCTTTATTTGTGCCCAAAATCACTAGATACTTCCATCTCTGTGTTTGTCAATGAAGGTAGTTCGTACTAGTAGCTACCAGGCCACATTAGCGAAGTCACAGACGAGTAGCAGAGTGTGTCCTTCTGTACCATTTTTTTGCTTTACAACTTTTTCACTATCTACTACCTGAGTGTCGGTGTGTCTATCAGTGTTTCATAGCGAGTCAAGTTACAAAACAGGTTGCAGCAGGACACAGGATGCTCGCTAATGGGTTTTGAATTTTGGAGTATTGACAGCTGGCAGTTGGGATGTAAGTGCGCATTGTCTCAATGCAAATTTTTCCCAAAATATTGGCAGACTTGCATGATCACAATCAAGAAAATCAGGAAGTGGTCACTCCATGAAGGGCTTAGGGGTCAATTGTTCTTTCAACATGTCATGGTGACGTGTTGTCTTATGTAAACAAGACACCAAGTCATAATGGGAGGGTCTGTCCTGCTGTCTGGAGATTCTGCTGCCACGACTGGATAGAGTGCAATCAGTTCATTACATTCCCGTGTTGGTGGGCAAATCAGCATGATTGTAATCCAAAACTTAACCACTCTAAACAGTTAGAGTTTAATGGTTGTGATAAGAGAGAACTGAGGATGGATCAACAACACTGTAGGTACTCCAAAATACTGTACAGAATAAAAATATTCCAAAACATACATGCATGCAATGAACTTTTTGTCCTGAATACAGTGTTATGTTTGGGGCAAATACAACACATTACTGAGTACCACTCTACATATTTTCAAGCTTAGTGGTGGCTGCATCATGTTTTGGGTATGCTTGTCATCGGCAAGGACTAGGTTTTTTGTGGGGGATAAAAAGAAACAATAGAGCTAATCACAGGCAAAATCCTAGTGGTTGTCTGAATTCCAGCAGACACTGAGAGAGGAGTTCACCTTTCAGCAGGACAATTACCTTAAACACAAGGCCAAATCTACATTGCAGTTGCTTACCTTGAATGACGGTGAATGTTCCTGAGTGGCCAAGTTGCAGTTTTGACTTAAACCTACTTGAAAATGGTTGTCTAGCAATGATCAACAACCAATTTGACAGAGCTTGAAGAATTTTGAAAATTATAATGGGCAAATGTTGCACAAAGCTCTTCAACTCACAGCTGTAATCGCTGCCGAAGGTGCTTCCACTCTGGTGTGTAAATACTTATGTAAATTAGATATTTCTGTATAGCATTTCCAATAAATTTGCTAAAGTTTCTTAAAACATGTTTTCACTTATGGTTTATTGTGTGTGTGTGTGTGTCTAGATGGGTGAGAACCCCCCCCCTCCCCCAATTTAATCGGTTTTGAATTCAGGCTGTAACACAACAATGTGGAATATATCTAGGGGTATGAATACTTTCTGTAGGCACTGTGACGACATTAGTTACAAAACTCCGTTTTGGAATCTACTCACTGACTATCACCAAAATAATGCTACTTACACTTTTTTTTGTAAATTTTGGCACTGGAATGAATGTTTCTAATATCGACGATACATAGGACATTTTCAACCAAATAAGTCGTTTTTTTGCGTTGTTGCCCTTTATTATAGAAAGTGTTACTGTTCATTTTTTTGTGTGTAAAGTAAAATTCTATGGTTGAACTTTTTATTTAATTATTTTTTGTTACTTTTTACCCCTTTATTTATTTATTTATTGTCCCCAATGATTATGTAATTGGTAGTTTAGTCTTGTCCCATCGCTGCAACTCCTTACAGACTCAGGAAAGGCGAAGGTCGAGAGCTATGCGTCCTCTGAAACATGACCCCGCTGAGCAGCAATGCTTCTTGACACACTGCTTGCTTAACGCAGAAGCCAGTTGCACCAATGTGTCGGCAGAAACACAGTACAACTGGTGACCGAAGTCAGCGTGCATGTGCCTGGCTGCCACAAGGAGTCGCTAGAACGCGATGGAACAAGGACATTCCAGCCGGCCAAACCCTCCCCTAACCCGGATGATGCTGGGCCAATTGTGCTCCGCCTCAGGGGTCTTCCAGTCGTGGCTGGCCGCGACACAGCCTGAGATGGAACCCGGGTCTGTAGTGACGCCTCTAGCTCTGCGATGCTGTGCCTTAGACCGCTGCGCTGTGTTTCTTATTGTTTCTTTCCTGAAGCCGTTCTATAAAATGTGGCCATAGTGTTGGGCTCTGTTCTTAATGCGAAACACCTCTCCACATTGATCTCTTGTCACAGGACTGACTTGTTATTTTACCTTTGCTTTGGTCCACTGCATCCTGAGATCTGTAAAACACCCTAGCTCTGACGTTTCTCTGAAGATGGACAATGGCCTCGTACTGGCCATGAATGTGAATTGAACACACACACACACACACACACTTGGGCGTGAGCAAACATGCATACATGTGCACAAATGCATTCAATCTCTTTTTTTTCTTTCTTGCACACGCTCGCGCACACACTTTGTCGCCTGTCACTCTGAGTTATTGGTTAATGCTGATTATTCAACTGAGTGATGTTAATACTAATTTGCCTTAATTAAAATTGTTACCCTATTCCATTCTATTTTGTAGCTTTCCTGCTTTTAAGGTCAAGATTCAGCGTGTAGGGACAGTCGCTGTAGATAAACAGTCAAGGCAAAATTGAATTAACCATATTAATGATGCGTGGTAATTTATAGAGTAGTGATATGGTATTTATTGATGCAATGTTGGGATCAGATGATAATCATAATTTATGTTTTATTGTTGTGTTATCACCTGTTGTGTGTTTTTTAAAATTAGTATGTTTTGTGTTCCAGGTGTGTGTGGCTGCTGTGGACCCCTGAGACCCAGGTACAAACGCCTGGTTGATAACATCTTCCCAGAGGACCCCAAAGTGAGTATTTTACCTCTGTTACAAGATGCATTTGACAAGACATTTTAATGACATTACTTTCAATGTCTATAACTAAAGATGTGTTATAGACATTTGTTTAAAATGTCAATCCTTTCCTGTAGTTTTTCCCTAGACTGAGTGGAAATGCCCTCAAAGTAGCATACACGACTGCCAAACAAACATTTCGGGAAGCGTAGGTTATAATTTTGTAGTCATGGAATTTTGTAGTCATGGAGTGTGTGACCTCAAAGCTCATTTGACTTATTCAAAGGATTTCCTTTTAGTTTCCAACCATCTTTCAAAATCTAAATTTGCCTATGATGCGTAAATGGCAAACACCATCTCATTATCATAATTAAATCTCATGATTTAAAAAAATTGCCTACAGCCCTAAACTGTCTTGATGAACAATGGTCATCATCAGCTGACAGACTAATATTAACACATCTAGTCTTAACCATTGCACTCCTAACAGTATCATAGCGATAACAAGCTATTTACTAAATAGCTGTCACTACAACCAACTTGATAACACAAATAGGATTGTGTGGTAGTGCATGCATCCAAGCCCATTGTTACCCCAGTGCTTAGCTTGCTTTAGAGACCCTGTGTCGCTGTTATGATGAGAAATTTGCCTCAAGTTCAAACACCATTTTTGGTCAAAAGTAGTGCACTATGTAGGGAATAGGGTGTTATTTCAGACATGACCCATAATTGGCCTGCCGTAAAGCGGCACGTAACCGTTATGGTTTGACAAATCTATTTGTGTGATATCACTTTTAATAACTTTACTTGACACGACAACTTATTAACGGCTGTTTGAGTCCTTAACCCTGTTTTTAATGAAAAAAAGCAAAGTGTGTGTGTGTGTGTGTGTGTGTAGTATGCAGAATCACATACACAAGGGAGTCTCTTTTCGTTCTCTCTCACACTGTGTCTGTCTCAATCTCAAGGGCCTTTAGTGTACGCAAACAGGTTCAGGGGGAGTCGGAATGCTCAAATGGTCACGACATTGTCATGTGAATTATCACTCAGAGCAGGTGCTGGAGAAATACTCTGGCGACATTACTCCGGGGACAGTCTTTTTTTTTTGGTTTCTCCCCCTTGTGTAAAATGTGTAGGACATACAACGAAGTCTCTCTGTTGTAGATGTATCAGATACACTTTCTATGTGCAATTATAAAACACTATAGTAGGTATTTATAGTCTTTAAGTAGAGCCTGTTCATCTTCTTGCCTGATGACTCACCCGGAATTTAGTTTCTCTGTTGTTACGTACAGTCGGTCTGAAACTGCCATCCTAGAAGTCATTTTTGTGACTTTAAAAGGAGGTGTGTTATACAAAACAAATGCATCAGTAATTGGATAGTACATTTAAGTCATTTAGCAGACGCTCTTATCCAGAGCGACTTACAAATTGGTGCATTCACCTTATGACATCCAGTGGAACAGTAGTGCATCTAAATCTTTTAAGGGGGTGAGAGGGATTACTTTATCCTATCCTAGGTATTCCTTAAAGAGGTGGGGTTTCAGGTGTCTCCGGAAGGTGGTGATTGACTCCGCTGTCCTGGCGTCGTGAGGGAGTTTGTTCCACCATTGGGGGGGCCAGAGCAGCGAACAGTTTTGACTGGGCTGAGCGGGAACTGTACTTCCTCAGTGGTAGGGAGGCGAGCAGGCCAGAGGTGGATGAACGCAGTGCCCTTGTTTGGGTGTAGGGCCTGATCAGAGCCTGGAGGTACTGAGGTGCCGTTCCCCTCACAGCTCCGTAGGCAAGCACCAATCAGAGTATCAGAGTTGATAACGTCATCATGTAGGCCGGCTCTCCTGCCCAACCTATTGCTTTCTGGGACCAATCAGAATGGTCAGAATGTGCTCTAGAAATCATCGGAGAGGGAGGCAAATCCAGACTCATCGTGAAAAAGAAAGGTCAGTTTGCCGGAACGATGTGGATGAGTAGCCGGGCAAATAATTTTCCACAATGGAAAGAAAAATGCATGAGAGTTAGCTGACGTGGTAACATTTTATTTGACCGTGTCAATGTATGATATGGGCATTTAAGCCAAGCTGTGCATGCAACTCATAAATGATGTTATACATATGTACTTCATATACATATGTACTTCATAACCAAAATGGTTTCACTTTATTGTGCTATTCCTCTCTCTTTTCAATTCACTATAGTAATAGTTCAATATTCCAACCAAGTTCTGAACATACAGAGTAAAAACTCAAACGGACGACAAAAAAAAGCTCAAACCAAGTTTATTCACCCACTGGGTCAAACAGCTGCAAAGACGAAGCATGATGACACAACAACATATATTTATTACCTCCAACTAGGCGGGGTCAACTCCTTGCACATCTAGACGGCCAATGCATCTCTGTTGCTAGGCAGGAACTTAATTGGTTCCTTTCACTGGTGTAGTCATGACCCTGCCTGATGCTAGAACCTTCGTGGGTGTGGAAGTGAATGTTTTTGAGATAGAACTGTAGTAGGAGGATTGTTGCATTGGGCCCATCTGGCCCCCGTCCCAGGGGTTTCTTTTCACTTCATCTGTTGACTTGACCTCGAGCCGAATTCCTCGCTCCTCCCTGGTTCCGCAGCTGGCCTGCCTTATCAGAGACTAACTGCAGTATCTTGAAAAGACTAACATGTAATTGGAGGACACAGGATGTAATCTTTACTTGTCGTTTATTAGGAACTGATTTACACCACTATCATGGAGACCAATAACCAACTAACTTTCTCTATTGCTCATAGAACAGTTACCAACCTAGGACCAGTGATAGTGACGCCTATTGCTTAGATGAGTCAGCATCATTTATCACTCTATGACACTAACTATTGCCCTTCACCTCCCTCCTTGGAAACATGGGACATAATATGAACTTTCTGCACTTCCCCTTGTCTCACTCAGTAACTTTCCATACACCCAGTTCCTATTCACCCTTCATTGACCCCAACATAATCATTCCTTATACATGTAAAGTAATCAATACATTCTAGTGTGGTACTATTAATAAGTATATTTCAGGCTAGAATCTAACACAGGGTTGGGGTCAATTCCACATGAGCTCAGTCATTTCATGAAGGGAATTCCCAGTCAATTAGTTGAATATCAATTAATTTCAGGAATTGACCCAGTTAAAATGTAATGGACCATATTCCATTACTATATAGTGAAGTATGTGCATAGTTAGGGTTGCAAAGGGAGAGCATGTTACTGGTAAATGTCAAAATTGACTAGTAAACTACCATATTGTTGGGAACTTTAAAGGATTTTAGGTAACATTCATAACATGTAAAATATATGAAAAATAACAAGATGTTTTAATATGAAGAATGCCAAAGCTGTAATACAAATAACCAAAAAACTATATGAATACCACTGGTGTTTTTAATTTGAGGGTTTCGGTGTGGAATATCCTTGTTTTACACACTTTGATTTAATTTATTATGTCTTTGTTGTAAATGTTTTGGGGCCAAACTGGTGACAGTTCTTAAAGGCAATAGTTGGAAGGGTTGCAGAGTTGATAGCAAATTATATAATTGTTGATTAGATGCTTTTAAAAATTAATTAGGCTATTTTCTCTTGAACCGTATGGTCTATCAGATAGAAAGTCATGTAAATATGGACACGGATATACAGATTGAGGAAAAAATTTATATTTTATGTAAATGTTTTAAATCAAGTATAAATGACCAAAGTTTCCGTAGATTGCCATACTTTTATTACAAAAAGGACATTTACAGTAACTTTGGTAAATGATCTGTAGTTTTGCAACCCTATGCATAGTGTACATTAGTGTCCATTGTCCAATATTGTATGTGTAGTATAATGTAATACTTGATTTATTATGTATTTTTATTTAATATTGCGTGTTATCATTGTAATGGGCTTGGAGGACATCATGTCATGCGAACACACACACACACACACACACACACACACACACACACAGTATGTGTGGGATGGAGAAAACATACTGATAGGGAGAAAGCAAGGGAACAGTGAATATGATTTGCCATAAAGCTTGCATCCCAAATGGTACTCTATTCCCTTTATAGTGCACTACTTTTGAGCAGAGCCCTCTGCGACCCTTGCCAAAAGAAGTGCACTATATTGGGAATAGGGTGTTCTTTGGGATGCATCCAGAGTGTCAGGAGATCACAAGTTTAATGAACACCCTCCCTCTACATCAGACAGACATCCATCTGAACACGCATGTTCCAGCGCGTGACAGCGTCTAACGATGTCTTAACCTCTGTGATTTACCTCTGAACCTTGATTAATACCTCAACTCTCAAACACTCTTTCTCTCCCGTCCCCCATCTGACCCTAACTGCTATATGATTTAAATTCAAGGACAACACTCCATAACTTCCACCGCCCACACATCGGGTTGACGTACAGTACCAGTTATAAGTTTGGACACACCTACTCATTCCAGGGTTTTTCTTTATTTGTATTATTTTCTACATTGTATAATAATAGTGAAGACATCAAAATTATGAAATAACACATATGAAATCATGTAGTAACCAAAAAAGTGTTAATTTAAACACTTTATTTTTGAGATTCTTCAAAGTAGCCACCCTTACCTTGAGGACAGCTTTGCACTCTTTTGGCATTCTCTCAACCAGCTTCATGAGGTTTGTGTTACTGGAATTAAATTCCTACATGTTTTAATACCCAATTAAATTAAACACTCTGCCCACTTCTAAGAATTTGTAAGACTCTTATTTGCATAAAATGGACAGAGACCAGTCTCAAAATAAATCATTAGCGTTTATTCTCGAGAGTACTGAACATGAAACATTTTACCACAGGTTATAAACTGAAAATGACGTCATTAGTTTTCGAACTGTCCCGTCTCTTCTTCACCCTGGTACAAAGGCAGTATCTCAAGCCTTCCCACATCGTCCCACACCAATTTAATATCATTTATGAGCCAAGGTCTTCCTGTGTAGATAAGCATTCTAGCCAGTCTGACGATAAGTTAATTCATTTCTACCAAGGAACAGACAGTCATTGTTCTAATTCTTGATTATATTTACACACATTATATTCAGTACTAGGATAAAAAGAAAATGCATATATCTATACAGTAACATAATAGTATTCTGATTAGTCAGTCCTGATTGAAATGTATACATAATTAGTCATTATTGATAAAAAAATCCCTTAACGGTTTGTCACCTGAAATGCATTTCAATTATCAAGTGTTCAAGTTCATTGGTGGAATTTCTTTTCTTAATGCGTTTGAGCCAATCAGTTGTGTTGGTATACAGAAGATAGCCTTGTTTTGGTAAAAGACCAAGTCCATATTATGGCAAGAACAGCTCAAATAATCAAAGATAAATGACAGCCTATCATTACTTTAAGACATGAAGGTCAGTCAATCTGGAAAATTTCAACAACTTTGAAAGTTTCTTCAAGTGCAGTCGCAAAAACCATCAAGCGCTATGATGAAACTGGCTCTCATGAGGACCGCCACAGGAAAGGAAGATCCAGAGTTCTCTCTGCTGCAGAGGATATGTTCAGCCCAAATAAATGCTTCACAAATTTCAAGTAACAGACACATCTCAACATCAACTGTTCAGAAGAGACTGCATGAATCAGGCCTTCATGGTCGAATTGCTGCAAAGAAACCACTACTAAAGGACACCAATAATAAGAAGAGACTTGCTTGGTCCAAGAAACACGAGCAATGGACATTAGACCAGTGGAAATGTGTCCTTTGGGCTGATAAACCCAAATTGGACATTTTTGGTTCCAACTGCCGTGTCTTTGTGAGAGGTGTGATTGTGTGGGGATGCTTTACTGGTGACAGTCTGTGATACATTTAGTATTCAAGGCAAACTTAACCAGCATGGCTACCACAGCATTCTGCAGCGATACGCCATCCAATCTGGTTTGCACTTAGTGGGACTATCATTTGTTTTTCAACAGGACAATGACCCAACACACCTCCAGGCTGCTTAAGGGCTATTTGACCAATAAGGAGAGTGATGGAGTGCTGCATCAGATGACCTGGCCCCCACAATCACCCAACCTCAACCCAATTGAGATGATTTGGGATGAGTTGGACCGCAGAGTGAAGGAATAGCAGCCAACAAGTGCTCAGCATATGTGGGAACTCATTCAAAACTGTTGGAAAAGCATTCCAGGTGAAGCTGGTTGAGAGAATGCCAAGAGTGTGCAAAGCTGTCAAGGCAAAGGGTGGCAACTTTGAAAAATCTACATTTAAAAAAATAAAAAATAATGTACACTTTTTTGCTTACTGCATGACTTTTTTGCTTACTGCATGACTTTTGATGTCTTCACTATTATTCCTCAATGTAGTAAATAGTACAATTAAAGAGAAACCCTTGAATGAGTAGGTGTGTCCAAACATTTCACTGGTACTGTATGTGAATTACAATTTGAATTTGAATTTATGGGCATTTTCAGTGTTGTTGAATTGGACATTTCTCATGAATTGAAAGGTCATTTTCAATTCCCTATCCAGTTCAAGTGCTGATTGGGCTAGAATTATTTAAAAAATGGCAGAATCTGCTTTTCGAACTGCCTTTACTGAAAATGACTTGCCCCCACCCACCTTTATGGTATTACTACAGCGCTGAATTCCGATTCTCCACTCTTCTTCCTGATTTGTTCACTCCGCTCATGGATTTCAATTGCTGTAAACTTAAGATAGAGGGATTTTCCACCCTATATCTTACACTTTTCCATTCCTTTGAAATCCATGAGGGGGACTGAACAAGTGCATCATGTTCATTATGCCCATATAACAAAAACAACAATACTTCTCCTTTTACCTCAGTTTCTGACAATGTTCTTACGTTTGGTGCTACTGTAACCCCTTGTGTACTACTCTTTCAGGATGGCCTGTCCAAGTCAGACATGGAGAAGCTCACCTTCTACGCGGTTTCAGCCCCGGAGAAGTTGGACAGGATTGGGGCCTACCTGGCGGAGCGACTGAGCCGAGATGTGGTCCGCCACCGCTACGGGTAAGTGACCTTCGAGTGACCATTGACCTTGAAACAACCCCTACCCCAATAAACTAATCAACTGTCTTCTTGTGGCCTTCAAATAATAATTATTTTCATTTACATTAAGTTTTTTGTGTATTTCCAAAATTGTACATCAACAAATAACCTTCAATTCTTTACAATTTCATATCTTATCAAAATTAAGACAACCAATATATACATTCACTCAATAAAAATACATTTTCCAAATGGTCTTTCTAAAAACAATGGTATATTGTCCTTTTAATGCAGGGAAAAGGACACCGATAATTAATGCAGGGAAACTTAAATCCGTTCTACCAGCATGTTAAATGTGCAACCAGAGGAAAAGAGAACTCTAGACCACCTTTACTCCACACACAGAGATCTGTACAAAGATCACCCTCCATTTGGCAAATCTGACCATAATTATATCCTCCTGCTTACAAGCAAACACTAAAGCAGGACACACCAGTGACTCGATCAATACGGTAGTGGTCAGATGACTCCGATGCTACAGGACTGTTTTGCTAGCACAGACTGGAACATGTTCCAGCATTCTTCCGATGGCATTGAGGAGTGCACCACATCAGTCACTGGCTTCATCAATAAGTGCATTGATGACATCGTCCCCACAGTGACCATACTTACTTACCCCAACCAGAAGCCATGGATTACAGACAACATCCGCAATGCGCTAAGGGTAGAGCTGCAGCTTTCAAGTAACTGGACTCTAACCCGGACGGTTATAAGAAATCCCGCTATGCCCTGCGACGAACAATCAAACAGGCAAAGCATCAATATAGGACTAAGATAGAATCGTACTATTGTGGCAGGGCTTCAAAACTATTTCAGACTACAAAGGGAAGCACAGCCGTGAGCTGCCCAGTGACACGAGCCTACCAGTCAAGTTAAATGATTTTATGGTCACTTCGAGGCAAGGAACACTGACGCATGCATCAGAGCATCAGCTGTACGACTGTGTGATCACGCTCTCCATAGCCGATGTGAGTAAGACATTTAAACAGGTCAACATTCAAAAGGCAGCAGGGCCAGATGCATTACCAGGACATGTACTCCGAGCATGCGCTGACCAACTGGCAAGTGCCTTCACTGACCTGTAGCACTCACGTCTGTATCCTTGAAGTGCTTTGAAAGGCTGGTCATGGCTCACATCAAAACCATTATCCCAGAAACCCTAGACCCACTCTAATTTGTATACCACCCCAACAGATCCACAGATGATGCAATCTCTATTGCACTCCACACTTCCCTTTCCACCTGGACAAAAGGAACACCTATGTGAGAGTGCTATTCATTTACTACTGCTCAGTGTTCAGCACCATAGCTTAGTGATGCGCTTTGAGGGCACTAAGGACCCTGACTTCCTGATGGGCCGCCCCCAGGTGGTAAGGGTAGGTAACAACACATCTGCCACATTGATCCTCAACATGGTGGCCCCTCAGGGGGTAGGTGCTCAGTCCCCTCCTGTTCTCCCTGTTTACCCAGGAATGACTTTAACACCATCATTAAGTTTGCCGACGACACAAGTGGTAGGCCTGATCACCGACAGCGATGAGACAGCCTAGACCTGGCCATGTGATGCCAGGAGAGCAACCGGTCCCTCAATGTGATGATGACAAAGGAGATGATTGTGGACTACAGGAAAAGGAGGACCGAGCACACCCCCATTCTCATTGACGGGGCTGTAGTGGAGCAGGTTGAGAGCTTCAAGTTCCTTGGTGTACATATCACCAACATACTATCATGGTCCAAGCACACCAAGACCGTCATGAAGAGGGCATGACAAAGCCTATTCCCCCTTAGGAGACTGAAAAGATTTGGCTTGGGTCCTCCGATCCTCAAAAGGTTCTACAGCTGCATCATCGAGACCATCCTGACGGGTTGCATCACTGCCTGGTATGTCAACTGCTCTGCCTCCGACCGCAAGGCACTACAGATGGTCGTGCGTACGGCCCAGTACTGGGGCCAAGCTTCCTGCCATCCAGGACCTCTTTACCAGACGATGTCAGTGGAAGGCCCTAAAAATTGTCAAAGACTCCAGCCACCCTAGTCATAGACTGTTCCCTCTGCTACTGCACAGCAGCAAGTGGTACCGGAGCGCCAAGTCTAAGTCCAACAGCTTCTACCCCCAAGCCATAAGACTTCTGAACAGCTAATCAAATGGCTACCCAGACTGTTTGTGTTGCCCCCCACCCCCCACCCACTCTTTTACGCTGCTGCTACTCAATTTTTATTCAGGCATAGTCACTTTACCTCTACCTACAGTACATGTACATATTACCTCGACTAACCGGTGCCCCTGCACATTGACTCTGTACCTGTACCCCATGTATATAGTCATGCTAATGTTATTTTACTGCTGCTCTTTAATTATTATTTTTACTTAACACGTAATTTTCTGAGATCCTGCTAACGGGATCGATATGACAACAGCCAGTGAATGTGCAGGGCGTCAAATTCAAAACAACAGAAATCCCATAATAAATAATAAATCCTCAAACATACAAGTATTTTACACCATCTTAAAGATACACTTCTTGTTAATCCCACCACAGTGTCCTATTTCAAAAAGGCTTTACAGCGAAAGCAAACCAAACAATTATGTTAGGTCAGAGAGAAATTATGTCACAGTCACAGAAAAACACAGCCATTTTTCCAGCTAAAGAGAGGAGTCACAAAAAGCAGAAATAGAGATAAATTAATCACTAACCTTTGATGATCTTCATCAGATGACACTCATAGGACTTCATGTTACACAATACATGTATGTTTTGTTCGATAAAGTTCATATTTATATCCAAAAATCTCAGTTTACATTGGCGCGTTACGTTCAGTAGTTCCAAAACATCCGATGATTTTGCAGAGAGCCACATCAATTTACAGAAATAATCATAATAAACATTGATAAAAGATACAACTATTATGCACGGAATTATAGATACACTTCTCCTTAATGCAACCTCTGTGTCAGATTTCGGAAAAACTTTATGGAAAAAGCACGCCTTGCTATAATCTGAGTACGGCGCTCAGACCAAAAAACCCCAGACATCTGCCATATTGTGTAGTCAACAGAAGTCAGAAATAGCATTATAAATATTCACTTACGTTTGATGATCTTCATCAGAATGTACTCCCAGGAATCCCAGTTCCACAATAAATGTTTTTGTTCAATAATGTCCATCATTTATGTCCAAATAACTCCTTTTTGTTTGTGCATTTAGTACACTAATTCAAATTCATGACGCGCGATCACTAGGAGCAGACAAAAAGTAAAAAAGTTCCGTTACAGTCCGTAGAAACATGTCAAACGATGTATAGAATCAATCTTTAGGATGTTTTTAACATACATCTTCAATAATGTTCCAACCGGAAAATTCCTTTGTCTGTAGAAATGCAATGGAACTCAAGCTAACTATCACGTGAATGCGCATGGTAAGGTCGTGGCACTCTGCCAGACCACTGACTCAAAGAGCCCTCATTCCGCCCTCCTTCACAATAGAAGCATCAAACAAGGTTCTAAAGACTGTTGACATCTAGTGGAAGCCTTAGGAAGTGCAATATCACCAATATCCCACTGTATCTTCGATAGGCAATGAGTTGAAAACCTACAAACCTCAGATTTCCCACGTCCTGGTTGGATTTCTTCTCAGGTTTTTGCCTGCCATTTGAGTACTGTTATACTCACAGACATCATTCAAACTGTTTTAGAAACTTCAGAGTGTTTTCAATCCAAATATACTAATACTATGCATATCTTAGCTACTGGGCCTGAGTAGCAGGCAGTTTACTCTGGGCACCTTATTCATCCAAGCTACTCAATACTGCCCCCCAGCCATAAGAAGTTAACTGCATTGTTGGTTAAGGGCTTGTAAGTAGGCATTTCACTGTAACGTCTTTACTGGTTGTATTCGGTGCATGTGAAAAATAAAAATTGATTTGATACAACAATCTGTACTCTTAATTTTTTACTTTAAAAAAAGAGATCTGGCAACCCCACTGCAATTTGACCCAGACCCCACTGTGTTGTGTGATCATTTAGAAAATCCCTCTTTTGTGAGGCTCTGGTTTTATAGTCATTTTAAGTGATTTCTCTCCTATGATTTAATGTGTTGCGAAATGCTTTGTGGAAAGTAATAAACATTCATTAAGGACTAAAACTGGGGTCTGTGATGAAATTTGCAAAAATAGAGTGGCAGCGCTGAATCGATACAGCGATTATATTGACAGGAATTACATTTCATTGGGTGTGATTTACCCCTAAAGCTGAAAACCAAAGAGAGAGACACACGTAGCCCAAGAAAGTGTCCGTTTCAAAAGGCACCTTATTTCCTATAAAGTGCACTGCTTTTGCTATGCACGATTAATCACTTGGCGTTGTAGTATGTGTGACTAACTGCTTGTCATTGCCCAATACTGCCCATCTAATGTGTTCACTGTCCAAGGGTTGCCAACCCCATTCGCTGGGCAAGTTCTCTGATTTTGCTGTAGCACCCACAGACCATTTGAATGCCAATGAATGTAATGGAAATGTGAAACTAGAGTAGTACTACATTGTTAAATCGTGTACATTACAGTGGCTTAGTTACTAGTTGTTCATCTTATATTTTTGGCACAATATCCTGAATTTTTTTCAAACAACATCTTGACTTTTTGGCACAATATCTTGAATTGTTGGCACAATATTCATTCATTTTATGTACAGTCACTCGTTTTCACGTTTTGCTGCCTTAAAATGTCATCTAAAAAAGTTTTTTTTTCTACCTGATCCACCTATTCAAAGTTAACAAATAAATACAATTTTTATATATATATATATATATATATATATATATATATATATACACACATAAACAGTGCCTTTGGAAAGTATTCAGACCCCTTGAATATTTCCACATTTTGTTATGTTACAGGCCTTTATTCTAAAATGTATTAAATAGTTTTTTCCCCCCTCATCAATCTACACACACTAATGATAAAGCAAAAACTGGTTTGAAGAAATTGATTAGAAATTAATTTCAGACCCTTTACTCAGTACTTTGTTGATGCATCTTAGGCAGTGATTACAGCCTCACGTCTTCTTGGGTATTACGCTACAGGCTTGGCACACCTGTATTTGGGGAGATTCTCCCATTTGTTCTCTGCAGATCCTCTTAAGCACTGTCAGGTTGGATGGGGAGCACTGCTGTACAGCTATTTTTAGGTCTCTCCAGAGATGTTAGATCAGGTTCAAGTCTGTGCTCTGCCTGGGCCACTCAAGGACATTCAGAGACTTGTCCCGAAGCCACTCCTGCGTTGTCTTGGCTGTGTGGTTAGGATGATTGTCCTGTTGTAAGGTGAAACTTTGCCCCAGTCGGAGGTCCTGAGCACTTTGGAGCAGGTTTTCATCAAGGATCTCTCTGTACTTTGCTCTGTTCCTCTTTGCCTGACTAGTTTCCCAGTCCGTGCCACTGAAAAGCATCCCCACAGCATGATGCTGCCACCACCATGCTTCACCATAGGGATGGTGCCTCCAGACATGACGCTTGGAATTCAGGCCAAATAGTTCAATCTTTGTTTCATCAGACCAGAGAATCTTCTTTCTCATGGTCAGAGTTTTTTTTGCTCTGACATGCACTGTCAACTGTGAGACCTTATCCACAGGAGTGTGGCTTTCCAAATAATGTCTAATCAATTGAATTTACCACAGGTGGACTCCAGTGAAGTTGTAGAAACATCTCAAGGATGATGAATGGAAGCAGGGTGCATATGAGCTCGATTTCGAGTCTCATGACGTGAACGTGCCGATCCTGTGCAGGTGTTGTTACACGATCATCTGTCCGTCCTGTCTCCCTGTAGCGCTGTCTTAGGCGTCTCACAGTAACGGCATTGCAATTTTTTTGCCCTGGCCACATCTGCAGTCCTCGCGCCTCCTTGCAGCATGCCTAAGGCACGTTCACGCAGATGAGCAGAGACCCTGGGAATATATCTTTTGGTGGTTTTCAGAGTCAGTAGAAAGGCCTCTTTAGTGTCCTAAGTTTTCATAACTCTGAACTTAATACCTACCCTGTGTAAGCTGTTAGTGTCTTAATGACCGTTCCACAGGTGCATGTTCATTAACTGTTTATGGTTGATTGAACAAGCATGGGGAAACAGTGTTTAGACCCTTTACAATGAAGATATTTGAAGTTATTTAGATTTTTATGAATTATCTTTGAAAGACAGGTTCCTGAAAAAGGGACGTTTCTTTTTTTGCTGAGTTTAGGTATACTTTCCTACTTACTACCGGTCAAAAGTTTTAGAACACCTTCTCATTCAAGGGGTTTTCTTACTTTTTACTATTTTCTACATTGTAGAATAATATTGAAGACATCAAAACTATGAAAGTGTGGAGGTGGTATAACAGACGATAGCCCTATTTGATAAAAGACAAAGTCCATCTTATTAAGCAAAGCGATATGACAGTCAATAATTTATTTTAGACATGAAGGTCAGTCAATCCGGAAAATGTCAAGAACTTTGAAAGTCGCAAAAACCATCAAGCGATATGACACTGGCTCTCATTAGGACCACCACAGAAATGGAAGACCCAGAGTTACCTCTGCTGCAGAGGATAAGTTCATTAGTTACCAGCCTCAGAAACTGCAGGCCAATTAAATGCTTTACAGATTTCAAGTATCAGACCCATCTCAACATCAGCTGTTCAGATGAGACTGAGTGAATCAGGCCTTCATGGTTGAATTGCTGCAAAGAAACCACTACTAAAGGACACCAATAACAAGAAGAGACTTGCTTGGGCCAAGAATCATGAGCAATGGGCATTAAACCAGTGGAAATTTGTCCTTTGGACTGGAGTTCAAATTTGGTTCCAACAGCTGTCTTTGTGAAATTATGATCAACTTGTGTTTTTCCCGCCGTAAAGCATGGAGGAGGAGGTGTGATGGTGTTGGGGGGCTTTGCTGATGACACTGTTTGATTTATTCAGAATTCAAGGCACACTTCACCAGAATGGCTACCACAGCATTCTGTAGCGATACGCCGTTCCATCTGGTTTGCACTTTGTCCTACTATAATTTATTTTTCAACAGAACAATGACCCAACACACCTCCAGGCTGTGTAAGGGCTATTTCTTCAAGGAGTGATGGAGTGCTGCATCAGATGACCTGGCCTCCACATTCACTGAGCTCAACCCAATTGAGATGGTTTGGGGATGAGTCGGACTGCAGAGTGAAGGAATAGCAGCCAACAAGTGCTCAACATATGTGGGAACCTCTTGAAGACTGTTGGAAAAGCATTCCAGGTGAAGCTGGCTGAGAGAATGCAACAGTGTGCAAAGCAATCAAGGCAAATAGTACCAGCAAAACACTAGTCTCAACTTCAACAGTGAAGAGGCTGGCCTTCTAGGCAGAGTTCCTCTGTCCAGTGTCTGTGTTCTTTTGCCTATCTTAATTGTTTGTTTTTATTGGCTAGTTTGAGATATGGCTTTTTCTTTGCAACTCTGCCTAGAAGGCCAGCATCCCGGATTCACCTCTTCACTGTTGACGTTGAGGCGGGTGTTTTGCGGGTACTATTTAATGAAGCTGCCAGTTGAGGACTAGACACTCTAATGTACTTGTCCCCTTGCTCAGTTGTGCACCGGGGCCACCCACACCTCTTTCTGTTCTGGGTAGAGCCAATTTGTGCTGTTCTGTGAAGGGAGTAAACTTTTGAACGTGTGTGTGTGTCTATATATATATCCTAGATCCTAATTAATTCAAAATGAAGATGTATGTCTTTACACCCCAGACGTATTCCTTGGTGGAAGTACCTTTGGCAGCCAGTGAAAACATAATGACAGTGAAAACATTTTTTTTTTTAAACTTGTGCAAATGTATTAAAGATGAAATATAGAAATATTTCATTTACATAAGTATACACTCCCCTGTTTCAATACTTTGTAGAAGCACCTTTGGCAGTGATTATAGCTGTGAGACTTTAAGTCTCAAAGACCTTTCCACACCTGGATTGTGTAACATTTATTATTTTCAATATTTATCCATGTCAAATTGGATGTTTATCAGTGCCGGACAACCATTTTCAGGTCTTACCATAGTCTAGAAAATCTAACTCGGCCATTCAGAAACATTCACTGTCTTCTTGGTAAGTAACTCCAGTGTAGATTTGTCCTTGTTTTAGAATATTGTCCTGCTGAACGGTGAATTAATCTCCCAGTGTATGGTGGAAAGCAGACTATACCAGGTTTTCCTCTAGGATTTTGCCTGTGCTTAGTTCAACTACATTTTTTTATCATGAAAAACGCCCCATTCCTTATCGATTACTAGCATACCCATAACATGATGCAGCCACCACTATGCTTGGAAATATGGAGGGTTGTACTCCGTAATGTGTTGTATTGTATTTTCCCCAAACACAGCACTTTTTAGTAAGGACAAAAATGTATTGCTTTTCCACATTTTTGGCAGAATTACTTTATTGCCTTGTTGTAAACGGAATGCATGTTTTGGAATATTTTTTATTCTGTACTGGCTTCTATTTTTTTTTAAACTCTTTTAAAATAGGTTAGTATTGTGGAGTAACTACAAAGTTGTTGATCCATCCTCAGTTTCCTCTTATCACAACCATTAAACCCCACCCGTCCAGTCACCGGTGGCCTCACCTTACCATGTCAGCTCGGGGGTTTGAACTTGCAACCTTCCGGTTACTAGTCCAACGCTCTAACCACTAGACTAGGCACTGTATGTTATGTTCTGCATGTAATGGCTGTGACATGAAAACTAACCCCGCTGCCTGCTTGTAATTGCCCTGCACCCTCAACACATAATACTTCCAATGCCAGTCTTCGAGAATGGCTGCCTGGCTACCCAAACTCCTTGCTCTGGCCAAACGAAACGCCATGCCCACGGATGTTAGTTTCTTCTCCGCAATTAGTCTGAATCTAAGTACTTCCCCAACTATTTCTAGAACACACACATTTTGACCATTCTGATTGGTCCCTGAAATACTGATGGGTTGGGCTGACATTTGGGTCATGCGGCATTTAGAAAATGTGTCATTGGCTTTGATTCTCTGATTGGTTCCAGATTTTCCAATCGCCGATAACTTAATTTTTACAACACCTCTCATTTTGACGTCACCACAGACTACTTCAACGATGGCAGTCTCAGACTGAATTATGTAGCAACAAACAGCAGTGGAAGAATTCAGTTTGAGTCGTTAGGCAGCCAGAATGGCTACTCTGCTACCTGAAACATTTAATATTTTATAAATATACTGAAAATAATTAACATTCTCTTGACATGCAGGTACGTAGTCATCGCCATGGAGGCTCTGGACCAGCTCCTGATGGCCTGTCACTCCCAGAGCATCAAGCCCTTTGTGGAGAGCTTCCTCCACATGGTGGCCAAGCTGCTGGAGTCCCGGGAGCCAGACCTGCAGGTCCTGGGGACCAACTCGGTAAGTAACACCCCATAGTCCTTTGTGGCTCAGCTGCTCGACCATGGCACTTGCCACGTAAGGATTGTGGGTTCGATTACTGCTGTTGACCACCCATACGGAAATGTATGCACACATGACTGGATGTCGATTATAAAAATACAGTAGTGCCTTCAGAAAGTATTAAAATCTTTTGACTTTTTCCACATGTTGTTACATTACAGCCTTAACAAAGCAAATACATTTAAATATCACATTTACTTAAAGTATTTAGACCCTTTACTCCGGTACTTTGTAGAAACACCTTTGGCAGCGATTACAGCCTCAAGTCTTCTTGGGTATGACGCTACAAGCTTGGTACACCTGTATTTGGGGAGTTTCTCCCATTCTTCTCTGCAGAGCCTCTCAAGCTCTGTCAGGTTGGATAGGGAGCGTCGCTGCACTGCTATTTTCAGGTCTCTCCAGATGTTCAATCGGGTTCTAGTCTGGCTCTGGATGAGCCACTCAAGAACATTCAGAGACTTGTCCCGAAGCCACTCCTGCGTTGTCTTGGCTGTGTGCTTAGGGTTGTTGTCTTGTTGGAAGGTGAAGGAACCATCTTGGTGGATTCCAAACTTCTTTTTAAGAAGAATGGAGGCCTTTGTGTTCTTGGGGAACTTCAATGCTGCAGAATTTTTTTTCTCCCAGATCTGTGCCTCGACACAATCCTGTCTCTGAGCTCTACGGACAGTTCCTCATGGCTTGGTTTTTGCTCTGACATGCACTGTCGACTCTGGGACTTTTATATAGACAGGTGTAAGTCGTTCCAAATCATGTCCAATAAATAGATTTTTACCACAGGTGGACTCCAGTAAAGTTGTAGAAGCATCTCAAGGATGATCAATGGCAACAGGATGCACCTGAGCTCAATTTCGAGTCTCATGACAAAGGGTCTGAATACTTATGTAAATAAGTTATTTCAGTTTTTAAAAATGTCTAAACCTGTTTTCGCTTTGTCATTATGGGGCATTGTGTGTAGATTGAGAAAAAAAAGCGACAACAACTGTAATATCTTGATTAGATAAGTATCCACACCCCTGAGTCAATACATGTTAAATCCACTTTGTGGGCCTCCCGAGTGGCGCAGTGGTCTAAGGCACTGCATCACTGTGCTAGCTGTGCCACTAGAGATTCTTGTTTCCAGTACAGGCTGTCTCGCAGGCCCATGGGGCGGCACACATTTGGCCCAACGTCATCCGGGTTAGGGGAGGGTTTGGCCGGCAGGAATGTCCTTCTTCTAGCGACTCCTGTGGCGGGCCGGGCGCAGTACACGCTGACAACAATGTGTGGCTGGCTTCCCGAGTTGAGTGTGCATTGTGTCAAGAAGCAGTGCCGCTTGGTCAGATTGTGTTTCGGAGTACGCACAGCTCTCAACCTTCGCCTCTCCCGTGTCCGTACGGCAGTTGCAGCGATGAGACAAGATTGTAACTACCAATTGGATAACAGGAAAATGGGAGAAAAGGGGATAAAGAAGCTATGAGTCTTTCTGGGTAAGTCTCTAAGAGCTTTGCACACCTGGATTTTACAATATTTGCACATTATTCTCTAGGCAGCCGTTTTCAGGTCTTGCCATATTTTCCATAACAAAGGGGTTTAATACTTATTTAACATTAACAATTTGTAGCGAGGACCAGCCAATGACAGCGTACTGGTTGCAGTGGTGGGTAGTTGGTGACAAAACGGATGGCACTGTGATAGACTGCATCTTATTTGCTGAGTAGAGTGTTGGAGGTTATTTTGTAAATTACATGGCCGAAGTCTAGGATTGGCAGGATAGTCAGTTTTACGAGGGTATGTTTGGCATCATGAGTGAAGGAGGCTTTGTTGCGAAATAGGAAGCCTATTCTAGATTTAACTTTGGATTGGAGATGCTTAATGTGAGTCTGGGAGGAGAGTTTACAGTCTAGTCAGACACCTAGGTATTTATAGTATTTATAGTTGCCCACATATATAGGCCAGTGACACAATCTTAATATAATCCATTTTAAATTCAGGCTGTAAAACATGTGGAAAAAGTCGTCCAAAGGTGTGAGTACTTTCTGAAGCCACTGTTAGAAGGAAAATAAACTGCCATATGGATTGAATTTCATTGGGATTCAACCGTGGTTGAAAGACTGTGTTCGAATGAAATGTACCTCACTCATGCACTTCACCCCCCCCTCATTTATGGTAATTTAAATGTCTTATTTCATTAATGTTTTAAACAATTTGAAGTTCGGATAGCCTGAATGTTTGAAAGTTGGTCTTGTATCTTAAATGGCATAGAATAGATAGATGGAATGATTGGACTGGTTGATTGATTAATGGATTGATGGGATATCCTGAACATGTGATAGTTGGTTTGGTGACTCCATCTTGAATGGTGAGTCATTTTATGGAAACATTTATATAGTTATAGTTTTAGAAAGATTTTAAAGAATTTGAAGTTCTTAAAAACTTTAGTACATCACTGGGGCTGAGCTCCCTGCCATCCAGGACCTCTATATCAGGCGGTGTGAAAGGAAGTCCGGAAAAGTCATTAAAGAATCGAGCCACCCATAGCCTGTTCCCTCTGCTTCTGCACGGCAAGCGATACCGGTGCAACAAGCAGACCTGCCAACGTGCACGCTGTCGTGTCTTTACTATCATTAAATTGAAGACTTAGTTTTTATCAAAGATTCTCTGTAATTAGTATTACGTGATCAAACTGATTAATCATGTAACTGTAATTAACTAGGAAGTCAGGGCACCAAGGAAAATATTCAGATTACAAAGTTATAATTTCCCAATATAACCTTTCAAATATTTTATCTGATCAATTAGTCTTCGTATTAATGAATGATTTACTTTACCTCACGTTAGTCTCATTCCAAACGTCGTAAATTGTTGGTTATCTGCACCAACCCAGTCCTCACTATGAGTCATCCATACATCAATTGTCTTAAATAATTTATTTATCACTAACTAAGTAATTCACAGAAATGCATAAACAAACAAAGTAAATATGGTTACAAGAAATGATAGGAGAATGTGCCCTATTGGGCTAAACCGGAATGGCGGCTTGTTAGACAAGAGGGAAGTGGGGGTCGACTAAGAAGTCACTACAGAGTTAATAATTATAACAATTGAAATGCTAATCCTTTACACATGAACACTCACTCATTTGGGAACAATTGCAATCAATATATATATATTTACGCTCAGTGTGTCGTTTTGATCTTTGTTGAAAAGTTTGTTTCTGTTGGAGAGTTTTCGTCCTCTCTCTCTCTCTCTCGTGGTTAGAATGGATTGTTCAGAGCGACATTCATTCCTTTTGTAGAATGGATGTTTCGGCGGTTGTTGTTCTTCGCTTTCTTCGCTAACCTTTGTCCTCCCGTGATTGAGAGAAACATGCTTTACTGAGCATTTCTCAAAGGTTTTTTTTTCTCGGAATTGCAGAAAAGGGTCCCAGGATGCCTGACTCATGGGCTCATGGGCGGTCCTCTGATTTTGTTCAACTCAAAAGGGAATTGTAGTTTCCTTCATTAAACAGTCCAAAATCACATGACACAATTTTACAAACAGTATCATACTCACTCATTAATCTTCTAAAACAATTAGATGTAAACCTCATATCTGAGGCTATTATATAAGCAGCGTTATGGTAATGTGGCCGCACCGTCTCCCATGAGCTTCCCCAAGTTGTAACAAACGGACCAGTTCGTAGCTGGATTCTTCACCGATCTTTTATACCTTCTCCGGGAACGTAAACGTTGTTCGGACCTCAAGTTCTGTGAGGTGGAAGAAATTCCTTTGTTCTCTATGAAACTTCACTCTATCTCTATACTGTGTGGCCATGAGGAGATCATCAGGAATTTACGACCTCCCTCTGACCACAGCAGCCTAGTTGAAGGGGGAAGTCAGGGAGAGGGGGATGGGTCTTGCTGTACCCAAAGAGGGCAACGTCATGACAACACATTTTGCGTGACAACTACGCAATTCTCTGTCCATGTATGCTGGTACGAGATTGGAGTTAATGGTACGCAGAAATGAATAGGTCCTGATAATTATTGTTATTGTTTCTTTTTTTAAACATTTGAATAAAAAATTAATATAACTACTGGGAGGCGGAATTAAATGTATATCACACTCGCACAAATGCAACCATTTATTTTTTGTATTTGCATTTAATTTCTTTCACTAGCAAATGTGAGTGAACAGCTGGCACTTCAGAGCCCACTGAATGTCCATCTTATGTTCTCTAAAGTTAGCTTGAAACAATTAGTGTTTACTAGCATAGCATAGCATTATGTCCAGCTAGCAGCAGGAAGCTTAGTCACGAAAATCAGAAAAGCAATCAAATTAATAGTTTACCTTTGATGAGCTTCGGATGTTTTCACTCACGAGACTCCCAGTTAGACAGCAAATGTTCCTTTTGTTCCATAAAGATTATTTTTATACCCAAAATACCTCCGTTTGTTGGCCACGTTATGTTGAGAAATCCACCGGAAATAGCGGTCACGACAACGCTGACCAAAATTCCAAATTATATCCATAATATCGACAGAAACATGGCAAACGTTTTTTATAATCAATCCTCAAGGTGTTTTTCAAATATCTATTCGATAATATATCAACTGGGACAATTGGCTTTTCAGTAGCAGCGAGAGGAAAAATCACTACCTCTGTCTTTTACGCAAGAATCACTCTGAGAGCCATCAGGTGACCACTTACACAATGTAGTCGTTTACGCTCATTCTTCAACAGAAAGGCGTGAAACTAAGTCAAAATGCTGTGGACACCTTAGGGAATACGTAGAAAAAGGAATCTGGTTGATATCCCTTTCAATGGCCAGTAGGGGTGCATAGGAACACAACTGTTTCAAAACATGAGTCACTTCCTGATGGGATTTTTCTTAGGCTTTTGCCTGCAATATCAGTTCTGTTATACTCAGACAATATTTTTACAGTTTTGGAAACTTTAGAGTGTTGTCTATCCTAAGCTGTCAATTATATGCATATTCTAGCATCTGGTCCTGAGAAATAGGCCGTTTACTTTGGGCACGTTATTTTTCCAAAAAGGAAAATAGTGCCCCCTAGCTTCAAGAAAACGATGTCGGGAGTTTAGAAGACTGTGCGATGAAGATTGAATGAGTGTCTGGTATTAGCTATAGAGGCAATGCTTCTAAAATGCCTTTGGACTAGATTTGAGATTTTATCAATTTTGAAAATCTGAAATTATTTATGCACTGCAAAGAAATACAGTAGGGCAGAGTCTGGTCAACATGCGCACAGATCAGGCCTGGAGAGAAATTGGCACAATGAAAGGGGGGGGAACAAAACCCAGTACAGAGCCTCCCTCAGTACAGACATGCTGAGTGACCTCGTTACCAGGAAGGTTTCAATGATTGCCAGAGGAACTGTTTGCCCTGCTGCGTAAGGCTAAATCTGCTAGCTACCAGGCAAATCTGTCTAGGAAATTATTTCCTGAACGTTTGAAGGTCTCCAGAAGATTTGTGCTCACCCACTGTTTCCTATCATAGCTTTTTTGTTTTTATTATGGATAATATGTTGATTTGATACTGATGCTCTGTTTCAAACATTTGTTCTTCTCATATCAGAGTTTAAAAAAAATAAGACATTTGTACCTTTAACCTGTTGCTTCTACCCGGGACGCTTGCGTCCCAACTAGAGCTCTGGAAATGCAAATGCGCTACGCTAAATGCTAATAGTATTAGTTAAAACTCAAAAGTTCATTAAAATACACATGCAGGGTATCGAATTAAAGCTACACTCGTTGTGAATCCAGGCAACAAGTCAGATTTTTAAAATGCTTTTCGGCGAAAGCATGAGAAGCTATTATCTGATAGCATGCAACACCCCAAAAGACCCACAGGGGACGTAAACAAAATAATTAGCATTTCGGCGTTACACAAACCGCACAATAAAATAGAAAACATTCATTACCTTTCACCATCTTCTTTGTTGGCACTCCTAGATGTCCCATAAACACTATTGGGTCTTTATTTCGATTAAATCGGTCCATATAAAGCCTAGATATCGTTATATGTAGACTGTGTGATAAACGAAAAAAACATTGTTTCAAAACGTAACGTCATTTTTTAAAATTCAAAAAGTCGACGATAAACTTTCACAAAACACTTCGAAATACGTTTGTAATGCAACTTTAGGTATTAGTAAACGTTAATAAGCGATAAAATTCATCAGGAGGCGATGTAAAGATTATTAGCTGTCCGTCTGGAAAAATGTCCGGCTAGAAACTCAACGAAAATATCCGGTCCTAGACCGGATTAGATACGGTGTCCTGTATGTGTTTGACCAAGAAAAAACTCGAAGGGAAATGACAAGACTCTAGACACCCTGTGGAAGCTGTAGGTACTGCAACCTCAGTCAATTATTTGTGGTTCACGTTTATCAATGGGTTCAAGTAGCGCATGGATATATTTTCCCCATTTTCAGTGATCAGTTTTTCCTGTGCTTTTCGATGTAAATGCCGTTCTGGTAAAGCCACAGCAGTGATTTAACCAGTTTTTTAAACGTCTGAGTGTTTTCTATCCACACAGACTAAGCAAATGCATATACTATATTCCTGGCATGAGTAGCAGGGCGCTGAAATGTTGCGCGATTTTTAACAGAATGTTCAAAAAGTAGAGGGTCGACTGAAGAGGTTAAATGTAACTACATTTAAAAAAAAACTCCAAGTATAAAGGCCCTTTGTGTTCTTTCTAATTATATCTTGTTAATGACATTTACCATATGTGTAAATGGAATGCTATAGTTTTGGCAAGTCTGTTGTGTCATGCCCAAAGTAGATGTCCTAAGTGATTTTTTTCCAACAATTGTTTACAGACATATTATTTCACTTGTAATTCACTTGTAATATCACCAGTGGGTCAGAAGTGTACATACACTAAGTTGACTGTGCCTTTAAACAGCTTGGAAAATTCCAGAAAATAATGGAATGGCTTTAGAAGCTTCTGATAGGCTAATTGACATAATTTGACTCAATTGGAGGTGTACCTGTGGATGTACTTCAAGGCCTACCTTCAAACTCAGTGCCTCTTTGCTTGACATCATGGGAAAATCAAAAGAAATCAGCCAATTTCCAAATGCTTGAAGCTACCACATTCATCTGTACAAACAATAGTACCCAAGTATAAACACCATGGGACCACACAGCCGTCATACTGCTCAGGAAGGAGATGCATCCTGTCTCCTAGAGATGAACGTGCAAAACGTGCAACTCAATCCCAGAACAGCAAAGGACCTTGTGAAGATGCTGGAGGAAACGGGTACAAAATTATCTATATCCCCAGTAAAACGAGTCCTATATCGACATAACCTGAAAGGCCGCTTAGCAAGGAAGAAGCCACTGCTCCAAAACCGCCATAAAAAAGCCAGACTACGGTTTGCAACTGCACATGTGGACAAAGATCATACTTTTTGAAGAATTGTCCTCTGGTCTGATGAAACAAAAATGAACTGTTTGGCCATAATGACCATCGTTATGTTTGGAGGAAAAAGGGGGAGACTTACAAGCCGAAGAACACCATCCCAACCGTGAAGCACGGGGGTGGCAGCATCATGTTGTGGGGGTGATTTACTGCAGGAGGGACTGGTGCACTTCACAAAATAGAAGGCGTCATGAGAAAGGACAGACCTGAAAAAGCGTGTGCGAGCAAAGAGGCCTACAAACCTGACTCAGATACACCAGCTCAGTCAGGAGGAATGGGCCAAAATTCACCCAACTTATTGTGGGAAGCTTTTTTTGGTCCTCCAATAATCGGTGTCTGCGTTAAACAATCCTAATCTGTTGACCTCTAGTGTGTGTGTGTGTGTGTGTGTGTGTGTGTGAGAGAGAGAGAGAACATGTGCACAGATGGAGAAAGTAACAGTCAATTGGTGATGAATGAGCTGTCTTACCGTAGAAGGCTTGGCTGGCTGTGTGTTGTAAATTGGGTCATAAATGTTTGGCTGGATAGAACCTGAATAATTATTTAATTATTTAAATTATCATCCTCTCTTTTCTTCTGTAGTTTGTCCTTCAAAGTAAGAAATAAAGCTGTGATTTAGAATGTGTCTCCTTGAGAATAGTTCAGTTCTGTCTTTTTGAAAGGAGACAATTTAGGACATGGAACACCAGTGTAGAGTTTTATTTTTCTCAGTATCAAGTCATCACCATATTGTCCTCACAGGAGTTCTCAGAATTGAACAATTACAGCTTAAAATTATTTATTTTTTTAAATGAGGGAATGCATCACAGAAAGAGGGAAGAAGATAAGACTTGAGAGGAAAGCGTGAAGAAGCGCTATAGCTCAAAGCAGAAATACTTTTTCTGCAAGGTCACTCTGTTCCCAAGCAAGGACATCTCAAAACTGACTGTTGCACTTACCGTCCACAAACTGACACAATATACTGTTTTTAACAGGGGTGGTGGAGAGGAGAGGTCACATTTATTTCTGTTTTACACGGATGCACTGTATACAGTTTTACAAACAATTGTTTGCTCAAATTCTCCCACACTAGAGACGATGTGTTTTTGTCCAATTTTACATTTATTTGGTCATTTTTGGTCAGGGTTGCAATAAATGTGTATTTGCTAATCAGCGTGGACAGAAGGTTGTGGCTATGTTTTACTCTTAAGCATTCTAAAGATGACTGAGAAGTTGCTGTGTTTTTTTTCTTGGCACTGCCGCCTGTTCATTTGAGCCTGGAAACAGAGCTGGTTGTTTAGATGTGAAAGCCGATGAATTACTTATGTGTGGTATAGAGGCTGACTGAGGAGAGGGAGGAAGGAGGGTGTGGGTGGTAGGCTAGAGACTGCCTTTATGTGTGAGCCATGTTCATGGAATGTTCCCTTATGGCACAGGCTAAAACACCGAACTGGTCTCTTTTTAATTTGGTTGTGTACTTCTCATGGTTTCCCCCCCATTTTAGCCAGTTAGAAAATTAGCTAAGCATCCATGTTTGTTTTGTTCGCTCAGACTCGGTTTTGTGACCAAATTATATAACCTATCATCAGATTTAAATGAAAATCCTGGGAGGAGTATCCTAAACAGAAAATTTGACAGACTATAACATCAAACGGCTTATGTTTCATTTGAAAAAATATAGGCACCTCAGAGATTACGAAATGTGAAAGTTGTATATGTATGTAGGTGTTTGTATTGTATGGTAGAATACATACATATGTGATGTATCTGAATGTTTGGTGTATGTTCGGTATATTTGTATTATGTTATTTAACGACATAACACATGAAACTGTTGATGAAGGCAATGTGAAAACTCACTACAATTTTCCAAAAAGTGACAGTTGAAAAGGATCTATATCCTCCCTGTTCGTTTCGATAGATGAGCCACAGTCGACTTGGTACACAGACACATGTAGTCATTGAGTCAGTCACACAAGCGATCTTGTACATGCTATATTCGTAAACACAGGGCAGTCATCCACACCGTGTGTCTTATGGATACAACAAAGTTATGATGGAGTTACGATGGAGTGACCGGGGGTACCTGTGTTTGCCCTCGTTCACACTTTCCTCCCATCAGCTGATTAGGCTGCTACTAATAGCCCTTCTTCTATTTTCAGTGTCTTTCACTTCCTGGCCCAAGTTTCCAAACAGAGGAATGGAGATATTACATTTTATTGGTCACATACACGTGGTTAGCAGATGTTAATGTGAGTGTAGTGAAATGCTTGTGCTTCTAGTTCTGACTGTGCAGTAACATCTAACAAGTAATCTAACAATTTCACAACAACTACCTTATACACACAAGTGTGAAGGAATTAATAAAAAATATGTACTTATAAATATATGGATGAGCGATGGCCGTGCGGCGTAGGCAAGATGCAGTAGATAGTATAGACTACAGTATATACATATGAGTTGAGTAATGTAGGGTATGTAAACATTATATAAAGTGGCAATGTTTAAAGTGACTAGTGATACATTTATTACATCCAATTTTTTATTATTAAAGTGGCTAGAGATTTGAGTCAGTATGTTGACAGCAGCCACTCACTGTTAGTGATGGCTGTTTAACAGTCTGATGGCCTTGAGATAGAAGCTGTTTTTCATTCTCTCGCTCCCAGCTTTGATGCACCTGTACTGACCTCGCCTTCTGGATGATAGTGGGGTGAACAGGAAGTGGCTCAGGTGGTTGTTGTCCTTGATGATCTTTTTGGCCTTCCTGTGACATCGGGTGGTGTAGGTGTCCTGGAGGGCAGGTAGTTTGCCCCCGGTGATGCGTTATGCAGACCTCACTACCCTCTGGAGAGCCTTACGGTTGTGGGCGGAGCAGTTGCCGTACCAGGCGGTGATACGGCCCGACAGGATGCTCTCGATTGTGCATCTGTAAAAGTTTCAGTGTTTTCGGTGACGAGCCAAATTTCTTCAGCCTCCTGAGGTTGTGGAGGCGCTGTTGCGCCTTCTTCACCATGCTGTCTGTGTGGGTGGACAGTTTCAGTTTGTCCGTGATGTGTACGCCAAGGATCATAACTTTCCACCTTCTCCACTATTGTCCCCTCTGTGGATAGGGGGCTGCTCCCTCTGCTGTTTCCTGAAGTCCACGATCATCTCCTTTGTTTTGTTGACGTTGAGTGGGAGGTTATTTTCCTGACACCACACTATGAGGGCTCTCGCCTCCTCCCTGTAGGCCGTCTCGTTGTTGTTGGTCATCAAGCCTACCACTGTATTGTCGTCTGCGAACTTGATGATTGAGTTGGAGGCATGCATGGCCACGCAGTCATGGGTGAACAGGGGGTACAGGAGAGGTTTGAGAATGCACCCTTGTGGGTGAGCAGACGACAATACAGTGGTAGGCTTGATGACCAACAACAACGAGACGGCCTACAGGGAGGAGGCGAGAGCCCTCATAGTGTGGTGTCAGGAAAATGTTGAGGATCAGTAGGGTGGAGATGTTGTTTCCTACCCTCACCAACTGGGGGCAGGCCTGTCAGGAAGTCCAGGATCCAGTTGCACAGGGCGGAGTCGAGACCAAGGGTCTCGAGCTTAATGACGTTTTGGAGTGTACTATGGTGTTAAATGCTGAGCTGTAGTCGATGAACAGCATTCTTACATAGGTATTCCTCTTGTCCAGATGGGTTAGGGCAGTGTGATTGCGTCATCTGTGGACCTATTGGGGCGGTAAGCAAATTGGAGTGGGTCTAGGGTGCCAGGTAGGGTGGAGGTGATATGGTCCTTGACTAGTCTCTCAAAGCACTTCATGGTGACGTAAGTGAGTTCTACAGGGCGATAGTTGTTTAGCTCAGTTACCTTAGCTTTCTTGGGAACAGGAACAATGGTGGCCCTCTTGAAGCATGTGGGAACAGCAGACTGAATAGGGATTGATTGAATATGTCCGTAAACACACCAGCCAGCTGGTCTTCGCATGCTCTGAGAACACGGCTAGGGATGCTGTCTGGGCCATCAGCCTTGCGAGGGTTAACACGTTTAAATGTTTTACTCACGTTGGCCGCGGTGAAGGAGGGCCGCAGGTTTTGGTAGCGGGCCGTGTCAGTGGCACTGTATTGTCCTCAAAGTGAGCAAAGAAGTTGTTTAATTTGTCTGGGAGCAAGATGTCGGTTTCTAAGACGGGGCTGGTTTTCTTTTTATATTCCGTGATTTACTGTAGACCCTGCCACATACGTCTCGTGTCTGAGACGTTGAATTGCAACTACTTTGTCTCTATACTGACGCTTAGCTTGTTTGATTACCTTGCGGAGGGAATAGCTACACTGTATGTATTCGGTCATGTTTGCAGTCGCCTTGCTGTGATTAAATGCAGTGGTTCACGCTTTCAGTTTTGCGTGAATGGTGCCATCAATCCACAGATTCTGGTGGGGAAGGTTTTAATAGTTACCGTTGGTACATCATCACCAATGCACTTGCTAATAAACTCACTTACAATCAGCCTATACGTCAATGTTGTTGTCTGAGGCTATCCGGAACATATCCCAGTCCAAGTCATCGAAGTAATCTTGAACCGTGGAATCCGATTGGTCGGACTAGCGTTGAACAGACCTGAGCACGGGCGTTTCCTGTTTAAGTTTCTGTGTATAGGCTAGGAGCAACAAAATGGCGTTATGCTCAGATTTGCTGAAAAGAGGGCGAGGGAGGGCTTTGTATGCGTCGCGGAAGTTAGAGTAGCAATGATCCAGAATCCTGCCAGCCCGGGTCGCGAGTTCGATTTTGTGATAAAATTTAGGGAGCCTTGTTTTCAGATTAGCTTTGTTAAAATTCCCAGCTACAATAAATGCAGCCTCGGGATCTATGGTTTCCAGTTTACATAGAGTCCAATGGAGTGTTTTCAGGGCCGTTGGAGTGTCTGCTTGGGGGGGATATACAAGGCTGTGATTGTAATCGAAGATAATTCTCTTGGTAGATAATGCGGTCGGCATTTGATTGAGTTCCTGTATGTTGTTATGAACACACCATGACTTTTTAATTATAAGGCAAACACCCCTGCCCTTCTTCTTACCAGAGAGATGTTTGTTTCTGTCGGCTCGTTGCGTGAAGAAACCGGGACTATAAGGAATGGAGACTTCGTTTCCAAACTGAGGAATGGAGACTTGGTTTATTTGAAGTGCATCTTACAAAGGCTTCATATATCCTTCATATAGGCTTCATAAGCACTACATAGATGCTTCGCAAATCATCTATAACCGTATATCATGCTCTAGAGAGATTCATGTGGCATAACTGTGTGACATAACCATACATTTATTTGGTCACATTCGTTAATCCTTTATTTTTAAAATATTTTTTTTACCTTTATAAATACATTTTTTTTCTCATTTAGATAACATCTCTTTTCCAAGAGAGACCTTGTCCAATAGCAGCAGAGGGGACAACGTTTCAGACAAAACAACTTACATACACTAACTCAACATTAAACAAAACTACAAACACACATACATACAGTACAAAAAAAACATTTTAAATTAAAACACAAACGTCTTGACTAAAAATAGCTGGCCTAAAAACAATTACACTCTTCTATGATATATACATCGATCAAGTGTTTAAACTCCACCAACGAAACTAGATCATCAAATTTTATAATGTTCAGGAGAGAATTCCAGGACCACGGGGCTAAGTAACTAAAACTATTTCTACCATGACCTGTTCCAATTTTTGGTACTGTTAGAAGCAAATCAGAAAGGGACCGTAATTGATATTTATTTACTGACCTGACTAAAAAAGAACAGAGATAAAATGGCATTTTACCCAATATGGCCTTATAAATCAGTGTATACCAGTGTTTAAGCCTACGCAAGGTCAATGACGACCAGCCAACAGCGCTGTAGAGATCACAATGATGTGTTAGACGTTTCTGATTTGTAATGAACCTGAGGGCTGCATGATACACTGAATCAAGTGCTCTCATGGTAATGGCTGAGGCCTGCATATATATATATACAGTGGGGCAAAAGTCAGCCACCAATTGTGCAAGTTCTCCCTCTTAAAAAGATGAGAGGCCTATACTTTTCATCATAGGGGTACACTTCAACTATGACAGACAAAATGTGGGGATAAAATCCAGAAAATCACATTTTTAATGAATTTATTTGCAAATTATGGTGGAAAATAAGTATTTGGTCAATAACAAACGTTTCTCAATACTTTGTTATATACCCTTTGTTGGCAATGACAGAGGTCAAACGTTTTCTGTAAGTCTTCACAAGGTTTTCACACACTGTAGCTGGTATTTTGGCCCATTCCTCCATGCAGATCTCCTCTAGAACAGTGATGTTTTGGGGCTGTTGCTGGGCAACACGGACTTTCAACTCCCTCCAAAGATTTTCTATGGGGTTAAGATCTGGAGACTGGCTAGGCCACTCCAGGACCTTGAAATGCTTCTTACGAAGCCACTCCTTCATTGCCCGGATGGTGTGTTTGGGATCATTGTCATGCTGAAATACCCAGCCACGTTTCATCTTCAATGCCCTTGCTGATGGAAGGAGGTTTTCACTCAACATCTCACGATACATGGCCCCATTCATTATTTCCTTTACACGGATCAGTCGTCCTGGTCCCTTTGCAGAAAAACAGCCCTAAAGCATGATGTTTCCACCCCCATGCTTCACAGTAGGTATGGTGTTCTTTGGATGCAACTCAGCATTCTTTGTCCTCCAAACAGGACGAGTTGAGTTTTTACCAAAAAGTTATATTTTGGTTTCATCTGACCATATGACCAATCTTCTTTTGGATCATTCAAATGCTCTCTAGCAAACTTCAGACGGGCCTGGACATGTACTGGCTTAAGCAGGGGGACACGTCTGGCACGGCAGGATTTGAGTCCCTGGCGGCGTAGTGTGTTACTGATGGTAGGCTTTGTTACTTTGGTCCCAGCTCTCTGCAGGTCATTCACTAGGTCCCTCCGTGTGGTTTTGGGATTTTTGCTCACCGTTCTTGTGATCATTTTGACCCCACGGGGTGAGATATTGCGTGGAGCCCCAGATCGAGGGAGATTATCAGTGGTCTTGAATGTCTTTCATTTCCTAATATTTGCTCCCACAGTTGATTTCTTCAAATCAAGCTGTTTACCTATTGCAGATTCAGTCTTCCCAGCCTGGTGCAGGTCTACAATTTTGTTTCTGGTGTCCTTTGACAGCTCTTTAGTCTTGACCATAGTGGAGTTTGGAGTGTGACTGTTTGAGGTTGTGGACAGGTGTCTTTTATACTGATAACAAGTTTAAACAGGTGCCATTAATACAGGTAACGAGTGGAGGATAGAGGAGCCGCTTAAAGAAATTGTTACAGGTCTGTGAGAGCCAGAAATCTTGCTTGTTTGTAGGTGACCAAATACTTATTTTCCACCATAATTTGGAAATAAATTAATTAAAAATCCTACAATGTGATTTTCTGTTTTTTTTCCCTCATTTTGTATGTCATAGTTGAAGTGTACCTATGATGAAAATTACAGGCCTCATCTTTTTTAAGTGGGAGAACTTGCACAATTGGTGGCTGACTAAATACTTTTTTGCCCCACTGTGTATATATATATATATATATACACACACAGTGGGGAGAACAAGTATTTGATACACTGCCAATTTTGCAGGTTTTCCCACTTACAAAGCATGTAGAGGTCTGTCATTTTTACCATAGGTACACTTCAAATTGTGAGAGATGGAATCTACAACAATCCAGAAAATCACATTGTGTGATTTTTAAGTAATTAATCTGCATTTTATTGCATGGCGTAAGTATTTGATACATCAGAAAAGCAGAACTTAATATTTGGTACAGAAACCTTTGTTTGCAATTACAGAGATCATACATTTCCTGTAGTTCTTGACCAGGTTTGCACACACTGCAGCAGGGATTTTGGCCCACGCCTCCATACAGACCTTCTCCAGATCCTTCAGGTTTCGGGGCTGTCGCTGGGCAATACGGACTTTCAGCTCCCTCCAAAGATTTTATATTGGGTACAGGTCTGGAGACTGGCTAGGCCACTCCAGGACCTTGAGATGTTTCTTACGGAGCCACTCCTTAGTTGCCCTGGCTGTGTGTTTTGGGTCGTTGTCATGCTGGAAGACCCAGCCACAACCTATCTTCAATGCTCTTACTGAGGGAAGGAGGTTGTTGGCCAAGATCTCGCAATACATGGCTCCATCCATCCTCCCCTCAATACGGTGCAGTCGTCCTGTCCCCTTTGCAGAAAAGCATCCCCAAAGAATGATGTTTCCACCTCCATGCTTCACGTTTGGGATGGTGTTCTTGGGGTTGTACTCCTCCTTCTTCCTCCAAACACGGCGAGTGGAGTTTAGACCAAAAAGCTCTATTTTTGTCTCATCAGACCACATGACCTTCTCCCATTCCTCCACTGAATCATCCAGATGGTCATTGGCAAACTTCAGACGGGTGTGGACATGCACTGGCTTGAGCAGGAGGACCTTGCGTGCGCTGCAGGATTTTAATCCATGACGGTGTAGTGTGTTACTAATGGTTCTTTGAGACTGTGGTCCCAGCTCTCTTCAGGTCATTGACCAGGTCCTGCCATGTAGTTCTGGGCTGATCCCTCACCTTCCTCGTGATCATTGATGCCCCATGAGGTGAGATCTTGCATGGAGCCCCAGACCGAGGGTGATTGACCATCATCTTGAACTTCTTCCTTTTTCTAATAATTGCGCCAACAGTTGTTGCCTTCTCACCAAGCTGCTTGCCTATTGTCCTGTATGCCATCCCAGCCTTGTGCAGGTCTACAATTTTATCCCTGATGTCCTTACACAGCTCTCTAGTCTTGGCCATTGTGGAGAGGTTGGAGTCTGTTTGAGTGTGTGGACAGGTGTCTTTTATACAGGTAACGATTTCAAACAGGTGCAGTTAATACAGGTAATGAGTGGAGAACAGGAGGGCTTCTTAAAGAAAAACTAACAGGTCTGTGAGATCCGGAATTATTTTTATTTATTTTTTATTTCACCTTTATTTAAACAGGTAGGCAAATTGAGAACAAGTTCTCATTTACAAATGCGACCTGGCCAAGATCAAGCAAAGCAGTTCGACACATACAACGACACAGAGTTACACATGGAGTAAAACAAACATACAGTATAAACAAGTCTATATACGATGTGAGCAAATGAGGTGAGATAATTGAGGTAAAGGCAAAAAAAGGCCATGGTGGCAAAGTAAATACAATATAGCAAGTAAAACACTGGAATGGTAGATTTACAGTGGAAGAATGTGCAAAGTAGAAATACAAATAATGGGGAGCAAAATAAATAAATAAATTAAATACAGTAGGGAAAGAGGTAGTTGTTTGGGCTAAATTATAGGTGGGCTATGTACAGGTGCAGTAATCTGTGAGCTGCTCTGACAGTTGGTGCTTAAAGCTAGTGAGGGAGATGAGTGTTTCCAGTTTCAGAGATTTTTGTAGTTCGTTCCAGTCATTGGCGGCAGAGAACTGGAAGGAGAGGCGGCCAAAGAAAGATTTGGTTTTGGGGGTGACCAGAGAGATATACCTGCTGGAGCGCGTGCTACAGGTGGGTGATGCTATGGTGACCAGCGAGCTGAGATAAGGGGGGATTTTACCTAGCAGGGTCTTGTAGATGACATGGAGCCAGTGGGTTTGGCGACGAGTATGAAGCGAGGGCCAGCCAACGAGAGCGTACAGGTCGCAATGGTGGGTAGTATATGGGGCTTTGGTGACAAAATGGATTGCACTGTGATAGACTGCATCCAATTTGTTGAGTAGGGTATTGGAGGCTATTTTGTAAATGACATTGCTGAAGTCGAGGATTGGTAGGATGGTCAGTTTTACAAGGGTATGTTTGGCAGCATGATTGAAGGATGCTTTGTTGCGAAATAGGAAGCCAATTCTAGATTTAACTTTGGATTGGAGATGTTTGATGTGGGTCTGGAAGGAGAGTTTACAGTCTAACCAGACACCTAGGTATTTGTAGTTGTCCACGTATTCTAAGTCAGAGCCGTCCAGAGTTGTGATGTTGGACAGGCGGGCAGGTGCAGGCATCGATCGGTTGAAGAGCATGCATTTAGTTTTACTTGTATTTAAGAGCAATTGGAGGCCACGGAAGGAGAGTTGTATGGCATTGAAGCTTGCCTGGAGGGTTGTTAACAGTGTCCAAAGAAGGGCTAGAAGTATACAGAATGGTGTCGTCTGCGTAGAGGTGGATCAGAGACTCACCAGCAGCAAGAGCGACATCATTGATATATACAGAGAAGAGAGTCGGTCCAAGAATTGAACCCTGTGGCACCCCCATAGAGACTGCCAGAGGTCCGGACAGCAGACCCTTCGATTTGACACACTGAACTCTATCAGAGAAGTAGTTGGTGAACCAGGTGAGGCAATCATTAGAGAAACCAAGGCTGTCGAGTCTGCCGATGAGGATGTGGTGATTGACAGAGTCGAAAGCCTTGGCCAGATCAATGAATACGGCTGTACAGTAATGTTTCTTATCGATGGTGGTTAAGATATCGTTGAGGACCTTGAGTGTGGCTGAGGTGCACCCATGACCAGCTCTGAAACCAGATTGCATAGCAGAGAAGGTATGGTGAGATTCAAAATGGTCGGTAATCTGTTTGTTGACTTGGCTTTCGAAGACCTTACAAAGGCAGGGTAGGATCGATATAGGTCTGTAGCAGTTTGGGTCAAGAGTGTTCCCCCCTTTGAAGAGGGGGATGACCGCAGCTGCTTTCCAATCTTTGGGAATCTCAAACGACACGAAAGAGAGGTTGAACAGGCTAGTAATAGGGGTGGCAACAATTTCGGCAGATAATTTTAGAAAGAAAGGGTCCAGATTGTCTAGCCCGGCTGATTTGTAGGGGTCCAGATTTTGCAGCTCTTTCAGAACATCAGCTGACTGGATTTGGGATAAGGAGAAATGGGGAAGGCTTGGGCGAGTTGCTGTGGGGGGTGCAGTGCTGTTGACCGGGGTAGGAGTAGCCAGGTGGAAAGTATGGCCAGCCGTAGAAAAATGCTTATTGAAATTCTCAATTATGGTGGATTTATCAGTGGTGACAGTGTTTCTTATCTTCAGTGCAGTGGGCAGCTGGGAGGAGGTGTTCTTATTCTCCATGGACTTTACAGTGTCCCAGAACTTTTTTGAGTTAGTGTTGCAGGAAGCACATTTCTGCTTGAAAAAGCTAGCCTTGGCTTTTCTAACTGCCTGTGTATAATGGTTTCTAGCTTCCCTTCTAGCTTCTTACTGGTTGGTAGGTGATCAAATACTCATGTCATGCAATAAAATGCAAATTAATTACTTAAAAATCATACAATGTAACTTTCTGGATTTTTGTTTTAGATTCCGTCTCTCACAGTTGAAGTGTACCTATGATAAACAATTACAAACCTCTACATGCTTTGTAAGTAGGAAAACCCGCAAAATCGGCAGTGTATCAAATACTTGTTCTCCCCACTGTATAAACGGACAGTAATGTACATCGTACCAGCTCCTTCCTGGCCTCAAAAGAAAAACCAGCCTTATGCCGGTAATAAAATCATATTCTCAGTTCTCTACATGCACAGTGAAGCTCAGCTTCTCATCAACACACACACCCAAATATTTGTACACTTAAACTTGCTCTATAGTATGTCCAGCCAATGTAGCAATGACATGATTTGTAACATGTCTGGCATTTGAAAATACCATGCATTTAGTTTTACCTGAATTTAGAATCGGCTTTAAATCATACACATTCTGTTATATGATGTTAAATGCTCTTTGGGCATTTTCAAAAGCTAAAGATAAACTACTACTACTTGAATAAAGAACAGTATCATCTGCATAAAAATGAACATCCTCTGTTTCAAAAAGATCCCCAATGTTGTTGATATACAAAATGAACAACAGTGGGCCCAAAATAGAACCTTGCGGAACACTTGAGCACACCTCTATGGACTCTATGGTAATTTATTAACCAATTTAGAGCATGACCAGTAACATTTCAACCTTTGCACTAACACAGCATGGTCCACGGAGTCAAAAGCCTTCGACAAATCTATAAAAACAGACACACAGTGTAACTTCTTATTAAGAGCACAGTGGATGTCATTTAAACCCTTCAATGTTTATAGAGCATGAGAGCAGTTGTTTTTGCTGAGGTGTTTTCGTACATGCATTTTCATGCTTCATAAATTTTCTCTTGGCAAAAAAATAGCACAAAATACCCTGAATATTTTAAATGAATTTGAGAAGTTCACAAAGCAATACTGCTCCATTGCTCTCTGTGTGTATGGCTGTGATTTGCAATCTCTTTAGTCCTTGTTTGCTTATGTAGTTCCACATGGTTGTTCCACTTCCAGGGCAAGCCATTGAAGGACCGAGCTCTTGTTTTCTGACCGAGCATGGTCAACAGAGTCCCACTTCATAAGAGGAACAGGAGAGTCTTTGTTCTAGGGAGAGGGCCGAGAAAGCCACATTAGAAAGCAATGAAGTGGATGCTTCTGACTCAATAAAGGAAAATAAACGTACGTCCTTATCCTAAAAGCACTAGATGACTGCCATGTCGAGTGGAAAATGGACACTGCCTAGCCAGGCTACAGTCAGGCTCAGACCCTATTGCTTCCCCCACTTTCCTTACAGATCAAGGAAATTGGATACAAGGAAGGAAACTGATTTGAGTTTTGGGGCCTGGCCAAAGATTGAGATTCTCCAACAATCTCCTAAATTGTGCACTTGCACACATCCTGTCATGTATTTAACAGCATTGGATTGTTGAAATCATTGTCTAGAGGGAGTCAACACCAATGTTGAATCCATGATGACACTTTGGGAAAATGGTCGAAATCAGGATGCAGCCTTAGTGGGTGTGGCAGGTAGCCTAATGGTAAGAGCATTGGGCCAGTAACCGAAAGGTTGCTAGATTGATTCCCCAAGCTGACAAGGTCCAAATCTGTTGTTCTGACCCTGAACAAGGCAGTGAACCCACTGTTCCTAGGCCGTCATTGTAATGAAGAATTTGTTCTTAACTGACTTGCCTAGTTCAATAAAGGTTAAATAAAAATTGGGTTTCCTATGAACGTAATTTGGATAGCCACGTTAGCTTCGCCCTTATGTGGGTGCTAGCAAGCAGGCTAGGTAGTGCTTGGTATCAACAGCCAATCCAGAGGGGTGGAAGCTATAGTTAGCTTCAACTGTTTAATATCACTGAGTATTTGCATAAAGTTCAGCTTTCCCCGACTTTGGTCCCATCCTGTTCACGCTTCCTCGCCCATGCTCGCATTGCACAACAGTCCCCCCTGCCAACCTTGCTTTCCTCCATTGAAAATGAATGGCTTTTGAGGTTTCATTGACCCCTGTCTTCTTCTATGGAAACCCACTGTTAGATTTATCTTGAATAATTGTGACAGGAAGAGTGGGAGCTGTGACCTTAGTTCACCACTCCACTGTCCACCGCCTACTTCAGAAATCACACCTACACTTCTACAAGTCTGAAAAGTAACTTCCTTTCCTTACACCTGGCAAAGTCCCATATCAAATTTAATTTACTTTTCTTTTCATGTAGAAAAAGCTTGTATTTGTTTTAATTGTTCAGATCTTCTTTTGAATGGAAAATCCTTCATTGCAGACGTCATAGAAGTGTTTCCTCTAGTTTATTTATTTATCCTCTAGATGATATGCATGGTGTGACTGCATGAAGACTACCTAGAAAAAAATATAAAATCTCAGGTTGCAACTACAGATTAAAATCACTTTATTCATCAATGTAAAAAAATGTCCAACCGAACTTTGACTTAGTTTTTACCCTAACCCCTCTGAAAGACACACACATAAACAGGTTGGACCAGGTCTGCCTCACTGGGCGCCCGTGGACAATTGTTGTTGTGGAGGTTAAGTGCTTTGCTAAAGGGCACAACGGTAGGCAATGGCATTTTAAAGATTTGATACCAGCAACCCTCCTGTTATCAGATCACTTCCCGACAGATCATTTCTGTCAGACCCGGGATTCAAACGGTTAAAGGCTCTACGCCCCTGGTTTAATCACTGTCTCCATCTGAAAAAAATGAATATAGTGAAGATGAGATGAACAACCTGGAACGTGTCCAGTGAAATCACAGCAGCGAAAGCTGTTGACCTCTGACTCGATGCCTCTCAACTGTGACTGCCTGGTGTTCTAAATAAGATAAGATCACTTTATTGGTCCAACCAAAGTATGACTTCCACTTTTAACCCAACCCCTCCGAAAGAAACACATACATATATAAAGGTTTTGGAGAGATGCTACACTGGATGCTCTGGGAGCTGTTGTTGTGGGGAGGTTAAGTGCACAACTGCAGGAAATGGCATCTAGGATTTGATACCAACTTTCCCACAGATTTTTCCCGTCTGACCCGGGATTCGAACTGGCAACCCTCCGGTTGCTGACTCACCTCTCTAACCGCTAAACCTCCCTGGATAAATGGATTATCTACACTAGTTATGTAATAATCTTACTGGGTGTAAATCAAGGCTGTTTAAAACGGGGAGTTATTTTTAATGGTTATGTTTTCTTCAAATGTTTTTTTCTTCATTAGAATTTTGCCAAACAGACTCTAGCCAAAGAAATTGATCTGTGCCATTTTGTATATGCGACCGACCGGCTCAAATCGGTCTTATGTTGCAAATATATATATATTTTTACATTGGATAAAAGTAGAGACTACAAAATGGTATATCATACACTGCATTTGAGGAACAATGGGAAAGTAATTCTGCTTTGAAAGTTTACAAACTTGTAAACTCACTTTTGAGAAAATGGCCTTTGAATATTTTGGTACCTACTTCATAGCTCTGCTTTTTCTACACCCATTCAGCATTGTTCACACCCTCTTAAGCCTGCCCCACCCAGCTCTTTAAGGATTCACATGTGAGGTCATGTACTAAACAGTAGTGTAGTAAAGATTAAGACTAAAAGTGGTAGTAGCCTACAATAAGGAAACATTCCAGGTAAACAGAAACTGTACAAACATAAACACGTTATAAATATTAGATGATGCTTACCCAGACACACTAAATAGATGGGTCATGTGAAGGAAATGCTATAACCCCAGCCACGTCTTGCTAAGTGGATGGGTCTCTACAGAGGGTGTAAACGGTGCAATCAAATGGGTACTTGCCCATTAGCAATATAATACAATAATACAAGAATATAATACAAGAATATCAATGATATATGAGGTAGTTATATGCTATCAATCAGGGGTAAGGTGGCTGAGCAGCAGGATAACATGTTTTTATTGTAGCAGCAACGTATGGCGTGTGTGTTAGGAGAGAGTCATTTGAATAGAGGCACTGCAACAAATAGTGCTGATGACTGGTCCGTCCGAACCACACACGAACAAGGGAATCTGTATTCGGAGAGCCTGTTTCTGTCCTGCCCTTGACTTTGGGGCAGGGCATGTAATGTCCTGATCTTCTCAAAAACATAAGTTTGTCTAGCTGTGTACAGTCCAGGTCGTGCTTGTAAAGGCAGGCCATCTATGGGAGGAAGCATGTCAGCGTCCCGACTGAGTCTGAACGCTCCTTGGCGACAACACCAGGCTCCAGAGCATCGAAGCTGTGAAACAGGAAATAACAAACAAATGTAGAAGACATTACAACATCAATTCACCTCCCATGTTCATATAAGAATAATAACCTCATACAATGCAATGAAAATGATATTCACCTGAAGTGCTGGTACTGTTTGAACTGTGGCAGCGGCCTGAAGTTCGGAGTCAGGTGTTGTTGCCAGCCATAGCTTTCCACCAGCACTGTACCATCCTCCAGTCCAACCAGCTGTGGGATGTTGACCCCTGTCACAGTGCTGTCCTACACAACACCAGCAATCTCAGACAAAGCGTTCACTCTGGTCATTCTGAAACGCTGCTTGATGAGGCCGAAGCACCAGTCTGGGGCTAACTTGATGTGGCCTGTGATCAGGAAGTGAAGGTCCATACTGTGGTGGTGCTTTGTGCATGGTCTGCCAGGCACAATACCAGAACACAAACTTGTTCTCGTTTTGGCCACTGCAGTTATCACAATTCAGGTCCACACATGTTTCCCCAACTCCGTAGTTGGTGAAGAAATGGTGCATTTAGTTGATGACTGCGCTGCTGCCTTTGCTGGATGACATGCCTTCATCAATCAAGTAGTTGACTTGTTGTGGTTTTCCTTCACAGCAAACACCAAACAAGGCACACTTGAGAGGAGTTAGAAAGTAGATGGGGCCTGGCTGCATAGGGTCAGAAGGATAGTACACCTGCAAACAACACAAGAATATTAAGATAAGTTAATGAAAAGAAAATGTCACGTAAAACACATAATTTAAGTTTTACTTACCTACAGTGTGCAGAGCAGCAGCACTGCATACAGAAACATCATCTTGTAAACTAGAAGAACACAGTCCGACTATTTCACTCGCCCTAGCAGAGCTGGTTAGGCTGTTTTCACGTTATCTAGAGTGTTGGTGACTGTAACTGTGCTCCTTACAACAATTTAATTATGCTTATTTTGCCTAAGTTTACCTACACCAGCCATATTCAACCCGTGTTGAGCATTTGTAAATTCATCAGTTATTCTGCGCTCTGGTACACTCAGACGAGAGTGCTCTGAAACAGTTGTTGCAGTAATGTTCTATTGAAATGGATAGTTGAGTCTATTCTTTAAGTTTCAATATAATAAAAAGCCACGTTAGACAGGTTTACCTACTGACCACCTCAAATAGTCAGAAGCATGCTATATGGCAGACCAATCCAAACTCATATCTATGCATGTCCAGCCCACTCATTATCCCAACCAATCAAGGTTAGTGGGAAGGTTGCTGACTTTTTCTGTGGCTTAAACAACAAGGCTCGTTATTTAGCTATTTGAATCATACAACTTTGTTATTAAGACAGAAGGCATTTCTACCCCCCAACAAAATGTTGATAAAAAAATTAAGTTTACGTTCAAACGTCTCTCCTATGAAGTAGTGACTTGCGGCATATGCCTAGTATCCTGAAACGGGTCACATATCGTTTGTAAAAGTCTCGCCGCAAGGCATTCCATCCAACCCATTATTGAGGCCCATTGCTTTCTCTCTGGCTCATTTGCATGTTTATACACTACCAAACCACAAAGGTTTGAACACACCTACTCATTCCAGGGTTTGTCTTTATTGTTGCTATTTTCTACATTGTAGAATAATAGTGAAGACATCAAAACTATGAAATAACACATCATGTAGTAACCCATTTATTTCTAAACAAATAAAAAAATATTGCATTTGAGATTCTTCAAAGTAGCCACCCTTTGCCTTGATGACAGCTTTGCACACTCTTGGCATTCTCTCATCCAGCTTCATGAGGTAGTCACCTGGAATGCATTTCAATTACAGGTGTGCCTATTTTGTGGAATTTCTTTCCTTAATGTGTTTGAGCCAGTTGTGTTGTGACAAGGTAGGGTTGGTATACAGAAGACAACCATATTTGGTAAAATACCAAGTCTATATTATGGCAAGGACAGCTCAAATATGCAAAGAGAAACGACAGTCGATTACTTTAGGACATGAAGGTCAGTCAATACGGAACATTTCAAGAACTTTGAAAGTTTCTTCAAGTGCAGTCACAAAAACAATCCAGCGCTATGATGAAACTGGCTCTCATGAGGACCGCCACATGAATGGAAGTCCCACAGTTACCTCTGCTGCAGAGGATAAGTTCATTAGAGTTACCAGCCTCAGAAATTGCCGCCCAAAAGTAAGACACATCTCAACATCAACTGTTTAGAGCAGACTGTGTGAATCAGGCCTTCATGGTTGAATTGCTGCAAAGAAACCACTACTAAAGGAAACCAATACGAAGAAGAGTCTTGCTTAGTTCAAGAAACACGAGCAATGGACATTAGACCGGTGGAAATGTGTCCTTTGGTATGGATCCAAATTGGACATTTTTGGTTCAAATCGCTGTGTATTTGTGAGACGCAGTGTGGGTGGAGGTGATGTTATGGTGTGCGGGTTCTTTGCTGGTGGAACTGTCTATGATTTATTTAGAATTCAAGGCACACTTAACCAGCGTGGCTTCCACATCATTCTGCAGCGATACACCATCCCATCTGGGTTAGGCTTAGTGGGACTATCATTTGTTTTTCAACAGGACAATGACCAACATACCTCCAGGCTGTGTAGGGCTATTTTACCAAGATGGAGAGTGATGGAGTGCTGCATCAGATGACCTGGCCCCAATTTAGAGTTTTTGGGATGAGTCGGACTGCAGAGTGAAGGAAAAGCAGCCATCAAGTGCTCAGCATATGTGGGAACTCCAAGACTGAAAAGCAAGACTGATAAGCATTCCAGGTTAAGCTGGTTGAGAGAATGCCAAAGTTGTCATCAAGGCAAATTTGAAGAATCTCAAAGAATCTCAAATAAAAATATATTTTGATTTGTTGGTTACTACATGATTCCATATGTGTTATTTCATAGATTTGTGTGTTCTGTTCTAAAACGTAATTCATTTTGTTAAATGTAACCTATATTTAAGTCGTCAAGTCAGTTGAGAACAAATTCTTATTTACTATGACGGCCTGCCGGGGAACTGCCGGGGAACTGCTTTGTTCAGGGGCAGAACGACATATTTTTACCTTGTCAGCTCGGGGATTTGATCAAGCAACCGTTCGGTTACTGGCCCAATGCTTTAACCACTAGGCTACCTGCCGCCCCATTAAGTGTATGTGTCGGCCAAATAGGAGGCCTATACCTGACATCCAGCTGTGTTTTACTCTTAGTAGTCGTCCTGATATGACTATCCTACCGATCCTCGACTTCGGCGATGTGATCTACAAAATTGCTTCCAACACTCTACTCAGCAAACTGGATGCAGTTTATCACAGTGCCATCCGTTTTGTCACTAAAGCACCTTATACCACCCACCACTGCGACTTGTATGCTCTAGTCGGCTGGCCCTCGCTACATATTCGTTGCCAGACCCACTGGCTCAAGGTCATCTACAAGTCCATTGATAAATAGCCCATTGATAAATCAATGAGATTTTTATTTTGACTTAACCTCTTCAACCTATGGGGGCGCTGTGTCATTATTGGATAAAAAGACGTGCCCGTTTTAAGCGCAATATTTTGTCACGAAAAGATGCTTGACTATGCATGGAATTGACAGCCTTGGAAAGACAAAACTCTGACGTCTCCAAAACTGCAAAGATATTATCTGTGCGTGCCCCAGAACTAATGCAACAAGCGAAACCAAGATGAAGTTTCATACAGGAAATGCCCCAGATTCTGAAGGCGCTGTGTTCCAATGTCTCCTTATATGGCTGTGAATGCGCCAGGAATGAGCCTGCGGTTTCTGTCTATTCCCCGAGGTGTCTGCAGCATTGTGACGTGTTTGTAGGCATATCATTGGAAGATTGACCATAAGAGACTACATTTACCTGGTGTCCCGCCCGGTGTCCTGTGTGCGTAATCTGTAGGTCCATGCGTGTTCCATTTCTTCAGAAGAGAAAGTAAACTGCCACGATGGATTTTATCGTCTATGTGATGTCTATGTGAGATATGTGAAAAACACCTTGAGGATTGATTCTAAACATCGGTTTGCCATGTTTCTGTCGATATTATGGAGTTAATTTGGAAAAAAGTTCGCGTTTTAATGACTTATTATAATTATTTTTTCCTTAACCAAACGTGATGAACAAAACGGAGCGATTAGTCGACACAAATAATATTTTTTGTAAAAACGGAACATTTGCTATCTAACAGTCTCCTCATTGAAAACATCTGAAGTTCTTCAAAGGTAAATTATTTTATTTGAATTCTTTTCTGGTTTTTGTGGAAAATGTTGCATGCTGAAATAGAGGCATCCTATGCTAGGCTAATACTAATACTGTTACACAAATGCTTGTTTAGCTATGGTTCAAAAGCATATTTTGAAAATCTGAGATGACAGTGTTGTTAACAAAAGGCTAAGCTTGAGAGCAAATAGATTAATTTCATTTCATTTGCGATTTTCATGAATAGTTAACGTTGTGTTATGCTAATGAGCTTGCGGATAGATTTACACAATCCTGGATACAGGTTTTTTTCCGGAGCTAAACGTGACGCAGAAAACGGAGCAATTTGTCCTAAACAAATAATCTTTCAGGAAAAACTGAACATTTGCTATCTGAGAGTCTCCTCATTGAAAACATCCGAAGTTCTTCAAAGGTAAATGATTTTATTTGAATGCTTTTTCTGTTTTTTGTGAAAATGTTGCCTGCTGAATGCTAACGCTAAATGCTATGCTAAATGCTATGTTAGCTATCAATACTGTTACACAAATGCTTGTTTTGCAATGGTTGAAAAGCATATTTTGAAAATCTGAGATGACAGTGTTGTTAAGAAAAGGCTAAGCTTGAGAGCAAATAGATTCATTTCATTTCATTTGCGATTTTCATGAATAGTTAACGTTGCGTTATGGTAATGAGCTTGAGGCTGTAGTCACGATACCGGATCCGGGATGGCTCGACGCAAGAAGTTAATCTCCGTTTGGGTATTGGTTAGACCTCAATTATAGTGTAGAAATGTTATGCCCTTAGTGTAACCTTTATTTAACTAGACAAGTCAGTTAATAACAAATTCTTATTTACAAGGACAGCCTACTCCTTCCTACCCATCGGGGAAGTGAAGCCAGGTCTCCTGTGTGCCCGCACAACACTGATTCTTTGGGTACATAGCCCAATACTGTAGCCTACTCCCGACCTTAATGTTGTACAGCGCCATATTTTCCGTTCCATCCTAACAGAAACCCAGAGGGTTTTTCTTGGAATAGAAACACCATAATATTAATCAAATGAATTCCAAACTCTAAAAGTAATTGGAAAGGTAGATACACATTATTTGTGAATAAAGAATGTAAACAAGATACTGTTTTTATTTACAGTAGCGATGGACAGCTGGTGGCATTTTGAAACAGGTTCTCCAACACTTGTAGCCCGATTAGCAGGACAATATACCTTTACCAACACCTCTCTGTATTTTAATACTTTGTGGAGGTGGGCTCCCGCAGTGTAAAATGTCATGCTACAGATGCAGGTTCGATACCCGTGCCGGCCACCACCGGGAGACTCATGAGGTGGCTTTTGGTTTTAATTTAGAATCCTCCTATGTAATTATTGGTGGAGAGTGACGTCATATTTTTCGATATGCTGTAGGTCTACCGCAGGTGACATGAGTCTCTAGTGTTGAGTAATGTGCTGCTAAATGTGGTGTAGGTTTTATTAAAAGAGCATATTGAAGTAAGAGGCAATAGGATTTGAAGCAATAGGCTACAGTTATTTTAGCTGCGTTTCGCACTGCCCTGAGACAAGCATGGGGCCTGGGCTTGATAAATCAATGAGATTTTTATTTTGACTGAATCTCTGTTTGGGTATTGGTTAGACTACAATTAGGAATATTATGCTCTTAACGAAACCTTTATTTAAATAGACAAGGCAGTTAAGAACAAATTCTTATTTACAAGGACAGCATACTCCTTCCTCTTTGTCGGGGAATTGAACCCTAGTCTCCTGTGTGCCCACATGACACAGGGATTCTTTAGCTAAATAGCGAAGTACTTTAGCCTACTCCCATCCATCATGTTGTACAGCGCCATATTTTCCGTTACATCCTAACGGAAACCAAGAGGGTTTTTAAATTTTCTTGGAATAGAAACACCATAATATTAATCAAATTAGTTGGACAAAATTTCTTAAAATTAGTCCCATATACAAAGGTTTAAAATTCCCTAGTACAGTCACTATTGAAGGCTATCGAAGGCTTCTCAGGTGGTCAAACTAGCACTAACTAGCATTAGTGTTACCAGTGGTTGGCACTTAAATAACGTGCCATAGAATTCTATGGCACCATGCAAGCTGTGCTGCAGTACACTGCAACTTTTAAAGGATAAACCACTGTACGGAATGTAGTAACCATACTACCCATCCCGGATCCGGGAGCGTAATCATCGACTGACACTAATTAGCATAACGCAACGGACATAAATATTACTAGAAAATATTCCTTTTCATGAAAATCACAAGTGAAATATATTGAAACACAGCTTTGCCTTTTGTTAATCACCTTGTCATCTCAAATGTTCAAAATATGCTTTACAGCCAAAGCAAGAGAAGCATTTGTGTAAGTTTATCGATAGCCTAGCATAGCATTATGTCCAGCTAGCAGCAGGTAACTTGGTCACACAAATCAGAAAAGCAATCAAATGAAATCGTTTACCTTTGATGAGCTTCGGATGTTTTCACTCACGAGAATCACAGTTAGATAGCAAATGTTCCTTATTTCCAAAAATATTATTTTTGTAGGCGAAATAGCTGTTTGTTCTTCACGTTTGGCTGAGAAATCGACCGGGAATTGCGGTCACGAAAACGCCGATTTTTTTTCTTCTTCAAAATTAGCTCCATAATATCAACAGAAACATGGCAAACGTTGTTTAAAATCAATCCTCAAGGTGTTTTTCAAATATCTATTCGATAATATATCCACCGGGACAATTGGTTTTTCAGTAGGAGCGAAAGGAAAAATGGCTACCTCTGTCGTTTACGCGAGAATCACTCTGAGAACCATCAGGTGACCACATACACAATGTAGCCGCTTACGGGTATTCTTCAATATAAAGGCGTAAAACTACGTCACAATGCTGTAGACACCTTGGGGAATACGTAGAAAAAGTAATCTGGTTGATAGCCCATTCACTGCTCAATAGGGACGCATCGGAACGCAGAGCTTTCAAAACATGAGTCACTTCCGGATTGGATTTTTCTCAGGCTTTTGCCTGCAATATCAGTTCTGTTATACTCACAGACAATATTTTTACAGTTTTGGAAACTTTAGAGTGTTTTCTATCCTAAGCCGTCAATTATATGCATATTCTAGCATCTTGTCCTGACAAAATAGCCTGTTTACTTTGGGAACATTATTTTTCCAAAAATGAAAATACTGCCCCCTAGTTACAAGAAGTTTTAACAAATCAAAATATATTTTAGATTCTTCAAAGTAGCACCCTTTGCCTTGATTACAGCTTTGCACACTCTTGGCATTCTCTCAACCAGCTTCACCAAGAATGCTTTTCCAACATTCTTGGAATTCCCACATATGCTGAGCACTTGATGGCTGATTTTCCTTCATGCTACGGTCCAACTCATCCCAAACCATCTCAATTGGGTTGAGGTCGGGTGATTGCGGAGGCCAGGTCATCTGATGCAGCACACCATCACTTTCCTTCTTGGTAAAATAGCCCTTACCCAGCCTGGATGTGTGTTGGGTCATTGTCCTATTGAAAAACAAATGATAGTGGGACTAAGTGCAAACCAGATGGGATGGTGTTTCGCTGCATAATTCTGTGGTGCTGGTTAAGTGTGCCTTTTAATTCTAAATATATCACAGACAGTGTCACCAGCAAAGCACCCCCTCACCATCACTCCTCCATGCTTCTCGGTGGGAACCACACATGCAGAGATCATCCGTTCACCTACTCTGCTTATCACAAAGACACGGCGGTTGGAACCAAAAATGTCAAATTTGGACAGATTTCCACCAGTCTAATGTCCATAGCTCGTGTTTCTTGGCCCAAGCAAGACTCATTTTCTTATTGATGTCTTTTAGTAGTGGTTTCTTAGCAGCAATTTGACCATGAAAGCTTGATTCACTCAGTCTCCTCTGAACAGTTGATATTGAGATGTGGATGTTACTTGAACTCTGAAGCATTTATTTGGGCTGCAATTTCTGAGGCTGGTAACTCTAATGAACGTATCCTCTACAGCAGAGGTAACTCTGGGTCTTCCTTTCCTGTGGCGGTGACAGCCAGTTTCATGACAGCCAGTTTCATCATAGCACTTGATGGTTTTTGCGACTACATTTAAAGAAACGTTCAAAGTTCTTGACATTTTCCAGACTGACCTTCATGTCTAAATTTCTCTTTGCATATTTGAGCTGTTCTTGCCATAATATGGACTTGGTCTTTTACCAAATAGGGCGATCTTCTGTTTTCCCCCCTGCCTTGTCACAACACAACTGATTGGCTCAAATGCATTAAGAATGAAAAAATTCCACAAATTAACATCTGTTAATTGCAATGCATTCCAAGTGACTTCCTCATAAAGCTGGTTTCCAGAATGCCAAGAGTGTGCAAAGCTGTCAAGTTATGGCTATTTTGAAGAATCTCAAATATAATTTAATTTGTTTAACACATTGTTTTGGTTACTACATGATTCCATGTGTTATTTCATAGTTGTGATGTCTTCACAATGTAGAAAATAGTAAAAATAAAGAAAAACCTTTGAATGCGTAGGTGTCAACTTTTGACTGATACTGTACTGTATTTTCCAATAAGTTAATTGGGTCGTTAGAATTTCCATTTACTCTAGTCTCTGCCTCCAACAGTTTGTCAAGTTTGCCAACATCGAGGAGGACACACCGTCCTACCACCGGCGCTATGACTTCTTTGTCTCCCAGTTCAGCGCCATGTGCCACTCAACCCATGAAGACCCTGAGACCAGAACCAGGTGAGGAAATAACAGGCTTGAAAATAAACCTTGAACAAAAAAATTATTAAAGGAATTGTTCACTTGAATTAAATTATGCTCACTGGGAGGATATTGCCATTTTCTCCTTGTCCATAGACAAGTAAGGAAGCAAATATGTAAAGTTGTAATTTTGGTTCATCAGTGTATCCCTTTAAAGCTACACACAGATTTTCATGCCATAAAAGAATGGGCCACCAACAAAAAGTGTTTAATGGAGAATGTAAATCTAAGTAGTAGGCTAGTTAATTACATACAGTAGCCAGGCTTACTGTTTGTTATACTAATCCTATTCATCTACAAATCACCGTTCCATAGGGCGCTACTTTCATGAGATGATAGAAAGAAAGCAACAGTAAACAACCAAAGAATACCCATAACAGTGGAAAGAAAGGCAGCGCAGCGTTTATTAGATAACACACTGAACAGACCAAACACTAGCAATCCAACCAACCAGTGAAAGAATCTCTAGAACAGTGGTGGTGCATACATGGCTTTATACGCAGGCGCTTTATAGGGACGCCTACTCCACCAGAGATGCCTGCTCTTCCTTAATCTAATAAAGACACCAGGAATATATTCAGATGACTATGATTCATTCTCTGCAGAGAGACCTCATCCCACCACCAATATTGCTGGAATTATTTGTTTTGGGGGTGGCCCGTCAGGAAGTCCAGGATCTAGTTGCAGAGGGAGGTGTTTAGTGCCAGAGTCCTTAGCTAACTGGTGAGCTTTGAGGGCACTATGGTGTTGAATGCTGAGCTGTAGTCAATGAATAGCAATGTCACATAGGTGTTCCTTTTGTCCAGGTGGGAAAGGGCAGTGTGGAGTGCAATAGAGACTTTATCATCTGTGGATCTGTTAGGGTGGTATGCAAATTGGAGTGGGTCTAGGATTTCTGGGATAATGGTGTTGATGTGAGCCATGACCAGCCTTTCAAAGCACTTAATGGCTACAGATGTAAGTGCTACGGGTCGGCAGATTACCTTGGCGTTCTATGGTGGTCTGCTTAAAACAGGTTGATATTACAGTCTCGGACAGGGAGAGGTTGAAAATGTCAGTGAAGACACTTGCTAGTTGGTCAGCGCATGCTCGCAGTACACGGCCTGGTAGTCAGTCTGGCCCTGCGGCCTTGTGAATGTGGACCTGTCTAAAGGTCTTACTCACATCGGAGAGCGTGATCAGTCTTTCGGCACAGCTGATACTCTCATGCATTCTCAGTGTTACTTGCCTCGAAGCGAGCATAGAAGTAGTTTAGCTCGTCCGGTAGGCTCGTGTCACTGGGCAGCTCTCAGCTGTGCTTCCCTTTGTAGTCTGTAATGGTTTGCAGGCCCTGCCACATCTGACGACCGTCAGAGCCGGTGTAGTACGACTTGATCTTAGTCCTGTATTGATGCTTTGCCTGTTTGATGGTTCGTTGGAGGGCATAGCGGGATTTGTTATAAGCTTCCGGGTTAGAGTCCCACTCATTGAAAGCGGCAGCTCTAGCCTTTAGCTCAGTGCGGATGTTGCCTGTAATCCATGGCTTCTGGTTAGGGTAGATGCGTACAGTCACTGTGGGGACGACGTCATCGATGCACTTATTGATGACGCCAATGACAGATGTGGTGTACTCCTCATTGCCATTTAGATTTCTGGCTAAGGTTAATTCGATTTCTGGCTATGTTTATTCAAGATGTATTGCATTAGTGGATACTTGCACTGTTCTCAGGGCAGGTCTGCCGGTTTTGACTAGCAGATGTGACTTTTCGCAGCAGGTTAGGAGAATGTAAACTGCAAGTTAGGAGAATTAGCGTGTCAGGTTAGGAGAAGGACATTAATGTTAGGAAAATGCTAAAATTGACCCATACGCGACTCGGAAATATCTAGCTACAACCAAGCCTGCCATTAGAACAGTCTTGGTTTGTTATTTTTTTAACACATTAAGAAAATGTTTTTAAACAATACAAAACATACACAATCAAATGACAGCATACAGACACACACACACACAAACATCGACATCACACCTGCCCAGATCCACCTTCTCACACCCCAGTGCCCACATCACACTCCGCCACATGGCTACACAAACTGCACCATTTTGTTTCTCTCTGTCGCCTACGCACTTTCAACATTTAGATATGTAGAAAAATTTGAAATGTTTTTTACATTGGATAAAAGTAAAGACTCAGAGCTAGAAAATGGTATATCATACACTACAGTTGGGGAACATTGGGAAAGTAATTCTGCTTTGGAAGTTGATAAACTTGGGACCTCACTTTTGAGAAAATGGCCCTTGAGTGTTTGGTAAACCTACTGGAGAGCTCTTTGTCTACACCCATTCAGCATCGTTCCTCTTAAGCCTTAGACCCACCCATTTCTTTAAGGATTCACATGTGATGTCATGTACTAAGCAACCCAACATTTTAAGACTGAAGACTGGTTTATACCACATCTATCGATAGTTGTCGCAGTTACATCGTGAACATTCTATTGTCGCCCAACATCATCAAACTTGTCGTTTTCGTTATAAAACAGTATAAATACAAAAACTACAGGCTGCCTGTTTGTCCAAAATAGCATAACTAATGTATTTTAACACCAATTAACCCACCTGTTTAAATATATATTCAGTATATGTCAATCTAGCAATTTTCTAAACAATGTTTTGGTTTGTTTCTTGCTTCTTAGCTATCTAGCTAATGTTACGCTAGCTGGCTAGTCAGTTCAAATAATGACCATATCATATAGCTGACAACTTCTTCACTTTAGCTAATTTGTCTTCATTATTACAGGAAAATAAACTCACAACAAGATCATTATTTACTAGTTAATGACGAGCCAATTACAGAAAATATCTTGCGGTTGTGAGTTTGTTGAAAGAAAATGAGGGCATTCTACCAGAGTTTTTTTATTATTATTATTATATATTTTTTTTACCTTTATTTAACCAGGCAAGTCAGTTAAGAACACATTCTTATTTTCAATGACGGCCTGGGAACAGTGGATTAACTGCCTGTTCAGGGGCAGAACGACAGATTTGTACCTTGTCAGCTCGGGGGTTTGAACTCGCAACCTTCCGGTTACTAGTCCAACTCTCTAACCACTAGGCTACGCTGCCGCCCCATTTGGACTATGTCTTGTTGGCCTAACATTATATCCTAATTTGACTCTGGTCCAGGTCATGTTCTTCACATTACCGTCTGGTAGACACATAGAAAAAAATAAAATCAAAGTTGATTTATCACATGCACAGGTTACAGAAGGTGTAGTGAAATTGATACTTGCATAGTGGAGTCTTTTGTTTAGACATGTAGCTAGCTTGCTAAACAATGAACCATAATCCTGATTTATACTACCCTGTATGAATCTGCAGGTAGCTAACCAACCCGGTTCAATGTTAGCTAGCTATCTAACATTAGGCTATAACTAGCAATGCAAATGATACAAGTAATATTACTACAAAGATCATACATGTAACGTTAGCTAGCTAGCGAGCAAGCCAGCTAACATTAGCTAGCTAGCTAACAGTACGCTTTAACTTGCAATGAAAATGACTTTCTGATAAATTAGAAACATATTATATCTGAAAATGTCGCTAGCTGGACTATTTTACCCATATGGATGGACTCTTCTCCCTCTCTGTCACGGATACCATGGTTGCCCTTAGTTTGAAGATGTAATCTGGAGACCGGTTTGTTATGCAACAGCCTTCTTTGTGTTGTCTATTCAACTCCCTCTATATATTTGCAATCAAACAGCCGGATTTTCTCCAGTTCCTTAGCTATCACGCTCTGCTTCCACTGGGCATTCCACTGATTTAACATCTCGGCCCTCCAGAAAGTGGAGAGCCACACTTTTTTGCTGTTCTACTATGTGATATCTTCAAACAAAGATGTGTTAGAAAGGATTGCCTACACATACTGATCAGCTCATGTTATAATCCCCAGTTTACAATTGGCTCATTCATCCCCCTCCTCTCGCCTGTAACTATTCCCCAGGTCGTTGCTGTAAATGAGAATGTGTTCTCAGTCAACTTACCTGGTAAAATAATGGATAAATAAATAGATAGAAGCCCCCTGCATGGCAGGCCAATCCAAACTAATCTTTCGCCATGTCCAGCCCATCTATCTCAGCCAATCATGGCTAGCGGGAAGGTTCCAGTCTTTTCCGTGGCTAAATAAACTTGTCTCGTAATTTTACATTTATTCTCATTTACAGATGGCCATTTACATTTGTTATGAAGGCACATGGAAGTTCACATGTTCCAGAAGGCATTTCTGCCAAAAAACAAATGTTAAAAAGAAATGCCTCTCCTGTGAAGTAGTGACTTGCGACATACGCATAGTTTCCTGAAACGTGTCAGAAATGTGGAAAAAGGGAAGGCGTCTGAATGCTTTCCCAATAAACTGTGACCTTTGAAATGTCTAAGTCCTTCAAATATAATATTTAAAGTGTGTGTGTATCCTGTTTAGGATCCGTGTGGCCGGTATCAAAGGACTGCAGGGTGTGGTGAGGAAGACTGTGAACGATGAGCTTCAGGCCATCATCTGGGAGCCCCAGCACATGGACAAACTCATCCCCTCCATGCTGTTCAACATGCAGGATGCTGAGGACCTAGACAGGTACATAAAAAATGTATATACCCACATGGCAGTCATAGACATTGAAATATATATTTATGCACTAACATCAATAAATCAACAATTAGTCCTGGGAGGTGGTCCTGACTGTCACAACTTGTCTACTTAAAGTAGTCATCTGCAGTTAAAATCACAACAAACAGGCCACAGATATGGCAAACAGCTGAGGGATGGGGCTGGAAAAATGCAACCACTCTCAAATTCATAGACAGACCTATGGATGCAAGGACTGACTGTCCATGAGATCAAAATGATAGTTTTAAGCATTTTTTATTTATCTTTTTATTTGACCTTTTACTTTAGTTTATTTAGTGAATATTTTCTTAACCAACAATGCAGTTCAAGAAATAGAATTACGAATAGAATTACAGGCTTGTAAGTAAGCATTTCAAGGTCTACACTTGTATTTGGCGCATGTGAGAAATAAAATTTGATTTGTTTAGTGTTTATTTACGAACAAAGCAGTAAAACATCATTATATTTTGGGTTCTGGTGAGGTTAGACAGTTGAACTAAGTTCCAGAGGCATTTTACATTCTATTTTTCAATAATCAAATGCTATATAACATAAATGCAAAAGTCCAAACATGGATGTTGCCATCGCAGATTGCCTCTTTAATTATATAATATTCCATTTAGCAGATGTTTTTATCTAAATAGACTTGCATATTTGTATATAATCCCTTCGGTAATTTGAACTAAGAAACAAAATATTGCCCCTTGAGGCAAGGGTTCGATCACTCTGTCATTTCCTCTTGTCTAAGATATCAGTTAGTCAAGAGATAAGTTCAAATATTTTAGCTAGGCTTGATTTAGCTTTTCCGGTAACTTATGGAATCAATAGTCCTAAAAATGCGAACCCTGCCCATCTGGCACTCCATGTGCTAGCACAATCAAATTAAATTGATTGGACTTGATTTGGAAAGGCACACACCTGTCGACATAAGGTCCCAGTGTTGACAGTGCATGTCAGAGGAAAAACCGAGCCATAGGGAATTGTCCGTAGAGCTCAGAGATTATTTCAAGGCACAGATCTGGGGAAGGGTACCAAAAAATGTCTGCAGCATTGAAGGTCCCCAAGAACAAGGTGGCCTCCATTCTTAAATGGAAGATGTTTGGAACCACCAAGACACTTCCTACTGCGCAATTGGGGGAGAAGGGCCTTGGTCAGGGATGTGACGAAGAACCCGATGGTCACTCTGACAGAGTTCCTCTTTGGAGATGGAAAAACCTTCCAGAATGACAACCATCTCTGCAGCACTCCACCTATCAGGCCTTTATAGTAGTGGGCAGACTGAAGCCACTCCTCAGTTAAAACCTGTTAGGGATGATGCAAATTTTCGCAGCTTTTCGCAGCTTTTTTGTTAAAAATCGCGCAACATTTCAAAATCCTGCTACTCATGCCAGGAATATAGTATATGCATATGATAAGTATGTGTGTATAGACAACACTCTGAAGTCTCTAAAACTGTCTGTGGCTATAACAGAATGTGTTTAGGAGTAAAAATCCCAGGGAAAACTGTTCACCAAAAACACAAAAAAATATTCATCCGCCAGTCAATGAATTGTTTAAGGCGATAGAAAATAGATGAGGTTCCCATTACAATGCCTACAACTTCCACACGATGTCGCCAGTACTGGCATTTCATGGCTGGTTTATCCTTGGTGAGATGACGTATAGGCACTTCCTGTCTTGGGGTGCACCGGAGGAAGTTATGAAAGTGGAAAAATGGACGATGATTTCAAGACTTGCTGCTATCGAATACAGATCGCCCCGTGATCAATTTGATCGATTATTAACGTTTATTAATACCTAAAGTTGGTTTACAAAAGTAGTTTGAAGTGATTTGTAAAAGTTTATAGGCAACTTTTTTAATTTTAAAAAGTGACGTTGCGTCTTGTAAAGGTGAATTTTCCTGGATCAGACCGGCCTTCATAAAATGACATTTTGGGTATACAATGACGGATTTAATCTGGAAAAAGACCCAATTGTGATGTTTATGGGACATATATGAGTGCCAAAAAAGAAGCTCGTCAAAGGTAATGAATGTTTTATATTTTATTTCTGCGTATTGTGTAGCGCCGGCTACCGCAAAATCTTTTGTTTAGGTCTCGTTCAGGTATTTCGGGGGGTGCATGCTATCAGATAATAACTTCTCATGCTTTCGCCGAAAAGCATTTTACAAATCTGACATGTTGGCTAGATTCACAACGAGTGTAGCTTTAATTGAGTATCTTGCGTGTGTGTTTTAATGAAAGTTTGAGTTTTATCGAGTACTATAGGTGGTGCTCTGAAATTTCCGCTGATTTGGTTCCTGTACAGGAACCAACATCCGTAACAGGTTTTAAAGGCACATGACAGTCCACTTGGAGTTTGCCAAAGGGCCCCTAAAGGACTCAAACCGTAAGAAACAAGATTCTCTGGTCTGATGAAACCAAGAACTCTTTGGCCTGAATGCCATGTGTCACGTCTGGAGGAAACCTGGCACCATCCCTACGGTGAAGCATGGTGGTGGCAGCATCATTCTGTGGGGATGTTTTTCAACGGCAAGGACTGGGAAACTAGTCACGATCGAGGGAAAGATGAACGGAGCAAAGTGCAGAGATCCTTGATGAAAACCTGCTCCAGAGCGCTCAGGACCTCATTTTGGGGGCGAAGGTTCAACTTCCATCAGGACAATGACCTTAAGCACATAGCCAAGCCAGCGCAGGAATGGCTTCGGGACAAGTCTCTGAATGTTCTTGACTGGCCCAGCCAGAGCCTGTAACATGGGTAATATTGTGTACTACAAACTCCCCAGACGCCTCGCGCAGTCTCAGTTTGAGTCCCAAATGGCAACCTATTCCATATATTGTGCATTGCTTTTGACCAGGGCCCTATGGGGGCTTTCCTATGCGCCCTGGGCAAAAGAAGTACACTATATAGGGAATAGTTTGTTCTTTGGGACCCAGGCCCTCTCCTGAGATTTTCCATTAGCCCGAGGAGGATGAGTGACGACGGGGAATTGACATAGTTCTTCTGGAGAAGGGAGAATAGCTTGATGATATTTCATACAGTGAAACCGTTAGGAGAGGAGCCGGAGGTAGCCGTTGAGCCAGGCTCTTGCTCATGCTGGAGATTAAGATTTAGACACCTTGACACGCGGTGGCTCGGCTTGATGAGACAGGACAGGTTTGTGGAGATAAAGCTTTACCCTCCTCTCCTCTACTCTCCTCCTATCCCCCGGTGCAAAATACAGACATCTCTCTCTTGCTCCCTTTCTCTCTCTCCTCTGTCTCTAGTCTCTCCTTCTCCCCTCTCTTTCTAGCCTCCTCTCTTTCTGTTCTTCTTCCCTCCAGGTCATTTCCATGTGAACAAAGCTATTTTTGGTGCCAGACTTTTTTTTCTGTCCTTATACATGGAGCTCTCTTAGAACAGCACACGAGCACTGGGGCATGCTGAGGAATTCCAGTTTTGATACACCTACCACAACAGTGTTTGTCTCTTAATAATATTGTTTCGCCACATGTTTACCGCCTTATGAAGGTAATGACACTTGGGGCTAGGTGGGGAGGGGTAAACAACACATTCTACAGCACCTTTTTAGCTCGTCGCCTGTCAATCACATGGTATTCACAAAGTGCATGGCTTTTCTGTGACTACAGGAAATAACGAAGGAAATTGGTTGCACCCCTTTCTCTTGAATTTGTTGCATTGCACAATGTGGTCAAGATAAAAGTGAGCAGTCATGATACCCATCTTTGTATGTGCACAGGTTATTCATGCTAGCATACTTTTTGAATCGTGTAGTTTACCTGCAGAGAAGATCAGAAGTAAAGAGGTTCATTCAAATACTATTTTTTATGGAACACAATGGGATTCGCGGTAGGCGGATCACTACTAGGAAGAACCAATCACACAACATCTGTCAGAAACAGACCGGTTGACTGGTGAATGAGGTGAGCCCCTCCTGTTTTATAAGGTGCCACTCACCCGCCCACTGGTTATTCTCACTCCCTTCCTTGCGAAGTTTACTACGCTCCGGAATCTCCCCTCAGCACGACTTGATCCTGCTTAAATGTTCTCAAGCGAACCGCAAGGTTAACGCTGCCGAACGTAGGACCTCTGCTCTTGTCTCTTTGTGTTGAAGTACAATTCATTTTCTACTTTTCTGCATTTTCTACTCTTTCTACTATATTTGTGACCAACTGCCTCGATTCGGTCTTACGTAGCAAAATTTGAAATGGTGTTTTTTTACATTGTATAAAAGTAGAGACCTAGAAAATTGTATATCATTCACTGCAGTTGAGGAACATTGGGAAAGTAATTCTGCTTGGAAAGCTGATAAACTTGTGACTCCACTTTTGAGAAAATGTCCCTTGAATATTTTGGTACACCTACTGGAGAGCTCTTCTTTGTCTACACCCATTCAGCATTGTTCCCAACCTCTTAAGCCTTAGCCCCACCCATCTCTTTAAGGACTCACATGTGAGGCTATGTGCTAGACAGAGTGAGTAGTTTAGTAAACTACCAAAGATTTCAAGACTAAAAGTAGTAGCCTACAATAAGGAAAAACTCCAGGTAAAAATACACTATCTAGTCCTTGGCCTATATCCTAATCTAATAAACACACTATATAAAAAAATATCTAAGTTTATTTGTCACACACACAGAAGGTGTAAATGGTAGAGTGAAACGGTTACTTGCATAGGAGCTATATCAAAAACAAAGTGTCCAGATAAAAATAACAAGATAAAAGATATTGTATAATTATTAGATGACGCTTGCCCGACACACTTGTCTAAATTGATGAGTCATGTGAAGGAAATGCTATAACCACCCCCAGCCACATCTAGCTAAGTGGATGGGACACTATTGTCTAGACATGTTCAATAGATTGCCGTAATCACCCCCAGACACATCTGGCTAACTGGAAGGGTCATCATGTAATCATCTGACGAAGTGGTGTTCAGACATGTACTTTAGCTAGCTAGCATAATCTCAACTCGTACTACTACAAATGTAAATATCGTCTTTAGCTGTAGTATGAATCTGAAGGTAGCTAAAGAGCTAACCAACAAAGTTCAAAGTTAGCTAGCTAATATTTAGCAATAACTAGTAATACAAATGGATTTCTGATTCAAATAATATTACTACACAGATCATACACATAATGTTAGCTAGCGAGCTAGCAAGCTAACATTCACTAGCTAACAGTGCGCGTTAACTTGCAATGAAAACATATAATATGTGAAAATGTAGCTAGACTCTTACCCATATACATGGATGAACGCTTCATGGCAGACTGGAACCAAAACTCAGTTTTGTTTGTAGCTGCATCTTGTTTGGCCAGCGTTGTCAAGTCACTCCGGTTCACACTGACCGTGGCATGTGCAGAAAGTAGTCCATGACTTTTTCCAACTGATCTGTCGATAGCACCTGCTAAATTCAGGGCATCAATATTGTTGAGAAAAGTAACAGCATTTTTGTAGTTTGTGGCTAACGTTAGTCTTTTCTACCTCGCTGTTTTTTGAAAGATATGTCAACACATAGTTAGCTAGCTAACCACCGTCTAGCAATTGCTAGCTTAGCTCTCATATATAGTTCACCTCAGATTAAATGTAGACTCAGCTAACCTAAGATAGGCGAAATGCTCAGACGGCCTACCTCAGCTAGCACACCAGTTCAGCTTGCATAGTTCACATAACGTTCAGTTGTTTTTGTGCTTACTTACTTGACCAGCCCGACCTACTAGGTTCTTTGGCCAATAGACTCAAAAACAGATTCAGCTCTACCGGGTGGCGCAGTGGCCTAGGGCACTGCATCGCAGCGCTAGCTGTGCCACCAGAGACTCTGGGTTCGTGCCCAGGCTCTGTCGCGACCGGGAGGTCCATGGGGCGACGCACAATTGGCCTAGCATCGTCCGGGTTAGAGAGGGTTAGGCCAGTAGGAATATCCTTGTCTCATCGCACCAGTCGCACCAGCGACTCCTGTGGCGGGCCGGGCGCAGTGCACGCTAACCAAGGTCGCCAGGTGAACGGTGTTTCCTCCGACACATTGGTGCGGCTGGCTTCCGGGTTGGATGCGCGCTGTGTTAAGAAGCAGTGCGGCTTGGTTGGGTTGTGTTTCGGAGGACGCATGGCTTTCGACCTTCATCTCTCCCGAGCCCGTACGGGAGTTGTAGCGATGAGACAATTACTAACAATTAGATACCACGAAATTGGGGAGAAAAAGGGGGTAAAATAAAAAAAAAACAGAATCAGCAACTGCTTCAAGGCTAGCCTGTGCACCTCTTGCCTCGCAGACCCGGGTACGTGGCAACCCGGTCTCTCCTCTACAAGCCAAGGCTCCGCAAACCAGCAGTCCAAGACAAAGGCAGACAGTGGGGGAAATGGTCATTTGCTGCGGCCGCTTCAAGGTCCCGCCCTGCATCCCCAGCGGCAGAAAGGGGCAGCAACAGTTCACGCCATGTCCCTCTCGGGTGCAGCAAAGACTTTCCCCCCATCAGAATGGGGTAGAGGCATATCTGTGCTCCTAAAACCCTACCCCTCATGCAGCGGCTCATTCCTATGTGTCCACTCACAGGGAAGATTGAAGGGGCTCAATAAAACCTCCATGCCACAACTCTCCCCTCTGCTCTTTTTGAAGTAGCCGTGGAAGACCGACAATTTGGATGTACCCCATTCTGGACATATGGGTCCCTCAACAGCCATATTGAAAAGGTCCATGTGCTTACTTACTTGACCAGCCCGAACCTATGGTCAACGTGCTGTCTCGCTCTTTTCGTCAAGGCGACTGGTTCACTTCAATCGACCTACAGGGCTACAGGAGATTTCTCAATTTTTCCATTCAGGCAACAGCCTATGAATACCTTGGTGTCCCCTTCGGCCTAGCACTAGCTCCCCGCATGTTCAACAAGTGTGTGGAGGAGGCTGTAGCGCCCCGGAGAATCAGGGGATTAAGAACTCCCGAGTGGCGCAGCGGTCTAAGGCACTCAGTCCTAGAGTGCTTCTCAGTGCTAGAGGAGTCACTACAGAACCTTGTTCGATCCTGGGCTGTATCACAACCAGCTGTGATTGGGGGTCCCATAGGGAGGCACACAATTGGCCCAGCATCGTACGGATTAGGGTTTGGCCTGGGTAGGCCGTCCATTGTAAATAAGAATTTGTTCTCAACTGACTTGCCTAGATAAATAAAATAAAAATTAGAGTCTCCACCAAAGCAGTACGAGACACGGCTTCCCTCTTAACCCACCTCACCGAGTTAGGGTTCAAGATCAACAGGAAAAAGAGCTGTTTGGTGCCCACATAGAGAATAGAATACCTAAGCGTCAAGCTGGATCTATTTTATCGGGCTACACTATTGACAGTTCCGCAGGGGGCGCTCCTGTTATGCTCAGAACGTATCTTTGAGTCTTGAGGTTGATGGCATCCTCCATCTCAGTACCACTGTGTCTACTGGGAATGAGAGACTTCCAGCGTTGGGTATCTACCCAACGTCTGTGTACACAACATCACCTCAATCAAAAAGTTAACGGTAACCTTCTCTCGGCTGTCTGTCACTGGAAGAGCCCCTCGATCTTTGTTTCTGGTCCCGACAGCTCTGCCTGTCATGTAAACTACCTCAAACTTCTGACAGTGTTCCTTTCATTGAAATATTTTCAGCCCTTCAGGAATTATCACATTCTGATCAGGACAGACAATACGACTGGTGGCATACATCAACCCCCAGGGTGGCACTTGCTGTCAAGATTATTCTGTGGAGCAGAACACACCTACTCTCACTATGCGCGACTCATGTCCTGGGCGTACTGAATATAGTAGCGGACTTGTCCAGAGGGAATCCCCTATACGGGGATTGGAGACTTCCATCCCCAAGTGGTGAACCAGATCTTGCAGAGATATGGTTGAACACCATTGATCTCTATGCATCGCACAAAGAGAGAAACTGCCCGCTGTTCTTTGCGCTAGCAGTACTACTGGAGGTAGACGCACTGGCACACCCTTTGGCCAAGGGTGCTGCTCTACGCTTTTTTTCCCTCTATGCCTGAGGCTTATCCCTCATCTTAGTAGTCCCAGGATGGCCAGTAAAGTTCTGGTTAGCGAAGATCACTCTCTTACTTTGACAAGCCCTGGCAGCTACTGTTACGCAGGGAACTTCTGACCCAAATTAACAAAGAGATGTCCCACCCTCACCCAGAAACCATGGCCCTCTGGGCCAAGCCTGTGAGAGGATGAATCTGAATGCGACAGGCTTACCACTCATTGAGACTATTCAGAGTGCCAAAGCCCCTTTTTCACTGTTTGGAAACAAGTGGCATGTTTTTGAGAAGTGGCTTTGACAAAAACACAGTAGGGATCACGTCGCTTACGTCCAGTCTCCAAGCCTTTAGCCCCGTCTTGGGATCTATTTCGCTTGAGGCTATTTAACAACAGCCTTTTAAGCTGCTGGAAGGTGTGGAGATGAAATATCTCCCCTTCAAAACCCCTTTGCTGATTGCCCTTATGCCTGCAGAGTGAGTGAGCTTCACGCACTGCCAGTCTACCATTTGTGCCTACAGTTTGCACTGAGGTTATCCAAGTTAACTTAAACCTTCCTTTATGCCTATGGTCAGTGATAATTATAATTGTCTTCCCTTGAAGCTTGTGACTTTCCACCCGCCGCCATTCACGAACATGGAATACGAGCCTCTCCACCGTTTGTCCAGTACTCACGTTGCACATTTACTTGGACAGAATGAGAGCCTTACGCAAGAGCGACCAACTCTACATTTCTTCAGCGCCCCCTGCAAGGGTAGGCTCCTCTCTTGTCAACGACTATCCCATTGGATAGTGGAGGCTATTATATTGGCTTGTAATAGCAACTTTTTACAGCCCCCGAAGGGCCTGAGGACTCTTGGGCACTGTTCAAATGCTTCGCTTTACAAGGGATATGCAATGTGGCATGTTGGGCTACATTTGAGGTTCTACCAAAAGGATGTCACTGCACCTTCGTTGACGCCTACTGTCCCCTGTGTCGGAGCCTCTGAGGGATGCTTTTTATGGAACTACCCTGGCTTCGGAGAACATGTCTGCGATATTGGAGTTGGCCATATCCCATTGCGATACTTCAAAACATGTATTTGAAAGAACTCTAATCAAATGTAGTCGTCACATGCTTCATAAATGACAGGTGTGGACTAACAGTGAAATGCTTACTGATAGGCCCTTCCTAACAATGCAGAGAGAAAGAAAATGGAGAAATAATAGAAAAGTAAAACATGTAGTAATAGACACACAATGAGTAACAATAACTTGACTATATACAACAGGTAGATATGTACATATAGCTATGAATAAACAACAGCAGCATATTTGTTGAGTAAAATTAAATAGTGAGAAAAGGGTCGTTGCTATTTAGTTAACTATTCAACTAAATATTTAGCAGTCTTACGTCTTCGGGGTAGAAGCTGTTAACGGTCCTTGGTTCCAGACATTGGTACTGCTTGCTGTGCGGTAGCAGAGATAACTATCTTGAGTCTTGGTCAATTTTTAGGGCCTTCCGCTGACACCGCCTGGTATAGAGGTCCTGGATTGTGGGGTGCTCAGCCCTAAGGATGTACTGAGCCATATGTACTACCCTCTGTAGCGTTTTGCGATTGAATGCTAAGCAGTTCCCATACCAAGCTGTAATGAAGCCAGTCAAGATGCTCTCAATGGTTCAGCTCTAGATATTTTTGAGAATCTGAGGGCCCATGCCAAATATTTTCATCCAGCTGAATGGAAATAGGCGTTGTTGGGCCCTCTTTACGACTGTATTGGGGTGTTTGGAAAATGATAGATCCTTAGTGATGTGGACACCTGAGGAACTTTAAGCTCTTGACCCGCTCCACTTTAGCTCACTCGATGTGAATGGGAGTGTGCTCGGCCCCCCGTTTCCAGTAGTGAACGATCCGCTACTTTGTATTGGTGACGTTTAGTGAGAGGTTGTTGTCCTGGCACCACACTGCCACGTCTCTGACCTCCCTATAGGCTGTCTCATCGCCATTGGTGATCAGACCTACCACTGTCTCATCGTATCAAACGTAATGAGGGTGTTGGAGTCGTGGTTGAACAGAGAGTACAGAAGGAGACTTAAGAATGCATGTGTTGTTGCCCACCCTCATCACCTGGGGGAATCCGGTCAGGATCCAGTTGCAGATGGAGGTGTTCTGGCGATAGTCATTTAGACAGGTTACCTTGGCGTTCTTGGGCACAGGGACTATGCTGGTCTGCTTGAAACATGTAGGTATTACATAGTAAATGTAATTGAAGACATCTCACTCATATTATCATAGAACCAGGGTAATGAACGTTTTCATCCCCATGGGGGAGTCAGCAGGATCAGGTGCCCCTGTCATGTAATTTTATTCACTGTGATCTCAAAGGCAAAACAGATCTGAAAACGGAAATCAAATTAGTATAATAAAAAAATCCCCATTTACAAATTTCAGTTTAAGCTATAGATTAGTTTTTTTGCCTTTGATGCATCTCAATCCACCATATCCGCCGATGTAGAACTTCCGCAACTGCGGTGAAAGGTGACAGAGCTAGAGCGGTGTTTGTCAGACCATGAGACATCTCGAAAACTGTCTGTAGGGTCCAAACGGTTTTGCCTTTCAAACTATAATGGAAAGATGAGACTCTCACAAACACAATGGTGTTCTCGGTTTTGGGCTCGTCTGTAGTCGGTACAGCCGATCTGCCAACTTCTGATTTTCCAACAGTCTTGAAGGATTTCCCACATATGCTGAGCACTTATTGGCTGCGTCCCTTCACTCTGCGGTCCAACTCATTCCAAACCATCTCAACTGAGTTGAGGTCGGATGATTGTGGAGGCCAGGTCCATCTGATGCTGCATCACACTCCTTCTTGGTCAAATAGCCCTTACACCAGCTAGAGTTGTGTTTTGGGTCATTTCCCTGTTGAAAAACGAATGATAGTCCCACTAAGTGCAAACCAAATGGGATGGCGTATCGCTGCAGAATGCTATGGTAGCCATGCTGGTTAAGTGTGCCTTGAATTCTAAATAAATCACAGAAAGTGTCTCCAGCAAAGGACCAGCAAAGGACCATCACACTACCTCCTCCTTGCTTCACGGTGGGAACCACTCATGCAGAGATAATCTGTTCATCTACTCTGCGTCTCACAAAGACACAGCAGTTGGAACCAAAAATCTCAAATTTGAATCATCAGACCAAAGGACATATTTCCACCAGTCTATTGTCCATTGCTTGTGTTTCTAAGCCCAAGCAAGTCTTCTTCTTATTGGTGTCCTTTAGTAGTGGTTTCTCTGCAGCAATTCGACCATGAAGGCCTGATTCACACAGTCTCCTCTGAACAGTGGATGTTGAGATGTGTCTGTTACTTGAACTCTGAATCATTTATTTGGACTGCAATCTGAGGTGCAGTTAACTCTAATGAACTTTTCCTCTGCAGCAGAGGTAACTCTGGGTGTTCCTTTCCTGTGGCGATCCTCATGAGAGCCAGTTTCATCATAGCGCTTGATAGTTTTTGCGACTGGACTTGAAGAAACTTTTAAAGTTCTTCAATTGTTCCGTATTGACTGACACTCATGTCTTAAAATAATGATGGGCTATGGTTTCTCTTTGCTTATTTTAACTGTTCTCGACATAATATGGACATGGTATTTTACCAAATAAGGCTATCTTATGCCCATGATTTTGGAATGAGATGTTTGACGAGCAGGTGTCCACATACTTTTGGTCATGTTGTTTATCTCCGATATATTGGACTTGTCAGAACAATCTTCCTGTAGATGTTCCCTGTAGATCTGTTGTTCCATGTAGTGAATCTGTTATTCAATGCTTTTGTTTGGGCTAATATACCAAATAATTTGAGTATATATTTTTTACCATTACAATTCTAAATCAAATAGCGAAATTATCCTTGGTATGTCTTTCTAAAATAATTCCACATAGCTTAGTAGAACCCTGGGGAAGCAACTCCAGTGTAGATTTGGCCTCGTGTTTTAGGTTATTGTCCTGCTGAAAGGTGAATTTGTCCAGTGTCGGTTGGAATGCAGACTGAAATAGGTTTTCCTATAGAATTTTGCCTGTGCTTAGCTCTATTCGGTTTCTTTTTATCCCCCCAAAAATTCCTTAGTCCTTACGAGCATATCTCACAAGCATACCCAAGGGGTTGAATACTTATTGGCTGAAGCCATTTCAGCTTAATTTTTAATCCATTTGTAAAAAATTATAGAAAAAGGATTCCACTTTGACATTGAGGTATTGTGTGCAGGCCAGTGACACACATTTCAAATTAATTAATTTTAAATTCAGGCTGTAACACAACAACATATGGAAAAAGTAAAAGGGTGTGAATGCTTTCTGAAGGGACTATATATATATATATAAGTTTGTACTTAAGAAGAAAGGAGGGAAGGAACATATGTACAGAGGAAGGAAGGAGGAAAGGAAATGTACCCATTGCTTAGGCAACTCTGTAAAATAATTCAACAACAAAGGAATGTAAGGATGCATTTCTCAAGCCACCATGGGCCATAATAATTCCCCATACTCCCTGGTGACTTTCTTCCCTCCCTGGCCCCTCATAAGGCGGAGCTATTCAACTGTCAAGTCTGCTCTTAGGAAGATAACTGTCCTCCAGATCAGGGGAGAAATATGTAGCCCCCCACTCCCGGTTCAGTCGAAGGTGGGAGATGTGTATACCTCATGGGGTCAGCTCAGGGTTGGTCTGGGGGGAGGGGTGTAATTTGAAAGAGGCGAAGCACATCAAAGCTATTGTGTATGCGTAAATTGGACGCCGGGTCTGGCATCGTGTTTAATGTTTAATGTCACATCCACTGACATTTATGCAATACACTCGAAAACCGCCGCTTGCCCAATGTCTGGTTGACTATCTTTCGGTCGGTCTGTGGTAGACTCCATTTTTTGGAAAGAAGGCTCTGCCTACCAAAACCCTGCCAGCATAGGCTGAAGGATATCTGATACATTTTAATGGTCTTTGTGGTGCCAGAGTGTGACCTGAATGCAAAGCTGATAGTGTCATATAGACTCTGAGCTACGGCGGTGTGCGATATGAAGCCCATGAAGAAATTGGCTCCACAAGGAGACATTGATACGATCTCAGCTGAGCTACTGTGCCCCAGCTGTCAACTTATCACTGCCATTGACTCGACCAAGGCTGCATGTGCTTGGGTTGGGTTAGCTTATACTGGATCATCATCATCATCATCATTCACCAAGGGGTCTTGGAGACCTTTTTCTTGAAAAAGGATATTGACAATGCAATCAGAATGACTTCACCCTCATCACCAACAAGGTTAACCTTTTTTGTCCCATTGCTACATGAACCAAGGTGCTGCTTTCTTGGAAATGACCTCTGAGGAATGGGATGATGTGGCTGGTGATGATAATGAGGATTCTGAATATAGGGGTGTCAATAGTTAGGGATCATTACAATGATGGGCAGTAGAGGCCACAGAAGAGTGGGGTTGCTCAATCTTTGCCATGTGCACCTAGGGAGGTATCCAATCCTCCTGGAGAGCTTTTTGGTGTTGGTCCAGCCCTGCTCTTGCAGCTGATTAGTAAAATCAGGATTGCTAGCTAGAACAGGTTTGAGAGAAAAAGCCTAGACTCCCCTTTGTATGAATGCTAATGCCTAACCAGGTGCAAATTGTGGTGTCATCCTTTAGAAAGGATGCTCAGGGCCCTGACCCTCTGTGGGCACAAAAACATCCCGTGACTGATGTGTACACAGGAAATATATGTAGTTGTGTAAAGAAAGACTGATTAAACAATGTTAGTTGGATCAAATCTGGCCTGAACAGGCGGAGACAGGCCCACGCACACACTCAAAATGCTTCTTATTACATTACGTTGCAATTTTGCCTTTTTAATTTAACAGCATCGCTTGTTCTTTTTGGGATCTAACTAAACATACCTGGTAGAAAGCGTTTGGTCAAGGACATTTGATTCTGTTAATTGTTTTACTCAGGGAAAAACTTTGAGTTGACCAGAATGGGGAAAGAATCTCCGCTTTAATCCTATCCTAATCTATTGACACACCATAGCATCAATCTTAGTAACATAATACAAATCTCAGTTTGGGCTACAGATATCAGTTTTTATTTACATGGGCTGCGTCTCAGTCCATAACATCTGCCTAATAAGTCTGGCTGCACAACCAATTGGCAAACATACTGTAAATTGAGAAATCACGTAACTAAACTAAATAAAAACAAGACGACACTACACTATGAAACAAAGATAAATGACATAAATAGTGAAAGTAAAAAGCTTTGGAGCACCTTAAATGACATTCATTGAATCAGGTAGCTCATGCATCACATTAATCATCTGATATTGCCAACTACTTTAATGATTTTCTCAATGGCAAGATTATCAATTTAGGCATGATATGCCATCAACAAACACTGACACTACACATCCAAGTATATCTAACCAAATTATGAAAGTGTATGTGTTATTGCTTTACACCCCTTGCTATATTGTGGATAAAGAGTTACCTGTCTTACAGAATACACAGAGGGTGTTCTTTAATGGAAGCCTCTCCAACATAATCCAGGTAGAATTCCCCAGGGCAGCTGTCTAGGCCCCTTACTTTTTTCAATCTTTAGTAATGACATGCCACTTGTTTTGAGTGAAGCCAGTGTGTCTATGTATGCGGATGACTCAACACTATACACGTCAACTAGTACAGCAACTGAAATGACTGCAACACTTAACAAAGAGCTGCATTTAGTTTCAGAATGGATGGTGATGGGGTTCGTTCCTTGTTCTTTGTCAATCATTGGTGAAATTAGGATTCAGACAATATCTTTAATTAAATCATTCAAAAACCTTGAAGACAGAAGTTGATAGCAGGAACATAGCACGCATGTTTCCGAGTAAGTCTTGCAAAATAGAAAAGGTTCTGAGTTGTTTAATTATTCCTACAGTCCTATATCTTAGTGATGTCACTGCCTACGTCATTACCTTCTACTCATGAGACCAAAACCATGCCTACACAGCTATATAAACAAGAGTTTTAGTGTTATCTAAAAGCTCAGCTAGACTACAGCTGTTAATCTGTAGTCTAGGACCCCATAAATGTAAGGAGGGAGGGGTCTTAAAACCCCTCCCCTTCTATTAATGCAACATAAGCATAATAAATTATTATAATACATCAAACATTTGGTACAGCCCCTATCATGACAGGGTAGCCTAGTGGTTAGAGCGTTGGACTAGTAACCGAAAGGTTGCACGTTCAAATCCCCGAGCTGATAAGGTACAAATCTGTCGTTCTGCCCCTGAACAGGCAGTTAACCCACTGTTCCTAGGCCGTCATTGAAAATAAGAATTTGTTCTTAACAGACTTGCCTAGTAAAATAAAGGTAAAATTAAAAAATAATAATAATAATTACACAGGGTAGGTATTAAGTTCAGAGTTATGAAAACTTAGGACACTAAAGAGGCCTTTCTACTGACTTTGAAAACCACCAAAAGAAATATGCCCAGGGTATCTGCTCATCTGCGTGAACATGCCTTAGGCATGCTGCAAGGAGGCATGAGGACTGCAGATGTGGCCAGGGCAAAAAATTCCAATGCCGTTACTGTGAGACGCCTAAGACAGCGCTACAGGGAGACAGGACGGACAGATGATCGTGTAACAACACCTGCACAGGATCGGAACATCCGTACTTCACACATGCAGCACAGGTACAGGATAGCAACAACAACTGCCCAAGTTACACCAAAAACGCACAATCCCTCCATCAGTGCAGACAGGACTGGCAAAAAGTGCTCTTCACTGATGAGTCTTAACTGACTTGCCTAGTAAAATAAAGGTAAAATTAAAAAATAAAATAAAAATGACCCCAAGGTGAGCCCGACAGTGGCGATGAATAGGTTAGTCCTAAATATTTCAAAAACTAAAAGCCTTGTATTTGGGACAAATCATTCACTAAACCCTAAACCTCAACAAAATCTTGAAAGAAATAATATGGAATTTGAGCCTGTTGAGGTGACTAAACTGCTTGGACAGACAAAATGAGAGAGAAAAAACCCAGAAAATCACATTGTAGGATTTTTTATTAATTTATTTGCAAATTATGGTGGAAAATAAGTATTTGGTCAATAACAAAAGTTTATCTCAATACTTTGTTATATACCCTTTGCTGGCAATGACAAGAGGTCAAACGTTTTCTGTAAGTCTTCGCAAGGTTTTCACACACTGTTGCTGGTATTTTGGCCCATTCCTCCATGCAGATCTCCTCTAGAGCAGGGATGTTTTGGGGCTGTTGCTGGGCAACATGGACTTTCAACTCCCTCCAAAGATTTTCTATGGGGTTGAGATCTGGAGACTGGCTAGGCCACTCCAGGACCTTGAAATGCTTCTTACGAAGCCACTCCTTCGTTGCCCGGGCAGTGTGTTTGGGATCATTGTCATGCTGAAAGACCCAGCCACGTTTCATCTTCAATGCCCTTGCTGATGGAAGGAGGTTTTCACTCAAAATCTCACAATACATGGCCCCATTCATTCTTTCCTTTACACGGATCATTCGTCCTGGTCCCTTTGCAGAAAAACATCCCCAAAGCTTGATATTTCCAGCCCCATGATTCACAGTAGGTATGGTGTTCTTTGGATGCAACTCAGCATTCTTTGTCCTTCAAACACGACGAGTTAAGTTTTTACCAAAAAGTTATATTTTGGTTTCATCTGACCATATGACATTCTCCCAATCTTCTTCTGGATCATCCAAATGCTCTCTAGCAAACTTCAGACGGCACTGCAGGATTTGAGTCCCTGGCGGCGTAGTGTGTTACTGATGGTAGGCTTTGTTTCTTGTGTCCTTCGACAGCTCTTTGGTCTTGGCCATAGTGGAGTTTGGACTGTGACTGTTTGAGGTTGTGGACAGGTGTCTTTTTATACTGATAACAAGTTCAAACAGGTGCCATTAATACAGGTAATGAGTAGAGGACAGAGGAGTCTCTTAAAGAAGAAGTTACAGGTCTGTGAGAGCCAGAAATCTTGCTTGTTTGTAGGTGACCAAATACTTTTTTTCCACCATCATTTGCAAATAAATTCATAAAAAATCCTACAATGTGATTTTTCCTGATTTTTTTTTTCTCATTTTGTCTGTCATAGTTGAAGTGTACCTATGATGAAAATTACAGGCCTCTCCCATCTTTTTAAGTGGGAGAACTTGCACAATTGTTGGCTGACTAAATACTCTTTTGCCCCACTGTATACCCATTGAATCTTGGAAAATATAACTGTAATTTATACATTTCTCATGAGCTTAGTTCAACTGTCATACCCCATAGGAACCCAAAATATAAGCTTGTTTTACTCCATTGTTGGTCTTTGATGTCTTTGCTCAGTCTATGAATTTGATTTCTCCAGCCCCATCCCACAGCTGTTTAACAGAACAGTAGCTGCTTTGTTGTTGTTCGAACTGCAGATTACCGTTTAATGGTCGGCTGCGAGGGAATGGCTCTTTGTCTCAAATTAATTCCTGCTGTTGCGCCGGTCGCTTCCTCTTTGTAAATGGTGTCACACCACGGATCAAGTAAGCGACCTTGTGGACCACCTTGACTGCCGCATGGCTGCAAGACGGATATTATTTTCTCAGTGGTTCAAAGTGCATCATCTCTCTCTCTTTCTGCCCCTATCCCCCCTCCCTTTGTCTCTCTCTTTCTGCCCCCATTGTCTCTCTCTTTCTGCCCCCCTCCCTTTTTCTCTCTTTTTGTCTCTCTCTTTCTGCCCCCCTGTCTCTCTCTTTCGCCCCCCCCTTGTCTCTCTCTTTCTGCCCCCCTGTCTCTCTCTTTCTGCCCCCCTCCCTTTGTCTCTCTCTTTCTGCCCCCCTCCCTTTGTCTCTCTCTGAGCAATCACCCTTAAACCTATTTGAGACATTTATCGGCTTTTTTTATTTCTCAATTATTTTCCCTAATTTTGAGGCTTGGTTGGAAAAAATCAATAAGCGTAACATTTTCCATTGAACTGTGTGTGGGCTGCAAATAATTGTTTTTCTCTCCCGAGAAACAGATGCCCACAGCCCATCTGTGGCCGGGCTTATTGCGGGGAAATGATTTAGCATTTCATTAATTTGCCAATATCAGACATACCAGACACACTGTTTATTCAGTACAGACAAACTCATTAGGCTTCACGTAGAAATATGACAATCTTTTTTCCACTTCTAACTCCCCCTCTATAGGGAAACTCATAGGGAGAATCTCAATTGCATACTCCTCGCGTCCTCTCTCCTCACCTCTTTCTCAAACCCCATTGGAGGAGAAGGTTGGCTTTCTCATCCAATTGGTTTTGAGAAGGAGGCAAGAACAGAGGATGTGTGTTTATAATTGAGATTATCCCACAGAGTCCCAATTTGCACCCTATTTCTTATATAGTGCACCCATAGGGCTCTGTTCAAAGGTAGTACATTATATAGGAAATATGGTGCCATTTTGGACACAGTCATACACTACATGACCAAAAGTATGTGGACAACCTGCTTATCGAACATCTCATTCCAAAATCATGAACATTAATATTGGTTTGGTCTTCCTTTGCTGCCATAACAGCCTCCACTCTTCTGGGAAGGCTTTCCATTAGAAGTTGGAACATTGCTGCGGGGACCTACATCCATTCATCCACCAGCATAAGTGAGGTTGGGCACTGATGTTTGGCGATTAGACCTGGCTCACAGTCTGCGTTCTAATTTATCCCAAAGGTGTCCGATGGAGTTTAGATCAGGACTCTGTGCAGGCCAGTCAAGTTCTTCCACACCGATCTTAACAAACCATTTCTGTATGGACCTCGCTTTGTGCACGGGGGCATTGTCGTGCTGAAACAGGAAAGGGCCTTCCCCAAATTGTTGCCACAAAGTTGGAAGCACAGAATTGTCTACAATGTCATTGCTGCTCCAGAGTCCAATAGCAGTGAATTTTCCACCACTCTAGCCGATGCTTGGCATTGCCCATGGTGGTCTTAGCTTTGTGTGCGCCTGCTCGGCCATGGAAACCCATTTCATGAAGCTTCCGATGAACAGTTCTTGTGCCGAGGTTGCTTCCAGAAGCAGTTTGGAATTCGGTAGGGAGTGTTGCAACCGATCATCACTCGGCGATCCTGTTCTGTGAGCGTGTGTGGCCTACCACTTTGCGGCTGAGCCGTTGTTGCTCCTAGATGTTTCCACTTCACAATAATAGCCCTTACAGTTGTCCGGGGCAGCTTTAGCAGGGCAGACATTTTTCTAACTGACTTATTGGAAAGGTGGCATCATATGACGGTGCCATATTGAAAGTCACTGAGCTCTTCAGTAAGTCCATTCTACTGCCAATGTTTGTCTATGGAGATTGCATGGCTGTGTGCTCGATTTTATACACCTGTCGGCAATGGGTGTGACTGAAATAGCCGAATCCTCAAATTTGAAGGGGTGTCCACATACTTTTGTTTATATAGTGTAGTCGTGTAAATCGTCATGAAGACGCGGATTAACTTGTCTGTCTCTCACTCTCTCTCGCTCGTGGGCGCACACACACACACTCTTAAGTTGATTGAATGCTATTAGCGCGCACCTGCTAACTAGCTAGCCATTTCACATCAGACACACATACGAACACCTTTTCTCTGATAGACTGATTATTTACAGATTTATTGCTGATGAGACTTACTCTAGACCTGCAATCTCTCTCTCTCGTTGATTTCTTCTGTTTTCTCTGATGGACTGATTTGTCTCCAGTCACCCCCCCCCCCCCTCGCTGTCTCTAGCTCGCTGCAACGTCATAACAGCTGGACCAAAACTGCTGAGAAGTTTACATTTTCTAATTCAATATCTTTTGAGATACTGGTATTAATGTTACTGGTACTTATGCATTTTTATTTCAAGCCAATACATATATTCTGTATGAGTGCACTTATCTGTGGTAAGGAAACCGCGATTTTGATCAATTCTCTCTCTCCTTCTCTCAGGGTGGGCCCACCCGGCACGCCTTCGGAGACAGGGCAGGATGGTGAGGAAAACCCAGCGTCTCTGGCCGAGAGCTGCTTCAGAGAGCTGCTGGGAAGAGCCGCCTACGGCAACATGAACAACGCCGTCCGCCCTGTACTAGTGTAAGTACTAGTGTTACCAGGCTGTACAGACTTCACATCAGAGGAGGCTGGTGGGTGGCTATATAGGAGGATGGTCTTGCCCACCAGCGATCACTGCCACACGCACAGACACACAGACTCTGACTGGGGTGGTCTCATTATGTCTAGTCACGTAGTGTAGGAGGCGGCAAGGGACAAGGTCATTTTAAGATTGATGGCAAACAACATGCAAGGTGCATTCCAAATAGCAACGGCATCTTCCTTTTTCACTATTGGGTTGAAAACAGGAACCATAGCTGGTCTCTTGAAAAATATATATTTAATATCAATTAGATTTGATTGATGCCTATCTATTGATCCAATACCTACTGAGGTGAAGTTCTACCAACCAAGACTAATAGTCTGACTGCATCCAAGTAACACGGTCACCCACTCTCACAGACCTCTGTGACTGAATCTAATTCACACTTTCTCATTGGCTGTGGTTCCCTCCACTGAGCAGAAGCTCAAACATTACCCAGTTACTGTCTGAATGGGGGGGGAATGAGATGGCGGTCATTTTAGCCGAGGAGTCATTATCAGTCTCAAATCCACAGCCTCACAGGGTCCTGTCTGGGGGAGCTGGAATGATATTTCTTCTCTGTAACACACGCACATACACACTTCTCTCTCTTCTCTCCCTATCGCTCTTTCTCTCGCTTTCTCTTAAATCACTCACCCACACCTTGCAGTGGAGTGTGCAGAGCTTTCTGCCGGGCTCGGGAAGTTGTTTTTACCCCCTGTGCTTTGCTAATTCAAATCCAGTTGGTTTTGCAGGAGGTGGTGGCAGATTGAAAAGAGTGTCGCCAAGTGTTGCTTCATTACACTCGTTGTTGTTGTTATTATTATCATCATCAAGGTGCTGTTATTATTGCAAGTTAGTTGAAGAAGCAGTGCCATTATGGTGTTGTTGGTCCTGTTGAAAACTGGTGTGTAGTATTCACAAGGAACCAAACAGAAGCAAACAGGCCAAAATGAGGAACATACCTGAATTTGTCCAATGAGAAACACTTGCTTACATGTTTCCATGTAAATTGTTTTAATACCGTGTGCATTATTGAATACAGCCCTGGGGATGGCCTGTTTTACCTAGTGTTTTGGTTTCCACCCATTCAGATTCAGTTCATTGACAGTTATTGTTGGCATCTGGAACAATGTCCGTGCAGGAGGAGCGTCTAGGCTTGTACCACTCGATTACAGGATCATGTTCATTTGTTTGAGTTTCAAAGCATTGCCGTAATGAACATGACCCAGTGCTATAGATGGCATACAATTGCGGAAAGATAGAACAACATTGTTGCAAATGTGTTGTATTTTCGTAACTATTTCTTGTTCTGAATTGTTGGTTAAGGGCTTGTAAGCATTTCACGCATGTGACAAATACGATTTGATGTACACTCTCCCTAATCCTCTAGTGTTAGAAAACACCTCTGTTGCATTCAAGTTCAAGATTACCCAGGGAATTACTTAGGTGTCCTGACGGTTTTTCTGCAGATAATTGCTTCTCTACAGTCTTTTTACTTTACGCTTCCGATGACCAACCAGGTGAGGAGCAGATGTTTGCTTGAAAATATTCTGTTCGTGAAGCATAGTTCCCCCTGTCATTAGTTCCAGGCAAGCACAACCAAAAAATATGTAGGAACGGTGGCGATTTATATCATGTAAATCTTGGTGGGGCAAAAAATGATAATTTAGATGCAATGCCACAACACAACACTAAACAATACATTAATTGCACTATGACGGTGCCAAACAGTGCCGGCAAACTGTTAGTCCCAACAGCAGTCCCAACACCTCACCACTGCTACACCCGGCTGTCAGTGGCGCCTTGTCTGCCAGCAAAACAGTTCATTCAGCCTAATTTACTGCCTTTGAAAAAACATAGCTGATATGGCTGACTTGCATAAACAAATGTGGTTTCTACTGAACAATTGATATGTGCAAACGATGGCATAAGGTGACGTTGAGCGGATTAATATAATTCCATTTTTATTTTATTTAACCTTTTATTTAATTAGGCAAGTCAGTTAAGAACAAATTCTTATTTACAATGACGGCCAAATCCGGACGATGCTGGACCAATTGTGCGCCGCCCTATGGTACTCCCAATCAAGGCCGGATGTGATACAGCCTGGATTTTAACCAGGGACTGTAGTGACGCCTCTTGCACTGAGATGCAGTGCCTTAGACTGCTGCGCCACTCAGGAGCCAAAGACAATGAACGAGCTAGGATGGACGTAGTCAATATAACTGTTTGTTCAGCACTTTTGAAATGTACAGCGATAGAATTCAGAACATGGGCTGTTCTTACAGTATTCTCCCTGTACACCAAGTCAGAATTGTAGGATAAAGGGGGCATATAAGCAGCCAATGACAATATTCAATGTTGACAGTTCTCTAAAACAGGCTATAGGTTAAATGTGCACCACCAAGTCAGAACAGTAGGCTAAGTTATGAGGGGAAAAGGGAGCAAATTATTAGGGTGAGGCACATGGGCTAGTAACAGCTTACTACACAACACACACTTAGTATTACTTTATTAGCTACAGTACACATATCTCCCTGTCATACTCCATCATTTATGCAGGAGCATACAATACCTTTTTGGACTCACCTTGTTGTGCTGTGCAGAGATTGTTGGTGTTGATGGTGGGTAAAGAGATATTTGCACAGCGTTTGCTTGTGCTGCTAGCTAGCTATGAACAGACAGTGCATTCGGAAAGTATTCAGACCCCTTCCTTTTTTCCACATTTTGTTATGTTACAGCCTTATTTGAAATATTGATACAATTATATTTTTTTCCTCATGAATCTACACACTAAACTCCATAATGGCAAAGGAAAAAACGTTAAAAAAAACACACAAAAAAAACTACAGAAATACCATATTTACATAAGTATTCAGACACTTTGCTTATGAGACTCGAAATTGAGCTCGGGTGCATCCTGTTTACATTGATGTTTATATATACAGTATCAGTCAAATGTTTGTACACACCTACTCATTCCAGGGTTTTTCTTTATTTTTACTATTTTCTGAATTGTAGAATAATAGTGAAGACATCAAAACTATGAAATAACATGTATGGAATCATGTAGTAACCAAAAAAGTGTGAAACAAATAAAAATGTATTTAATAAATTACATTCTTTAAAGTAGCCACTCTTTGCCTTGATGACAGCTTTGCAAACTCTTGGCATTCTCTCAACCAGCTTCATGAGGTAGTTACCTGGAATGCTTTTCAATTAACAGGTGTCCCTTGTTAAAAGTTAATTTGTGGAGTTTCTTTCCTTCTTAATGTGTTTAAGCCAATCAGATGTGTTTCGACTAAGTAAGGGGTATACAAAAGAGAGACATATTTGTTAGAAGACCAAATCCATATTATGACAAGATAAACTCAAATAACCAAAGAGAAATTACAGTCCATCATTACTTTAAGACAGGTCAGTCAATACAAAAATTAAAGTTTCTTCAAGTGCAGTCGCAAAATCCATCACGTGCTATGATGAAACTAGCTTTCATGAGGACCGCCACTGGAAAGGAAGACCCAGAGTTACCTCTGCTACAGAGGATAAGTTCATTAGAGTTAACTGCACCTCAGATTGCAGCCCATATAAATGCTTCATAGAGTTCAAGTAACAGACACATCTCAACATCAACTGTTCAGAGGAGTCTGCGTGAATCAGGCCTTCATGATCGAATTGCTGCAAAGAAATCACTACTAAAGATTTGCCTGGGCCAAGAAACACAAGCAATGGACATTAGACCATTAGTCCTTCGGTCTGAGTCCAAATTTGCGATTTTTGATTCCAACCGCCGTGTCTTTGTGAGACGCGGAGTAGGTGAACGGACGATCATCCGCATTTGTGGTTCTCACCGTGAAGCAAGGAAGAAGAGGTGCGGTGGTGGGGGGGGTGCTTTGCTGGTGGCACTGTCTGGGATTTATTTAGAATTCAAGGCACACTTAACCAGCATGGCTACCACAGCATTCTGCAGTGATATCCCATCTAGTCTGCGGTTAGTGGGACTGTCATTTGTTTTTCTACAGGACAATGGCTCAACACACCTCCAGGCTGTGTAAGGGCTGTTTGACCAAGAAGGAGAGTGATGGAGTGCTGCATCAGATTACCTGGCCTCCACAATCATCCGACCGCAACCCAATTAAGATGGTCTGGGATGAGTTGGAACACAGAGTGAAAGAAAGCAGCCAACAAGTTTTCAGCATATGTGAGAACTCATTCAAGACTGTTGGAAAAGCATTCCTCATGAAGCTGTCATCAAGAGTGGCTACTTTGAAGAATCTAAAATATATTTGTAATTGTTTAACAATTTTTTTTGGTTACTACATGATTCCATTTGTGTCGTTTCATAGTTTGGATGTCTCCACTATTATTAGAAAATGTAGAAAATAGTCAAGCAAACAGAAAAACCCTTGAATGAGTAAGTGTGTCCAAACATTTGACTGGCACTGTATATAGATGTATCTACTTTTAGAAAAAGTTCACACCACCTCCATTCCCTCATCACAAGTCAAGATTCAGCTGCTCTTCTTCCCCGCTTCCACTTTTATGAAGAGGATAGACATGCACATACATTTGTGTGATATTTTAATGAATCGCCTGTCAATGTAATTGGCTTGTTAGATGCTTTTTATGTGGGGATTTGTATCTGTATACCAGACCAGGGAGTTTGAGTTGGTACATTCAGCTACAGTGACTATAGGAGTCGATTGGAATTCAGGACCTTTTTTTACACTTGAAGCACAGGGCTAGAGGTTATGGGTTTATTTCTGGACATGACAAGGGCCTTTGACTATTCACCCCCAGGGCCTTTCGGCTGCTCTACTCAAATCGTTTCTACGTTGGCTCCCGTGGTGTCGGACCTGATTCCAGGTCAAAGGCTTACCATGGGTCATGGGCCAGCTAGAGCCATGTCGCCACCACACACACACACACACACACACACACACACAAAAGGGTTTCCTTTTGCAGGTAAATTGCGTCCTTTGGCCCAGATTTATTTATTTTTTGCAGATAAATACAAGTGTTACTGGCCAAATTGTCTGGGAGAAATACCAGTCGATGTGCTCCAAGTTCAAAGGAAAATATACGTAATAATCTGGTAAATCCTCAAGCTGCTTGGAAATTAGTGTGTGTGTGTTTCTAATTTTACTCACACAAAAGACGCAAGGTCTTCATAAGGGACTTCAGCGACGTGTACACCGACTGAACAAAATTTACGAAGATTGTGTTGATTATCCCTGTTTCCAGTGTGCCCGCCGAGAGGGAATTCTTTCTCCAGAACAGTAAAGACGGCCTCAAGATCACGCCTTCTTGAGGACAACGTAACGAGGCTGATGCTCATTGCAAGCTGTTCCAAGGAGTTTTGAGCAGGCCAAGGTCCACCGCAAACGCAAGTAAATTAGAGGCAAATGATTGTTCTTCAGGCCCAGTCCAAGCAGTTTTGCTGCGTCCTAACCAAGATCAACATATGCCGCCCCTTTGACATGTATTGTATATAGATTTGGAATGGATTGATAGACGTGTAGAGTAAAGATGTGTATCATGCGCAATTGGTGCATTTCAGTAGCACTTGGAAAGGAAACATCGTTGCCAACTATTCACATTGGAGAGTCACCATTTTGCAATCACTAGGTAGGTAACTGCCTATAATAGGAAAAATTGTTTTTAACAATAAGCCACATATGCCAAGAGTCACGACCCCACAATAGTTGAAATTACAATAAACACAACATTTATTATCATCAACCAGTAGAACTGTGCTTTCATAAATGCCTCGGGACTCGTTTCACAGAAGAATTGTAAATAAGCTTTCTTCTAACGAACCAGCCTTAACAAATTTTGTTTATTTACATATAGAATTTGATTGTCCAACATCAGTTTTATAATTTCTTCATGTTGTCTGCCTTGTCGTCTTTCCACTGCTGTGCTGCTGAATGGGTAGTGGGGTGGGACGGGCCGGTCGTGGATAGAAGGGGTCCATCGTTTGTCAAATTAACATCAAAAGTAGATATTTTTTATCCTCACCTGGTGCTTAAGTTTTCCTAACCTGCTGTGACTGGTGTAGATTGCCTCTGCGATGTGCGTTGATCGGCTTACATATGACCAAAGGATCCGGGTTTGTGTTTATCTTTTATTCTGATAAAGAAACAAACATCCATAAATGAAATGTTGTGCTGCCCTTGTTCACCAACTCTTCTCTTCAACATGGATACAGTAAACAGGGTTAAGAATAACAATTGTCTCGTTAGACTTTATATCACTATGGGTCTGGGCTAGCCAACTTTCATGCATAAATCTCACAATGTACTGGTATTTCAGTGGAAATATACACTACATTTCTGTGTTTTAACATAACGGGTTGATAGGTTACTGAATAATTGTCACATTAATATACCAAACTCTTCCACATGGATACAGTAGACGGGGAACAGTAATAAAACATCACTTCTAAATATAATATTTGTATAATATAATTTGCGAACAACCTGTATGAAAATGGTTATTAATAAATAACCAAACAGAGCTGTTTTCAAATACAATCTAGGAATCTCATTTAATATAGCCTAGGCATGAACATTTTAATCAGTCCCTAATAAATAACAAAATAGGGCTGTCTACGAACACCAAGGCTGGCTGGTCATGGCTAGAAGAGATCCAGGTTTTGTCAAATCAACGTCAGATTTTACTTTCATGTTGTCTAATTACACAAAATCTGAATAGGTCCCATGCCTGATATGACTGTACATTACTTTTGTTGTTACAAGTGCCCTTTTTAATGTTGCACACTTCCTTCTCCTTCTGCATCCACCCTCAAACATCATGCCCCCCTTTACTGTGTAGGCAACCTGTTCTTCTAGGCTAAATTAGGATTTCAATTTTGTTATGATTTTAATTTATGATTTATATACTGAACCAAAATATAAATGCAACATGCATCAATTTCAAAGATTTTACTGAGTTACAGTTCAGTCAATTGAAATAATTAAATGATGCCCTAATCTATGGATTTCACAACTGGGAATACCGCTCCCGAGTGGTGCAGTGGTCTAAGGCACTGCATCTCAGTGCTAGAGGCGTCACTACAGACCCTGGTTTGATCCCCGGCTGTATCACAACCGGCCATGATCAGCAGTCCCATAGGGCGGCGCACAATTGGTTAGGGTAGAGTTTGGCCCAGGGTAGGCCGTCATTGTAAAATAATAATTTGTTCTTAACTGACTTGCCTTGATAATTAAAGGTAAAATAAAAATATGCATATGTTGGTCACAGATACCAAAAGGTAGGGGCGTGGATCAGGTGTGACCACCATTTGCCTCATGCAGTGCAACACATCTCCTTCGCATAGAGTTGATCAGGCTGTTGATTGTGGCCTGTGGAATGTTGTCCTACTCCTCATCAGAGGCTGTGCGAAGTTTGCTGGATATTGGCGGGAACTGGAATACGCCGTCATACACAACGATCCGGAATATCCCAACTATGCTCAGAGTGACATCTGGTAAGTATGCAGGCCATGGAAGAACTGGGAAAATGTCATCTTCGCGGAATTGTGTACAGGTCCTTGAGTCATGCGTTATCATGCTGAAACATGAGGTGATGGCGGCGGATAAATGGCACGACAATGGGCCTCAGGAGCTCGTCACGGTAAATTTGCTATTGATAAAATTCAATTGTGTCCATAGCTTATGCCTGCCCATACATAACCTCACCCCCACCATGGGGCACATAGTTCACGACATTGATATCAGCAAACAACCTGCCCACACGACGCCATACACATGGTCTGCGGTTGTGAGGCCAGGTGCACGTACTGCCAAATGTTGTAAAACAACGTTGAAGGTGGCTTATAGTAGAGAAATTCACATTCAAATCTCTGGCAACAGCTCTGGCAGACATTCCTGCAGTCAGCATGCCAATTGCACGCTCCCTCAAAACTTGAGACATCTGTCGGCGTTGTGTGACAAAACTGCACATTTTAATGACATTTTGTCATCAGGTAAACCTGTGTATTGATAATGCTGTTTAATCAGCTTCTTAATATGCCAGACCTGTCAGGTGGATGGATTATCTTAGTAAATGAGAAATGCTTAATAACAGGGATGTAAACTAATTTGTGTGCAATATCTGAAAGAAATAAGTTCCTCTGTCCAGTGTCTGTGTTCTTTTGCCCATCTTAATCTTTTATTGGCCAGTCTGAGACATGGCTTTTTCTTTGCAACTCTGCCTAGAAGGCCAGCATCTCGGTGTCGCCTCTTCACTGTTGACGTTGAGACTGGTGTTTTGCTGGTACTATTTAATGAAGCTGCCAGTTGAGGACTTGTAAGGCGTCTATTTCTCAAACTAGACACTCTAATGTACTTGTCCTCTTGCTCAGTTGTGCACCGGGGCCTCCCGCTCCTCTTTCTATTCTGGTTAGAGCCAGTTTGCGCTGTTCTGTGAAGGAAGTAGTACACAGCGTTGTACGATATCTTCAGTGTCTTGGCAATTTCTCACATGGAATGGCCTTAATTTCTCAGAACAAGAATATACTGACGAGTTTCAGAAGAAAGTTATTTGTTTCTGGCTGCCCAACCCTCTTCCTGGAGATCTACCGTCCTGTGGGTTTTCAGTCCAACCCTAATTTAACACACACAACCGTTTTCAGATGTGGTAACTTAATTGCAAAAGGGTTTTCTAATGATCAATTGGCTTTTTAAAGTGATGAACTTGGATTAGCTAACACAACATACCATTGGATCACAGGAATGGTGGTTGCTAATAATGGGCCTCTGTACACCTTTGTAGCTATTCCATAAAAAATAAGCCGTTTCCAGCTACAATAGTCATTTACAACATTACCGATGTCTACACTGTATTTCTGATCAATTTTATGTTATTTTAATGGACAATACATGTGCTTTTATTTCACAAAACAAGGACATTTCTAAGTGACCTCAAACTTTTGAACGGTAGTGTAGGTATGTCTGTTTATTTCACAAAATATCTCGCAATGTGAATATTTTGATTTTTTTTTTAAGTCAAACACCATTTTAATCAGGATGATCTCCTCTTTCTAATGATGTAAGGCTGAGAAGCGTACTCTGCTGTAATCAATCACTCGACCAGAAATAGTCAGATTTAGCCATTTTTTTCCTACTTCCTCGTTATGTTATTCAGACAAGCACACTCGGCACCATCGAGTTTTTATTTTTCAGCTTTGTCCTAAAAACAGATTGTAGTGGTAAAATAAAAAGGTGTACATTTTTTGGTGTCATTTAGGGAAAATGGAATTCTAAGGATCATTCCAGTCAGAAGAGGCTCAAAGGGTCGTTTAAATTAATTTGCTATGACTAGTGTTCCAGCTCAACCAATGTTCTTTGGCCATTTTTCAACCTTGGATGAACTTTGACTCATTCTGTTGTCCAGCCTAACAAGCATGCATTGGCAGGAAAGCTGCAGATGGGTGAGCAGGCTACTATTCCCCATCGTTTATCAGTGCAATTTTGACAGCCAACTACAGTATGTGCTGCAAAAAATGGAGGGTTTATCTACTCTTACCTCATTAGATTTTTACCTTCCCTTGCTCTGGTTAACATTAGTTGTTGATCTTAGGGAGGAGAGATAGCCTACTTGTTCATGGTTGTTTGATAAATTTGACTGTAAAGTTCCCAAATGTAAGGACTCCTGTGATATTTACATATTTGCAGAAATACATTCCGGTGTACAGTATTTTATGGCTTTTGGTGAATGCTTTCTAATGCTCTAAAAACGCGTTGTTGCTACTGCCTGTAAACACACATTCAGTTCAAAGATGGCAGACCTGTGTGGCAAATGGCTTATTTGCATATTGGCCTACTGTAGCTCTGATCTGCTATTAATTGTCGAAACACGTGGCTGGGTAGGGGGTAAAAAAGACAGTAGGTTTTATCCAATAAAATACCTGCTAAAGACCTAGTCAATAACAAATGGAAGCAAAGCAAACTGACAGATTTATATTTTTTTATTACCTTGGCATCTGTAGCTATTGAGATGTAAGGACAGGTATGATTTAGCTGCAATATCCATTGCCCGTGTCTCTGAGAGAAACAGCTTTCGGGGCGTCGGCTCTAACGCAGTTAACACTTCTGATTCAGCGAAAATGTTCTGGGTAAAATCGTAACACTTATTGCTATTTGTTTTGGATTGGACTAGTGGATGAGACAAAAGGCTATACGGTTTAAATTGCGCTTGCAATGCGATGTCCCAACTATATAGTTAAATAGAACAATTTCAGTATGTACACTGTGTACAAAACACAGACTGACCAGGTGAAAGCGATGATGGGTGTGTGTCAAGAATGGTCCACCACGCAAAGGACATCCAGCCGACTTGGCACAACTGTGAGAAGCATTGGAGTCATCATGGGCCAGCATCCCTGTGGAACGCTTTCGACACATTGTAGGGTCCATGCCCTGGCGAATTGAGGCTGTTCTGAGGGCAAAAGGAAGGTGTTCTTAATGTTTTGTACACTGTGTATATCTATGTATTATATATCTATTTGGTCCCATCAGCCTATGTAGAAAGAGGCAACCTAAGTACATTTCAATTAAACTGAAATTCAGTCTATATGTGTACCAGTCAATTCACTCTTTAACTGAGTTCAACTGCACACATGACTTGTCATGGAATATATTGCAAGTGACACGGCTGAGTTTTTAAAAAAAAAAAAATATTTTACCTTTATTTTACTAGGCAAGTCAGTTAAGAACAAATTCTTATTTTCAATGACATCCTAGGAACAGTGGGTTAACTGCCTGTTCAGGGGCAAAACGACAGATTTGTACCATGTCAGCTCAGGGATTCGAACTTGCAACCTTCCAGTTACTAGTCCAACACTCTAACCACTAGGCTACCCTTCCGCCCCAGCTAGGGTGGTGTTCAGTAGGGCCCACCATAACATACATAATGTTTTTAAATGGAAAGTGAAACGGAGCCTTTCGTATTGTACAAGTCCAGGTAGTCCTAATCTGTCTCGTTTTCTTCTATTTGGTGCCTAATGAACATGACCCAGGCAACCCTTTTGTCTTGTGTTGCTACAGAAACTGACACCATTACTTACTCAAGACTTCCCGACTCTACAACAGACCCAGGAGAGAAAAATGAGAGAAATGCATCTTGAAGTCAGGTCTAAAAATAGCAGGGGTTAGGAGGGGGGGGGGGGGATTGAAGAGGAAGAGGGGTTTGCTGGGTTGGCTAGGGTTGGATTGACGTCACCGCGACGACGGTAGGCCCATTATGACACAGTGAGCCTCCTCTCTCTCTGCTCCAGCTCACCAGATGGCTGGTTTTCCCCCATGCCTCTGAGTAGGGAGAGATGGAGGGCAGCGGGAGAGATGGAGGGCAGCGGGAGAGATGGAGGGCAGCGGGAGAGATGGAGGGCAGCGGGAGAGATGGAGGGCAGCGGGAGAGCGAGGCAGGCAGCGGGAGAGATGGAGGGCAGCGGGAGAGATGGAGGGCAGCGGGAGAGCGAGGCGGGCAGCGGGAGAGCGAGGCGGGCAGCGGGAGAGCGAGGCAGGCAGCGGGAGAGCGAGGCAGGCAGCGGGAGAGATGGAGGGCAGCGGGAGAGCGAGGCAGGCAGCGGGAGAGCGAGGCAGGCAGCGGGAGAGCGAGGCAGGCAGCGGGAGAGCGAGGCAGGCAGAGGCAGGTGGAGGGCGGAAATGGATAGCGAGGGTAAGGCTGAGGGAGACGGCCAGAGAGGAAGGGGGAGCCGGTGAGGGGGAGAGACGGCCAGTGAAGGGGAGATACGGCCAGTGAGGCGGAGCCAGTGAGAGGCAGAGATGGCCAGATAGCAAGGGGGGGGGGGCAGTGGGAGGGGTAGCCGCCCCAGTGAGAGGGGTAGCCGCCCCAGTGAGAGGGGTAGCCGCCCCAGTGAGACTGAAAAAGAGAGCCACCAACTGGTGGTAGACTCAGAAAGAGGTGCCGGTTTTTATATATAGGTACAATCGGCCTGCGTCCTTGTGTTAAAAGGGTGAATGACCAGTAGGAGAAGATTACAGTCCACACAGGTTTATTACCACAAACAGGCACACACACACGATAATAGGATGTAGACTGATGGAATAGTATTCTTTAATGGACAGACGAAACGGAATATACACTATATCTACAATGATATGTGGACAGCCTTTCAAATTAGTGCATTCGGCTTTTTCAGCCAAACATGGCTGACAGGAATATATAATCGAGCACACAGCCATGCAATCTCCATAGACAAACATTGGCAGTAGAATGGTCTTAATTTAGAGCTCATTGACTATTATTCCTTTTTCCTTTTTTGCTGGTACTTTTACTCCTTTTTCTCCCCAATTGGTAATCAAATCAAATGTTATTTGTCACATACACATGGTTAGCAGATGTTAATGCGAGTGTGGCGAAATGCTTGTGCGTCTAGTTCCGACAATGCAGTAATAACCAACGAGTAATCTAACCTAACAATTTCACAACAGCTACCTTATACACACAAGTGTAAAGGGATGAAGAATATGTACATAAAGATGTATGAATGAGTGATGAACCAGAACGGCATAGGCAAGATGCAGTAGATGGTATCGAGTACAGTATATACATATGAGATGAGTAATGTAGGGTATGTAGACATTATATTAACCTCTAGCGACGAGCAATCCCGTATCCGGGAGCGTAATCGTAGCCTCAAGCGCATTACCATAACGCAACTATTTCTATTCATGAAAATCGCAAATGAAATGAAATAAATATATTCAAACAGAAGCTTTAGCCTTTTGTTAACAACACTGTCATCTCAGATTTTCAAAATATGCTTTTCAACCAAAGCTACACAAGCATTTGTGTAAGAGTATTGATAGCCTAGCATAGCATTAAGCCTAGCATTCAGCAGGCAACATTTTCACAAAAACAAGAAAAGCATTCAAATAAAATCATTTACCTTTGAAGAACTTCGGATGTTTTCAATGAGGAGACTCTCAGTTAGATAGCAAATGTTCATTTTTTTCCAAAAATATTATTTGTGTAGGAGAAATCCCTTACGCAATAATTGCAACGGAGGACACCAAGCGACCACCTGGATAAAGTAATCCCTCTCACCCCCCCTTAAAAGATTTAGATGCACTACTGTTCCACTGGATGTCATAAGGTGAATGCACCAATTTGTAAGTCGCTCTGGATAAGAGCGTCTGCTAAATGACTTAAATGTAAATGTAATGTAATGTAAATGTAGTCTCTTAGGGTCAATCTTCCAATGATATGCCTACAAATACGACACCTTGGGGAAAACGTGGAAAAGGTAAGCTGACTCCTAGCTCCTCCACAGCCATATAAGGAGTCATTGCCATGAGGCTGTTTCAAAAAATGCGGCACTTCCCGATTGTATTTTTATCTGGGTTTTTTCTGTAACATCAGTTCTGTGGCACTCACAGACAATATCTTTGCAGTTTTGGAAACGTCAGAGTGTTTTCTTTCCAAAGCTGTCAATTACATGCATAGTCGAGCATCTTTTCGTGACAAAATATCTTGTTTAAAACGGGAACTTTTTTCATCCAAAAATTAAAAGAGCGCCCCCTATATCGAAAAAGTTAAGTGGCATTGCAGTGGCTAGGGATACATGTATTACATAAAGATGGCAAGATGCAGTAAGTGATATAGAGTACAGTATATACATATGAGATGAGTAATTTAGGGTATGTAGACATTATATTAAGTGGCATTGTTTAAAGTGGCTAGTGATACATGTTTTACATGTATGGCAGCAGCCACTCAATGACAGTTTTGTCCCAATGCTGCAACTCCCGTACGGACTCGGGAGAGGTAAAGGTCGAGCACCATGCGTCCCCCGAAACACGACCCTGCCAAGCCGCACTGCTTCTTGACATACATTTAAAATCCAAGATGTCGGCGCAGTAGGACGTGTATATCTGTCTTTGTCTTATCCCGTGTCTTAACCCTTGTAAATAGCCAGTCTTTTTTCGTATATACAGTATATCTTAATCTCACTTCTTAATCTCACTGCTTCTCTCCACCATATCACCGGATTCCTGCCTCTCTGGATCATTGCACTGGATCAATACTCCTAGCTAGCTGCCAGCTAGCCTCCTTTGACAATTGGCCTGGACCCTTTTATTGTCGACACGGAGCCCCGCCGGTCCATCACGACTGGACTGCCGATGTGATCGCCCGATGTCGTCTCAACAGGCTATTCTGTAACCATCTACTAGCCCCGGCCCGTTAGCTTTTTCTGAATGCTTTGTCCCCTCCTCGCCCAGTGTAGTAGTGAATACCGTACAGCACCCTGTCTCACCTATTGCTACTCTTTTGACACTATGACCACTCGGCTACACAGCTGATGCCCCATGGACTGTTTCAATAACACAGTACCTCATTTTGTTTACCTGTCGGCCCCAGCCTCAAACTCAGGTCCTGTATGTATCTAACTGACCTGCTCTGCCCTTTCTTCGCCATTTACCCGTTGTTGTATTAGCTCTCCTGATCAACACCTGTGATTGCTTTTATGCCTCTCTCTAATGTCAATATGCCTTGTGTGTTTATTGTTTTATGTCACTGTAGAGCCCTCAGTCCCGCTAAAATTGCCTTAGATAGCTCTTTCGTCCTGCCCCACAAACATGCGGAGACCTCACCTATGTGAATTGATGCTTCCAGAGGTGAAACCTCTCATCATCACGCAACGCATAGGTTTACCTCCACTGTACTCACATCCTACCATACCATTGTCTGGACAATTATGCCTTGAACCCAGAAATCTGCTCCTTTTATTCTCTGTCCCCAACGCACTAGACGACCAGTTCTTATAGCCTTTAGCCGTACCCTTATCCCACTCCTCCTCTCTTCCTCTGGTGATGTAGAGGTTAACCCAGGCCCTGTAGCCCCCATTTCATCTCCTATTCCCCAGGCGCTATCATTTGTTGACTTCTTTAACCGTAAAAGCCTTGGTTTCATGCATGTTAACATCAGAAGCCTCCTCCCTAAGTTTTTTTTCTTCACTGCTTTAGTACACTCCGCCAGCCCAGATGTCCTAGCCGTGTCTGAATCTTGGCTTAGGAAGGCCACCAAAAATTCTGAAATTTCCATCCCCAACTATAACATTTTCTGCCAAGATAGAACTGCCAAATGGGGTGGAGTTGCAATCTACTTCAGAGACAGCCTGCAGAGTTCTGTCATGCTATCCAGGTCTGTGCCTAAACAGTTCGAGCGTCTACTTTTAAAAATCCACCTTTCCAGAAATATGTCTCTCACTATTGCCGCTTGTTAGACTCCCCTCAGCTGCACCCTGGACACCATATGTGAATTAATATCCCCCATTTATCTTCAGAGTTTGTACTGTTAGGTGACATAAACTGGGATATGCTTAATATCCTGGCTGTTTTACAATCTAAGCTAGATGCCCTCAATCTCCAGGTACAACCCCAAATCCGTAAACTCGAGCACCCTCATAGATATCATCCTGACCAACCTGCTCTCTAAATACACCTCTGCTGTCTTCAACCAGGATCTCAGCAATCACTGCCTCATTGCCTGCATCTGTAATGAGTCCGCGGTCAAATGACCACCCCTCATCACAGTCAAATGCTCTCTAAAAAAGATTCAGCGAGCAGGCTTTTCTAATTGACCTGGCCTGGGTATCCTGAAAAGATATTGACCTCATTCCGTCAGTAGAGGATGCCTGGTTATTCTTTGAAAGTGCTTTCCTCACCATCTTAAATAAGCATGCCCCATTCAAAAAATGTAGAACCAGGAACAGATATAGCCCTTGGTTCACTCCAGACCTGACTTCCCTTGACCAGCACAAAAACATCCTGTGGCGTACTGCATTAGCATCGAATAGCCCCCACGATATGCAACTTTTCAGGGAAGTTCTGAATCAATATACACAGGCAGTTTGAAAAAGCTAGCCTTCGCTTTCCTAACAGAAATTTGCATCCTGTAGCACAAACTCAAAAAAGTTCTGGGACACTGTAAAGAACATGGAGAATAAGAGCACCTCCTCCCAGCTGCCCACTGCACTGAGGCTAGGAAACACTGTCACCACCAATAAATCTATGATAATCAAGAATTTCAATAAGCAGTTTTCTACGGCTGGCCATGCTTTCCACCTGGCTACCCCTACCCCGGTCAACAGCTCTGCACCCCCCAACTTGCACAAGCCTCTCCATTCCTCCTTCACCCAAATCCAGATAGCTGATGTTCTGAAAGAGCTGCAAAATCTGGACCCCTACAAATCAGCTGGGATAGACAATCTGGACCCTCTCTTTCTAAAATTATCCACCGCAATTGTTGCAACCCCTATTACTAGCCTGTTCAACCTGTCTTTCATATCGTCTGAGATCCCCAAAGATTGGAAAGCTGCCGTGGTTATCCCCCTCTTCAAAGGGGGAGACACTCTAGACCCAAACTGTTATAGACATATCTATCCTACCCTGCCTTTGTAAGGTCTTCGAAAGCCAAGTTAACAAACAGATCACCGACCATTTTGAATCACACCGTACCTTCTCCACTATGCAATCTGGTTTCCGAGCTACTTCTCAGAGTTCAGTGTGTTAAATCGGAGGGCCTGTTGCCGAACTTCTGGCAGTCTCTATGGGGGTGCCACAGTGTTCAATTCTCGGGCCTACTCTTTTCTCTGTATACATCAATGATGTTGCTCTTGCGGCTGGATATTCTCTGAACCACCTCTACGCAGATGACACCATTCTGTATACTTCTGACGCTTCTTTGGACACTGTGTTAACTAACCTCCAGACGAGCTTCAATGCCATACCTTCCGTGGTCTCCAACTGCTCTTAAATGCAATTAAAACTACATGCATGCTCTTCAACCGATCGCTGCCCGCCCCTGCCCGCCCGCCTAGCATCACTACTCTGGATGGTTCTGACTTAGAATATGTGGACAACTACAAATACCTAGGTGTCTGTTTAGACTGTAAACTCTACTTCCAGACTCATATTAAGCATCTCCAATCCAAAATGAAATCTAGAATTGGCTTCCTATTTCTCAACAAAGCATCCCTTCACTCATGCTGCCAAACATACCCTCGTAAAAATGACTATCCTACCGATCCTTGACTTCGGCGACGTCATTTACAAAATAGCCTCCAACACTCTAATCAGCAAATTGGATGCAGTCTATCACAGAGCCACCCGTTTCGTCACCAAAGCCCCATATACGTTACCCACACATTCGACCTGTATGCTCTCGTTGGCTGGCCTTTGCTTCATAGTCGTCTCCAAACCCACTGGCTCGAGGTCATTGACAGTTGACGTCGGAAGTTCACATGCACCTTATGCAATTCTTGACACAATTCTTGACATTTAATCCCATTAAAAATTCCCTGTTTTAGGTCAGTTAGGATCACCATTTTATTTTAAGAATGTGAAATGTCAGAATAATAGTAAAAAGAGATATTTATTTAATATGTTCTTTATTTCATCACATTCCCAGTGGGTCAGAAGTTTACATACTCACAATTAGTATTTGGTAGCATTGCCTTTAAATTGTTTTAAGTGGGTCAAACATTTCAGGTAGCCTTCCACAAGCTTCCCACAATAAATTGGGTGAATTTAGGCCAATTCCTCCTGACAGAGCTGGTATAACTGAGTCAGGTTTGTAGGCCTCCTTGCCTGCACATGCTTTTTCAGTTGTGTCCACAAAGTTTCTATAGAATTGAGGTCAGGGATTTGTGATGGCCACTCCAATACCTTGAATTTGTTGTACTTAAACCATTTTGCCACAACTTTGGAAGTATGCTTGGGGTCATTGTACATTTGGAAGACCCATTTGCGACCAATCTTTAACTTCCTGATGGGCTATTTACAGATGGGCTATGTACAGGTGCAATGATCTGTAAGCTGCTCTGATAGCTGATTCTTAAAGTTATTGAGTCATTAAAACTTGTTATTCAATCACTCCACAAATGTCTTGTTAACGAACTATAGTTTTGGCAAGTCGGTTAGGACATCTACTTTGTGCATGACACAAGTAATTTTTCCAACAATTGTTTACAGACAGATTATTTAACGTGTAACTCACTGTATCACAATTCCAGTGAGTCAGAAGTTTACATACACTAAGTTGACTACTGTGCCTTTAAACAGCTTGGAAAATTCCAGGACATCATGTCATGGCTTTAGACATTTCTAATTGACAGCTAATTGACATCATTTGAGTCAATGATCTGTCGATCATGCCTGCTAAATTCAGTTCATCAATGTTGTTGAGAAAGGTAGCATATATTTTGTAGTTCTCGATGGCTAACATTATATCTTTCAAAAACGGCGTGTTAGGAAGGACTGTCAACACATACTGAACAGCTCACGTTATAGACAGAAGCATGATACAATACAAGTAATTTATTATCATAAAACCTGAGCAGATTTAGCTTGTTCACATACTAAAATATGTCTAGGATGTCAAACAATCAACAATATGGTTCTGTCCCAATTTGCTTAATTTCATTGGCGTGTATTTTTTTGTTTATCTTAGAGCAATAAGACGATGGATATGACATTGTCTGAGCTGGAGGGGTTGAAGAGGACTAAGTAGTTGGTTGACAGTGCTGAGCTAGTGGTTGAAACCCTCATCATTGACCAAAATAGGCAGATCATTAAATGGATCCAGGAGAACATGCCAGATACAAAGTATCGCTTGATATTTTGCCAAATATAAGAAATAAAAAATTTAACATGCCAGAGACAAAGTATCGCTTGATATTTGGCTAAATGTAAGAAATACATTTTTTATGGTCATGATGTAACTGGGTAGGATTATTCTACTCATCTATGTGTACATTTGTATTATATGTTCATATTCTTCTGTGATTAGCTCTACGCAAGACAAGCAGGTAGAACTCCATGATCAACTATCTCTACTGGTCATGTGCAATGTCTCCTGAAGAAAGCAGGGAAATGATTGTGCCAAAATGGAAAGTTGTGCTGTACCACATACAGAACCAACACACCAACCTACCGATGCCACTCATGCCTTTGTGTCCTCATGCACCACTGCAAGCAGAGGAACGGACAAAGGACTGGCTGAAACCAAGTAAGTGTCCATATCCTACATGTAGTACATTTGTTTTTGCAGAACAGCACATCTTTAAAATATAATGGTTATTTCTCTTTTTATATGTAGTGGGGTTGGAGAAGATTCTACATGGGGCCTTGATCCTGAAGGACATCTTCCAAATATCCACACTGACGACCAGCCATCAGGGCTAGAGGCATACCACTCTCTGATGCCGCACTTCATGCCAAAGCACACCGCCTTCTCCTACAATGGAATGCATGCAAAGCTTAAAAATAAGAATTGTTCCTACTGCTGAAATGGTCATTATTGTAGTCAAGTGTATCACCGCCATTTCTATTGGTTGTCTCTCAAAAAAACCCGTCAAATGTATCTGTAGCCTTGCATTACAATGAGAACAGTGGATGGATGCAGGCAGTGAGAAAAGACAACCTGCTCAAGTACTCCCTCTCTGTCCCAAATGCCAAGAAGGGCCAGCGTCACCCGGGTTAGGGTTTGGCCGTCATTGTAAATAATAATTTGTTCTTAACTGACTTGCCCTGTTACTTAAATGTTACATAAAAAAATAAAGGGTTGACAATTCAGCCAGAGAAGACCAATACCACCAACAGTAAGAGTTCTTTATTTTCTTTCTAGTGAAATTATATTTTTTAAAAATTGTTAGTCTGCCAATATTATTGAAATGCCTGTTTATTATTTGTCTTTACAGACTACGCTACCAAAATAGTGAAAGCTGTGGTTTATCCCAGGATCCTGGAATCACCTCCACAACTCTCTAGCCAGTTTCAGTGTCCCAGTGAAATCAAATCAAATCAAATTTTATTTGTCACATACACATGGTTAGCAGATGTTAATGCGAGCGTAGCGAAATGCTTGTGCTTCTAGTTCCGACAATGCAGTAATAACCAACAAGTAATCTAACTAACAATTCCTAAACTACTGTCTTATACACAGTGTAAGGGGATAAAGAATATGTACATAAGGATATATGAATGAGTGATGGTACAGAGCAGCATAGGCAAGATACAGTAGATGGTATCGAGTACAGTATATACATATGAGATGAGTATGTAAACAAAGTGGCATAGTTAAAGTGGCTAGTGATACATGTATTACATAAGGATGCAGTCGATGATATAGAGTACAGTATATACGTATGCATATGAGATGAATAATGTAGGGTAAGTAACATTATATAAGGTAGCATTGTTTAAAGTGGCTAGTGATATATTTACATTTCCCATCAATTCCCATTATTAAAGTGGCTGGAGTTGAGTCAGTGTGTTGGCAGCAGCCACTCAATGTTAGTGGTGGCTGTTTAACAGTCTGATGGCCTTGAGATAGACGCTGTTTTTCAGTCTCTCGGTCCCAGCTTTGATGCACCTGTACTGACCTCGCCTTCTGGATGATAGCGGGGTGAACAGGCAGTGGCTCGGGTGGTTGATGTCCTTGATGATCTTTATGGCCTTCCTGTAACATCGGGTGGTGTAGGTGTCCTGGAGGGCAGGTAGTTTGCCCCCGGTGATGCGTTGTGCAGACCTCACTACCCTCTGGAGAGCCTTACGGTTGAGGGCGGAGCAGTTGCCGTACCAGGCGGTGATACAGCCCACCAGGATGCTCTCGATTGTGCATCTGTAGAAGTTTGTGAGTGCTTTTGGTGACAAGACGAATTTCTTCAGCCTCCTGAGGTTGAAGAGGCGCTGCTGCGCCTTCTTCACGATGCTGTCTGTGTGAGTGGACCAATTCAGTTTGTCTGTGATGTGTATGCCGAGGAACTTAAAACTTGCTACCCTCTCTACTACTGTTCCATCGATGTGGATAGGGGGGTGTTCCCTCTGCTGTTTCCTGAAGTCCACAATCCTCTCCTTAGTTTTGTTGACGTTGAGTGTGAGGTTATTTTCCTGACACCACACTCCGAGGGCCCTCACCTCCTCCCTGTAGGCCGTCTCGTCGTTGTTGGTAATCAAGCCTACCACTGTTGTGTCGTCCGCAAACTTGATGATTGAGTTGGAGGTGTGCGTGGCCACGCAGTCGTGGGTGAACAGGGAGTACAGGAGAGGGCTCAGAATGCACCCTTGTGGGGCCCCAGTGTTGAGGATCAGCGGGGAGGAGATGTTGTTGCCTACCCTCACCACCTGGGGGCGGCCCGTCAGGAAGTCCAGTACCCAGTTGCACAGGGCAGGGTCGAGACCCAGGGTCTCGAGCTTGATGACGAGCTTGGAGGGTACAAATGGGGTCGATGAACAGCATTCTCACATAGGTATTCCTCTTGTCCAGATGGGTTAGGGCAGTGTGCAGTGTGGTTGAGATTGCATCGTCTGTGGACCTATTTGGGCGGTAAGCAAATTGGAGTGGGTCTAGGGTGTCAGGTAGGGTGGAGGTGATATGGTCCTTGACTAGTCTCTCAAAGCACTTCATGATGACGGAAGTGAGTGCTACGGGGTGGTAGTCGTTTAGCTCAGTTACCTTAGCTTTCTTGGGAACAGGAACAATGGTGGCCCTCTTGAAGCATGTGGGAACAGCAGACTGGTATAGGGATTGATTGAATATGTCCGTAAACACACCGGCCAGCTGGTCTGCGCATGCTCTGAGGGTGCGGCTGGGGATGCCGTCTGGGCCTGCAGCCTTGCGAGGGTTAACACGTTTAAATGTCTTACTCACCTCGGCTGCAGTGAAGGAGAGACCGCATGTTTTCGTTGCAGGCCGTGTCAGTGGCACTGTATTGTCCTCAAAGCGGGCAAAAAGTTATTTAGTCTGCCTGGGAGCAAGACATCCTGGTCCGTGACTGGGCTGGATTTCTTCCTGTAGTCCGTGATTGACTGTAGACCCTGCCACATGCCTCTTGTGTCTGAGCCGTTGAATTGAGATTCTACTTTGTCTCTGTACTGACGCTTAGCTTGTTTGATAGCCTTGCGGAGGGAATAGCTGCACTGTTTGTATTCGGTCATGTTACCAGACACCTTGCCCTGATTAAAAGCAGTGGTTCGCGCTTTCAGTTTCACGCGAATGCTGCCATCAATCCACGGTTTCTGGTTAGGGAATGTTTTAATCGTTGCTATGGGAACGACATCTTCAACGCACGTTCTAATGAACTCGCACACCGAATCAGCGTATTCGTCAATGTTGTTATCTGACGCAATACGAAACATATCCCAGTCCACGTGATGGAAGCAGTCTTGGAGTGTGGAGTCAGCTTGGTCGGACCAGCGTTGGACAGACCTCAGCGTGGGAGCGTCTTGTTTTAGTTTCTGTCTGTAGGCAGGGATCAACAAAATGAAGAGAATTCTCTTGGTAGATAATGCGGTCTACATTTGATTGTGAGGAATTCTAAATCAGGTGAACAGAAGGATTTGAGTTCCTGTATGTTTCTTTCATCACACCATGTCTCGTTAGCCATAACGCATACGCCCCCGCCCCTCTTTTTACCAGAAAGGTGTTTGTTTCTGTCGGCGCGATGCGTGGAGAAACCCGTTGGCTGCACCGCTTCGGATAGCATCTCTCCAGTGAGCCATGTTTCCGTGAAGCACAGAACGTTACAGTCTCTGATGTCCCTCTGGAATGCTACCCTTGCTCGGATTTCATCAACCTTGTTGTCAAGAGACTGGACATTGGCAAGAAGAATGCTAGGGAGTGGTGCACGGTGTGCCCGTCTCCGGAGTCTGACCAGAAGACCGCCTCGTTTCCCTCTTTTTCGGAGTCGTTTTTTTGGGTCGCTGCATGCGATCGATTCCGTTGTCCTGTTTGTAAGGCAGAACACAGGATCCGCGTCGCGAAAAACATATTCTTGGTCGTACTGATGGTGAGTTGACGCTGATCTTATATTCAGTAGTTCTTCTCGACTGTATGTAATGAAACCTAAGATGACCTGGGATACTAATGTAAGAAATAACACGTAAAAAAACAAAAAACTGCATAGTTTCCTAGGAACGCGAAGCGAGGCGACCATCTCTGTCGGCGCCGGAAGTAAAAAGTGATGGAGTACACTACCGTTCAAAAGTTTGGGGCCACTTAGAAATGTCCTTGTTTTTGAAAGAAAATTTTAAAAAACAATGTCATTTAAAATAACATAAAATTGATCAGAAATACAGTGTAGACATTGTTAATGTTGTAAATGACTATTGTAAAATGGAATATCTACATAGGCGCACAGAGGCCCATTATCAGCAACCATCCCTCCTGTGTTCCAATGGCACATTGTGTTAGCCTTTTAAAATGCAAAACTTGGATTAGCTAACTGATCATTAGAAAACCCTTTTGAAATGATGTTAGCACAGCTGAAAACTGTTTTTCTGATTAAAGAAGCAATTAATCTGGCCTTCTTTAGACTAGTTGAGTATCTGGAGCATCAGCATTTGTGGGTTCGATTACAGGCTCAAAATGGCCAGAAACAAATCACTTTCTTCTGAAACTCGTCAGTCTATTCTTGTTCTGAGAAATGAAGGCTATTCCATGTGAGAAATTGCCAAGAAACTGAAGATGTCGTACAACGCTGTGTACTACTCCCTTCACAGAACAGCGCATAATGGCTCTAAGTCCTCAATAGGCAGCTTCATTAAATAGTACCCTCAAAACACCAGTCTCAACGTCAACAGTGAAGAGGTGACTCCGGGATGCTGGCCTTCAAGACAGAGTTGCAAAGAAAAAGCCGTATCTCAGGCTGGCCAATAAAAATAAAAGATTAAGATGAGCAAAAGAACACAGACACTGGACAGAGGAACTCTGCCTAGAAGGCCAGCCTCCCGGAGTCGCCTCTTCACTGTTGACATTGATACTGGTGTTTTGTGATCCACATTTTTTCATGGGGCAGAGAGAAGATGTAGCATTCTTAAAGCTAATATCATGCAATTCTACACATTTTGCAATGCCTGATATGTGATACCATGAGGGGGGGGGCAATTTTGTGGGGTTGGGACCTGCAGCATGTATTGACTCTGTTCTTAGTCCAGATCCGGCCCGTGGTCCACCTGTTCAGTATGGGGCAAATAGGCCATACAATTGGTACAGTTCATTGAGCATTAGTCTTCCGAGCTTTGTGAGTAGCCATCTTGATAGGGGCCAGGAAGTGACCAGGACGTGTTGACGTCACTGGTCGGCCATATTAGGTGAGGCCCATAGAAAGTATTAGGAGCAATTTTATGGCATGAATAGCTAAGACACTTAACCTACACCAAAGGGCCATGTTTTTCTCTGTATAACATGAGAATCCTCTGTGGTTATCAGTGTAATTGTAGCGTGACCAATCGACCGAATTGATGCAGTTGAACTGGGTCTTTAGAAAACACCGAATTTCAAACAACCTCCATTCCTGACGTGTTCGTATCTCTAAGATTCCAGTATTTATGTGCCTGTGTCTTTATCCTTGTGTCCACCCTATACGTCTACGGATCCAGCTGTCTCTGATGTGAATTTGCTATTTTATTTCTTCCCTTCACACCCCTTTCATCTCTCTCTCTTCTCTCCTCTCTTTGTCCTCTCCTCACCTCTCTCATCCCTTTAATTTCTCATTTTTACACTTCTGTCTCACTGAGGAAAACAAAAACAAAGCAGAAAAGCAAACCCAGTCTATGCAGTCTGTTTGATGGCCAAACACTAGCAAACTCTCCCTCGCTCTCTCCTTTTCCTCCGGATGCCCTCTCTCTCTCTCTCTCTCTCTCTCTCTCTCCAAACTAGCATACTATTTAGAATGAAGCAACGCATTGGGGCAATGTATTCAAAGTAGTACAATAGTACGTACACTGGAATGTAGCTCATAGGGCTCTGTTCAGTAGGGTGAAACATTACACATATAAGCATGACATAACATAGAACATTAGGAAAGTATCCCAAGCCCTGCAATAGGGGGTGTACTTGGACAGCAAGCTGCCTCACACTACAGAAACAGGAGATTGGGCAGGAACCTATGAGCCATTTTGACTCAAATAAGGCCATAATAAAAGTTGTAGTGCCTGAAATATATGAATGCATTTTTCATGTAATGTATCGTGTTAATCTATTCTCAACAACTTAGTTTGTTGTCCCATTTGTTATGTGCAGTACTATAATGTTATTGAAATGTGTTTCCTTTGTGTTCTTCCCTCTCCAGTCATCTGGACAACCACCGGCTGTGGGAGCCCAACGAGTTTGCTGTTTCCTGTTTCCGGATCATCATGTACTCCATACAGGTGGGTTCTCCAGTCATAGTGGTGTCCCTAGGTGGCTTTGCCAGATAAGAGACGATCGATGAGGCTCGGGGCGAGGTGTGTCGTGTTTTTAAGAGCTTTGTTTGAGCAGTGCTCAGGGTCAGCCCTAATCCTAGTCTAGGTTCTAGTGTCTTGGCTAGATGAGACTGTGTCTGGTCTGTCTGAGAGAGAAATTGTTTATCTATCTGCAAGATAAACTCTGTACATCTGTCATAATGTAATACCATATATATGCCTTTTATCCAAGGTCAGTAAGTCATGTCTGCATATATTTTACGTATGGGTGGTCCCGGAAATCGAACCCACAATTCTGGCGTTTCAAGCGCCATGCTCTACCCATCTGAGCTACAGAGGATCTGTCTATTTGCCTGTCCGCCAGTCTTTGTTTTTGTCTGTGTTGGTCTTTGTCAGTCTGTCTTTGTGAATCTGTCCGTCCACCTGTCTGTTCACTCAATAGCAGGAGAGAACATCCCAACACCTTTGTCTCTGAGTGAAACAGTATGTCTGTTCGTCCATCCACCTGTGCGTTTTCGGATGTAGTGGGGACATTGATTGTTGCTGATTGTTTTAGTGTTTGGAAACAAGGAAATAAAAAAGGACAAATTAAGTACACGTGTTCATAAAGGTAAATGTACATTGTGTTGAACTCAACAGATTAGACCGACTGTTTCCCCAAACCTCCCAAACCCCACCCCTGCCATTGTGACCTTGAGCAAGACATGAACCTCTAAATTTGCTCCAGGGGTGCTGCAGTAGCTAACCCTAGTTTCCAAACTGTGTGTGTTGTGTGTTGTGTGTGTGTGTGTGTGTGCATCGACCTTAAAGTATTTTTATCTTCACCTCACTCCCCCTTTCATTCTCTCCCACTGTCTTTCCCAGGCCCAACACTCCCACCACGTCATACAGCAGGTCCTGGGCCACCTGGACACGCACAACAAGAACACCCCTCGCATGAGGGCCGGCATCGTGCAGGTCCTTCTCGAGACGGTCGCCATAGCAGCCAAAGGCTCCGTCGGTGAGTTGGCTTGGGAAGTGCCTCTAGTGACCCAACAGGCTATGTCCCAAATGGCACCCTATTCCATTTGCAGTGCATTACTTTTGACAGGCCCATAGATTTCTGGTCAACATTTGTGCACTATATAGGGAACTGGGTGTCATTTGGGACACACACATGATGTGGTCTGTCAGATGAGTCAAAGGTACATAAGCTCTATGGATGGATAGGTAGATTGGTTTAGAGATGGATAGGGTATAACTGATTATAAACACCTGAGGATCTGTTGACATGACAGATTGATGGCTCAGGGTGAAATTTTCATCTGGATCAGCCTTTCTCAAACCCAGTTCTGAGGAGGAATGTCTTCAGGTCCGCGGCATATTCCTCATGACAAACTCTTACTGATTGCGCATGATTTGTCTCAATCCACTGAATACGCCTCTTAGTTCATAGAACCGCGGTTATGTGAGTAACCTCCGATCTCCGCTTACCGGTCATGACAAACCGAGCAGTTTCTGACTCCTTCCTACAGGCTCTAACTTTATTATGACCCCATTCCTGAAAGCTACGACTCCCATGATCATGTCTTCTGTTCCCCTCCAAGCCGTTCAAGGCACGTTAGAAGGGACTGTGAGAATATCATTTGAATGCAATGCAGGATCTTTTCTACACACACACACACACAATTAGTACCTGATGAACTTTACCTGAACTTACCGATACCTTTCTAATGCATTTCAGCTACGACAAAACAGGCTCCTTCAAATTGAAATTTGGCCTACCGGATTTGAAGTATCTTTGTCTGTTATTTATATGTATTGAAATAATGACAGCAAGGGCAAATTCTAAAGTTTCATTATGATATATATTTTTTTTTACATATTTGTTTCTGATTAAGATCACTGTATTGGTCAATTGCACACAATGTCCAACTAAAATTAGACTACCGCTTTTAACCCAAAAGACATGTACAGGTTTTAGAGAGGTTTGGGGGTTTGCCACACTGGGTGCCCGGCGAGCTGTTGTTGTGGGGGTTAAGTGCTCAAGGGCACAACAGCAGGCAATGGCATCTAGAATTTGATACCAGCAACCTTCCAGTTGCCAGCTGACTTCCAGACAAATGTTTTCCCGTCAGACCCTGGGATTCGAACTGGCAACCCTCCCGTTGCTGGCTCGCCTCTCTAATGTCTCAGCTGCCTGCCACCCCCAGCTGATCCTAGAATAAAATAGCTTGATGGTCCATATTGTTACTATCTTAAACAATTCTATATGTTAGGAGATATCATAGGGAAAACACCTACAAAAATGGGTGTTTTTAATAAATAAGCAATTGTCAATCATTTTTGGCCAAGAGCCCTCAGAAGAAGAATGGATACCCATTCATTTAAGGTGCTCCAAAGCTATTTACTTTCATTCTTTATATAATTTATCTTTGTTTCATAGTATAGTTTATTTTAGTTCACTTTATTCAAATAATTGTTCAATGCAGCTAGCCACTCCTTTTGGCTCCTTTCTCAACCATACCATTTTTCAATTCCTTATCAATCCACTTGGATTTAACTGTTTTTAGTCATTTCTTAATCAGTGCTTGCTTATTAGTAACGGGAATGCCTTGCCACAAAAACGTTTGAGAAACGCTAATCTAGATGTAGGCAATGGATGGGTCTATGGGTAGATGGATGCATAGGAAATTATTTGACAATTATTATTTTGTTGATGGCGACAACTGCTTGGTTAAGCTGTCAACTCGCAACTTTTCTGTTGTGACAGTATGTAGCTTTATTGTCATTATGATAGCTACAAGCTAGCCATTTAACTTTTTGGGGTAATGCTACTGTAATGATGGGAGACAAAATACTGTCAATAAATCTTTGATTTAATAGTAGATGTTCAGTTTGGAGAGGAAGACTAGAAGGAGGAAGATACTTTGATCGCATGTTTATTTAAACCCAATGATTTGGCCCTCTTTTTCCCTCCCAATAAACCGCTCTCTCGACAGGACTGACCCGTTCCAACAAACATACATTTGACAGTGCATACACTGTTAACCCAAACTCCCAAACCTCATCCCCACCAAATCTCTGGTTAGGTATGTTCAGGCTGCAGGGGGCTCCATAGCTGGAGGTAGAAGGGGGCCCCTAACCACAGATCTATGATCATCCTAACCTTGACCATCATTTTTCTTTTTATCTGGCCCTGGACCAGTGGTTATGGGCAACTTCTATGAACACCATATCCTAACCAAACTTCAACCCATCCAAGCTATATTTTGGACAAACACTTTTTAAATTCCATAGATACAGTATAACATACGGTGTGTGCTCTGGTTGGTTTGGTCTTAAAGCCACACTTTGTACCTTTCAAGTTTGGTCACTGCTGTTGTTTGTAAATGGGGTGGGTCTTGGTAGATCTAACTGCGCCTCTTAGTTCAAATAACTATGTGGCAACCTCACCTACCTCCCACATCATCTGTTTACTGGTGCAGAATATTTGACTGGAATTGAATGTGACCCATTTTGTCTTTACCTGCATTGGTGGAAGTTTGGATTTGGTGTCTCTTGTTGTAGTACTGTGTAAATGGTGTAAATTACTATGCCAACTCCCTCCACCCCTGTGCTAAACTGTGTATCAAATATATGGTATTTTGTAGTTTTCCCTGTTATGATTCTTTCTGTGATATATTGGGGGGTACAGTGACATTAGTAGTGTCAAAAATTTAATGTATTAACTGGTTGTAGTCCTTTCTATACAATTTTGTTTTTATAATATGAGAAAATAATTTTGCTTAATCCACTAAAACAAACTGAGCATGGTTTACTTGTATCATTACCCAGTCCTGTGTGGCCCAGTTAGGAGGAGCATGGCACAAGCAATGCCAAGGTTGTGGGTTTAGTTCCTGCAGGGATCACATAGACTGACTATACCAAACAGTAGGAACATCTTCCAAATATTAAGTTGCATCCCCCTACCCCGCCCTGTTGCCCTCAGAACAGGGATGCTGGCCCATGTTGACTACAATGCTTCCCACAGTTGTGTCAAGTTGGCTGGATGTCCTTCGGTTGGTAGACCATTCTTGATACACATGGGAAACTGTTGAATGTGAAAAACCCAGAAGCATGGCATTTCTTGACACAAATCGGTGCACCTGGCACCTACTACCATCAAAGGCACTTCAATAGTTTGTCTTACCCATTCCCCCTCTGAATGGCACACATACACAATCTATGTCTCAATTGTCTCAAAGCTTAAAAATCCTAATATAACCGGGCTCCTCCTCTTCATCTAGACTGATTTGAAGTGGATTTTAACAGGTGACCTCAATAAGGGATCATAGCTTTCACCTGGTCGGTCAGCCATGGAAAGCAGGTGTTCTTAATGTTTTGTATACTAAGTGTATGTGTGCACTCACTGTACTGTAAGTCACTTTGTAAAAAAGTGTGTGCTAAATGGCATATAATAATATAGACATATATCCCCATTTTAAAAGGAGTTTACCATCTAAAGAGACACGAGGGAGTCTTTTTGATTTTGAGACCAAATTAGAGGTATAACACCCAATGGCCTAATGAATCAGAGGAGGCGTACCAGTCCAAGGATGCAACTAGTTGCGTGCTCTGACTTAGGGTCATAACTCTATGGAAAATGCTAAATCCGACATGCTCAAATTCTGTCAGTAAGACTTAGTTGCTGTTGCCAAGGGTTAATCTGACTTGAATGAAAAAGACAGCCAGCACTTGCAAATAAACTGTATATTTGAGTTATTGACATAAGCAGTCAATCTGACGGCTGAGTATGATAAAAAAAATTAAATAGTTAATTTGCTGGTCATTTTTCAGTCAAGTTGTCTGTCTATTGAAAATTTGGATTAGGACCATTGTGCTTCTTGACTCAAAAAATTGTGAAAAGTCAAGACTGGTCCACGTCCCACATCATCTTTGAAATGCCTCAACCTAAATAAATGGGAAATAGCACAGTCTAATTTCCTATTTCATGGGGTCTTTTATACACTGGTGATGTTTGTAAATGTATGTACAGTATAGGATATGTTAGCCTGGTGGAACCAGCTTGATACTGCGTTCAGCATTCTAATTTACTTGGTAAATGGTGAACGTAGCCATCAGGCTAGTGACAGTACCAGTCAAAGGGTTGGACACACCTACTCATTCAAGGATTTTTCTTTATTTACACTATTTTCTACATTGTAGAATAATAGTGAATCAAATCAAATCAAATTTTATTTGTCACATACACATGGTTAGCAGATGTTAATCCGAGTGTAGCGAAATGCTTGTGCTTCTAGTTCCGACAATGCAGTAATAACCAACAAGTAATCTAACTAACAATTCCAAAACTACTGTCTTATACATAATGTAAGGGGATAAAGAATATGTACATAAGGATATATGAATCAGTGATGGTACAGAGCAGCATAGGCAAGATACAGTAGATGGTATCAAGTACAGTATATACATATGAGATGAGTATGTAAACAAAGTGGCATAGTTAAAGTGGCTAGTGATACATGTATTACATAAGGATGCAGTCGATGATATAGAGTACAGTATATACGTATGCATATGAGATGAATAATGTAGGGTAAGTAACATTATATAAGGTAGCATTGTTTAAAGTGGCTAGTGATATATTTACATCATTTCCCATCAATTCCCATTATTAAAGTGGCTGGAGTTGAGTCAGTGTCAGTGTGTTGGCAGCAGCCACTCAATGTTAGTGGTGGCTGTTTAACAGTCTGATGGCCTTGAGATAGAAGCTGTTTTTCAGTCTCTCGGTCCCAGCTTTGATGCACCTGTACTGACCTCGCCTTCTGGATGATAGCAGGGTGAACAGGCAGTGGCTCGGGTGGTTGATGTCCTTGATGATCTTTATGGCCTTCCTGTAACATCGGGTGGTGTAGGTGTCCTGGAGGGCAGGTAGTTTGCCCCCGGTGATGCGTTGTGCAGACCACACTACCCTCTGGAGAGCCTTACGGTTGTGGGCGGAGCAGTTGCCGTACCAGGCGGTGATACAGCCCGACAGGATGCGCTCGATTGTGGATCTGTAGAAGTTTGTGAGTGCTTTTGGTGACAAGCCGAATTTCTTCAGCCTCCTGAGGTTGAAGAGGCGCTGCTGCGCCTTCTTCACGATGCCGTCTGTGTGAGTGGACCAATTCAGTTTGTCTGTGATGTGTATGCCGAGGAACTTAAAACTTGCTACCCTCTCCACTACTGTTCCATTGATGTGGATAGGAGGGTGTTCCCTCTGCTGTTTCCTGAAGTCCACAATCATCTCCTTAGTTTTGTTGACGTTGAGTGTGAGGGCATCAACACTATGAAATAACACATATGGAAACATGTATTAACCAAATAAAGTGTTAAACAAATCAAAATGTATTTTATATTTGAGATTTTTAAAAGTAGCCACCCTTTACTTTGATGACAGCTTTGCACGCTCTTCGCATTCTCTCAACCAGCTTCTCCTTGGAAGGTTTTTCCAACAGTCTGGATGGAGTTCCCACACGTACAGAGCACTTGTGGGCTGCTTTTCCTTCACTCTGCAGTCCAACTCATCCCAAACCATCTCAATTGGGTTGTGGTCGGGTGATTGTGGAGGCCAGGTCATCTGATGCAACACTCCATCACTCTCCTTCTTGGTCAAATAGCCCTTACACAGCCTGAATGTGTGTTTTGGGGTCCTAGTCCTGTTGAAAAACGAATTATAGTCCCACTAAGCGCAAATCAGATGGGATGGCATATCGCAGCAGAATTCTGTCGTAGCCATGCTGGTTAAGTGTGCCTTGAATTCTAAATAAATCACAGACAGTGTCACCAGCAAAGCACCATCACACCACCTCCTCCATGCTTCACGGTGGGAACCACACATGCGGAGATCATCCGTTCACCTACTCTGTGTGTCACAAAGACACGGCGGTTGGAACCAACAGTCTCAAATGTGTGGTTTCTTAGCAGCATTTCGACCATGAAGGCCTGATTTCACACAGTCTCCTCTGAACAGTTGATGTTGAGATGTGTCTGTTACTTGAACTCTGTAAAGCATTTTTTTGGGCTGCAATCTGAGGTGCAGTTAACTCTAATGAAACTTATCCTCTGCTGTAGAAGTAACTCTGGGTCTTCCTTTCCTGTGGCGGTCCTCATGAGAGCCAGTTTCATCATATCTCTTGATTGATTTTGCGATTGCACTTGAAGAAACTTTCAACGTTTTAGAAATTTTCCGGATTGACTGATCTTCATGTCTTAAAGTAATGATGGACTGTCGTTTCTCTTTGCTTATTTGAGCTGTTCTTGCCATAATATGGACTTAGCCCGATTTGGTAACAGACCATATTCTCTATACCCCTACCTTGTCACAACACAAATTATTGTCTCAAATGCATTAAGTAGGAAAGAAATTCCACCAATTAACTTTTAACAAGGCACACCTGTTTATTGAAATCCATTCCAGGTGACTACCTCATGAAGCTGGTTGAGAGAATGCTAAGAGTGTGCAAAGCTGTCAAGGCAAAGGGTGGCTACTTTGAAAAAATATAAAATATATTTGGATTTGTTTAACATCTTTTTGGTTACTACTTGATTCTATCTGTGCCATTTCGAAGTTTTGATATCTTCACTATTATTCTACAACGTAGAAAATAGTCAAAATAAAGAAAAACCCTTGAATGAGTAGGTGTCCAAACTTTTGACTGGTACTATATATATAGCCTTACGGTATATATATATATATATATTACTGTACTATGGTGGAGAATATACCCTGGTGATGTTTTATTGTATTGTGCTAGAACATGGAGTGTAGTATTCCTTGGTGATTGTATAGTTTTAAAAGCTTTTATATGTGATAATAGAATCCAATAGTCTTTGGTGACCAGATGGTGTGTTGATCGCAATCCCTAACTGTGTGTGTGTGCCTGTTTGTGTGTCTGCGTGTTTGTGTGTCTGCATGTTTGTGTGTCTGCGAGTCTTTGTGTGTGTGCTTGCCTGTGTGTGTCTGTGTGCTTGTGTGTGTATGTGTATCATCAGGCCCTACGGTACTGGAGGTGTTCAACACCCTGCTCAAGCACCTGCGGATGAGTGTGGACTTTGAGCTGGGTGAGAACTCCAGACGGAACTCTGGCGCCAGTGTGTCCTCGTCCGGACGGGTCAAGGAGAGCGAGGAGCGCATTGTCCAGAACGCCATCATCCAGACAATCGGTTAGTTGCCCTAACATGCCTGTTGCATTTGTTTTTTTGGTTCCCCATTAGCTGTTAGTCATGACAGCTACTCTTCCTAGGGTCCACACAAAACATTCATATGCCCATTTAATTTTTTTTTTTAACTTTTATTTCACATTTATTTTGTATTTATTTTATTTAACTAGGCAAGTCAGTTAAGAACAAATTTTTATTTAAAATGACGGCCAAACCCTAACGACGCTGGGCCAATTGTGCGCCGCCCTATAAGACTCCCAATCACGGCCGGTTGTGATACAGCCTGGAATCAAACCAGGGTCTGTAGTGATGCCTCTTGCACTGAGATGCAGTGCCTTAGACCGCTGTGCCACTCAGGAGCAGCGGTCTAAGGTCTTTCATGGCATGCCAAATTTCATGTATCTGATTTAACACGTTTCCTGTGGCGTCATGCTGGTGGCAGAGTCAGGATTTTGCTGAAGCAGTATGAGCCCATGGCCCCATTCTGACTGGTGTTAATCGTACAGGCTGGTGGCTGTGGTGTAATGATTTGGGGAATTTTTTCCTAGCACATGTTCGGTCCCTTGATACCAACTGAGCAACATCAATCCCCCAAAGAATTCAGGCTATTCTGAGGGGTCGAACTCGGTTTCATTAGTTTATGTTACTGTAGGCTATATGTAAAAACAAAATACCACAAACTTCAAAATTCTAATGTTCAATCCATTTTATTTGTGGAGTGCCTTTGTTACAACTATAAAACAGAAAGCATACAGTGCCTTCAGAAAGTATTCACACCCCTTGACTTTTGTTGTGTTACAAAGTGGGATTAAAATGGATTTGGTCATTTTTTTTGTCAACAATCTACACAAAATACTCTGCTGAAGTGTAAGAAATGTTTTAAACTTTTTTTTAAAAGTCGAAAAATATTTTAAATATTCAATCCCCTGAGTGAATATATTTTAGAATCCCCTTTGGCAGAGATTACAGCTGTGAGTCTTTTGGGGTAAAGGCGTCCACATGCTTCCCTTCCAAAACAACCTTTTTTGACGTTTTGGTTAGTTTTGGTCTTCGGCAAGGGTGTTTTCAGCTGTTCGTGCACATACGTCTTTTTCTTGAGGCAAGTTGAAATCGGTAGCCAAAGTCTATGCCCCTTCGTTGGTGAATGGTCAACCGTAGGGATTCTTCGATTAAGTGTTTGTTGTCATTCAGCGAGATAAGACGAGTTTTCATGCACATTTTTTCACTTGAGAAATACTGCACCAAACAAATTAGAATTTGCGTGACTAACATCTCCTCTGCAAAAACATCTAAATGATTGACAGAGTTATCTTAGATTTATTTCGGACTATTCCGGATAAGATGTCTCAAGATGGACAAACAGTACTATTGCCATTTTTCAAGCATTTACATTTACATTTAAGTCATTTAGCAGACGCTCTTATCCAGAGCGACTTACAAATTGGTGCTTTCACCTTATGATATCCAGTGGAACAGCCACTTTACAATAGTGCATCTAGGTCTTTTAAGGGGGGGGGGGGGGGGAAGGATTACTTTATCCTATCCTAGGTATTCCTTAAAGAGGTGGGGTTTCAGGTGTCTCCGGAAGGTGGTGATTGACTCCGCTGTCCTGGCGTCGTGAGGGAGTTTGTTCCACCAAGCAAAGGTCTTTTAAGGGTGTATGCGAGCACACTCGTTCGGTTTGGCAAAGCGAACCGAAGCATGCTGGTGCCTTCAGTCTCAAAGAGCTTTCCACAACTGGATTGTGCAAAATTTGCCCATTTATATATATTTTTAAATTATTCAAGCTCTGTCAAATTGTTTGTTGATCTTTGCTAGAGAACTATCTTCAGGTCATAGATTTTCAAGTAGATTTAAGTCAAAACTGTAACTCGGCCACTCAGGAACATTCACTGCTTTCTTGGTAAGCAACTCCAGTGTAGATTTGGCCTTGTGTTTTAGGTTATTGTCCTGCTGAAAGGTGAACTAATCTCCCAGTGTCTGGTGGAAAGCAGACTAAACCAGGTTTTCCTCTAGGATTTTGCCTGTGCTTAGCTCTATTCTGACTTTTTTTATCCTGAAAAACTCCCCAGTCCTTAATGATTACAAGCATAACCATAACATGATGCAGCAACTACCATGCTTGACAATATGGAGAGTGGTACTCAGTAATGTATTGGATTGGATTTGCCCCAAACATACATAACATTTTGTATTCAGGACAAAAAGTGAATTGCTTTGCCACATTTCTGGCAGTATTACTTTAGTGCCTTGCTGCAATCAAGGATGCTTGTTTTGGAATATTTTCATTCTGTAAAGGCGTTTTTTCACTCTGTCAATTAGGTTAGTATTGTGGAGTAACTACAATGGTGTTTATCCATCTTCAGTTATTTCCCATCACAGCCATTGAACTTTGTAACTGTTTTAAAGTCACCATTGGCCTCACGTTGAAATCCCTGAGTGCTTTCCTTCCTCTCCGGCTATTGAGTTAGGAAAGACGCCTGTATCTTCATAGTGACTGGGTGTATTCAACATGTAATTTGACTTCAGCATAATCAAAGAGATTCAATGTCTGATTTTTTTTTTAGTAGGCGCTCTTTGCATTGGAAAACCTCTGTTTTTTTGTGGCTGAATCTGTGTTGGAAATTCACTGCTCAACTGAGGGACCTTACAGATCATTTTGTGTGTCGGGTACAGAGATGAGGTAGTCATAAAAAAAACTGAGTTCGTGCAACTTATTATGTGACTTGTTAAGCACATTTTTACTCCTGAACTTATTTAGGCTTGCCATAACAAACCCCTTTGTTATGGCAAGCCTAAATAAGTTCAGGAGTAAAAATGTGCTTAACAAGTCACATAATAAGTTGCACGAACTCAGTTTTTCGGAATAGTCCGAAATAATCTAATACTTCGACTCAAGACGTTTCAGCTTTACATTTGTTTAAAATAGTTACTCTTTTACATGACGGGGCATTGGGTGTAGGCCAGTGACAAAAATATCTACATTTATTCCATTTTAAATTCAGGCTGCAACACAATTTTGGGGGGCAAAGTTAAGGGGTTTGAATACTTTCTGAAGGCACCATATGTGTTGGAACACTGTAACATCTTCTTACAACGACAAAATAAAAATACCCCAACCACCAAGACACACGGTTAGCAACACATGATGAAAACATCAGTAGCCTAAACATCACTATAAGCACCAAGTGTGCTTTATAAATAGTGAAAATTGTCGAAAAAGCAATAATGGCATTATAATGAATATAAGTGTTTATGACAGCAGTCAAAAATGGTCCATTTTTGTCAGCTTGTGCTTACATGTTTTTTTCCGCTTAGGTCTCGGAGGTGTAGGTTCAGGCTGATGCTCAGAATCAGAAGAATAATCATCAGAGATGTCATGATTCATTTCTTCCGTCTGAGTCGTTTTCATTCAGATTTTGTAGCAACGCTAACGCAGCATGTGCGTTCATTCGTCTTGGTCTTCTTGCCATTGTAAATGATGCACGCTCTCACTGTGTACTCCAAGTAGGCCTGAGTAGACTGATAAGACTCCTTGAAAAATTGCACAGCTTTTCTTCATTTTAGGCTCAAAAGAAGCTCGTCGTCCTCTTACAGTATATCTGTCTTTATCCCGCTCTGTTTTGTATTATACAGGGCTGTCAAACTGTATATATATTTTTTTATCAAGTTAATCGCTGGATTTGCTGTGATAAATTGTGATTAACGCACATTCAGATGTAGTTAAACTAATTTAAAGGGCAATTCCATGATTTTTCAACCTCATTATCATAATCTCCCGCACAATACCAGTGTTTACATTTTGTAGAAAAAATATAGTTAAGTTACCAAAGACATTAATAAATAGTGATTATCAAACATTATGAGATTCACAGTGACGTGGGAAGCATGAAACTCGTTGCAGGTTTTCCTACTTTTAATCCTACCCTGTAATGCCACAGAGAATTAATTTCTAACCACAGATTATTAAAACGCACCATTTTCACTTATGTAGACCCTGGTATGGTGCTGGAGATAATGAATATTGGTTGAAAAGTGGAAGAATTGCCCTTTTAAAAAAAAAAAAATTTCATACAAAAAACCTTCCAAGAATATTGGCATCCTGATATCCTAATATTGTCCAAAGTAATGGTTAGCAAAACAAGACATTTGATCAAACACTCTTTAGCTGTATATATATGATGTATTTTAGATATTTTCAGTGCATTTTAACCTCTTGAGTGTAGGGGGCAGTATTTTGATGTTTGGATGAAAAACGTACCCAAATGAAACTGCCTATTTCTCAGGCCCAGAATCTAGAATATGCATGTAATTGTCAGATTAGGATAGAAAACACTCTAAAGTTTCCAAACCTGTCAGAATATTGTCTGTGACTATGAAAGAACTGATATTGCAGGCGAAAACCTGAGGAAAATCCAACCCGGAAGTGCTGTTTTTCCTGAAACCTCTCTATTCCATTGCATGCCTTCCCTCCATTTAAAGGGATATCAACCAGATTCATTTTCCTATGGCTTCCCACATTGTGTGAACAGTCTTTAGATGTAGTTTCAGGGTTTTATTCTGAAAAATTAGCGAGAAAGATCACATCGTGTCATTGGATGGCTGGGTGCCAGCAGAGTTTTGCATGCATGAGCAGACATTTTCTCTCTCACTCCTATTGAAAACGCTACGGTCGGGTTGAAATATTATCGATTATTCATTGTAAAAACAACCTGGAGGATTGATTATAAAAAACGTTTGACATCTTTCTACAAACTTCACGGATACTATTTGGAATTTTCGTCTGCCCCGTCGTGACCGCTCGAGCCTGTGGATTTCTGAACATAACGTGCCAACCAAATTAAAGTTTTGGGATTTAAAAATAATCTTTCTGGAACAACTGGAACATGTATTGTGTAACTGGGAGTCTCGTGAGTGCAATCTAGAAGAAAAAGAAACGCACACCTATTTAGGCGAGGTGCTGGCTAGCGGAGTAGAAAACTTGAAAATAAAAGAGCACACTCTAGGAACTCAGATGCAAAAATGTAATTACCAACGTTTCGACAGCCAAGCTGTCTACATCAGGGTATAATCACAAACACTGCGGGATGACTCGTTTATGTAGTGTCAAAAGACACAGGTGTCTGTAATCATGGCCAAGAGTCGCCTAATATCATTGGTTAATTCTCAAATATTAAAATGGCATACAAAGAACAGCATACAAACAACAAATGGATAGCATACGATCATAAATTCCTTTTAGACTACACAAGCTTACAAACAATTACAATGGCAAAGTCACAATAATCACAAGAATGGCTTCAGATCAAAGTCTACGTTGAGAACGAAGGGAACAAGGGTCTTTAAGTTAAAGATCCAGGCAGCCTCTCGTTTTAACAATAAATTATCAAGGTCACCCCCTCTCCTAGGGAGGGTGACATGTTCGATGCCAATATAACGCAGAGACAAAATCGAGTGGCCTGCCTCCAAGAAGTGGGCCGCAACTGGGTAAGTAAAGTTTTTACACTTAATGGTGCTACGATGCTCTGCGATACGTGCTTTTAATTCGCGCTTTGTTTTACCAGCATAATTTTTACCACAAGGACAAGTTATAAGGTAAATAACTGCCTTAGTGGAGCACGTAATAACACCTTTGATTGGGATCTATTTCCCTGTTTGTGGGTGTTTGAAGGATCTACATTTATAAGTGCCATTGCATTGAGCACAGCCATTACATTTGTAATTTCCATCCAGTAGGGGCGCAAATAGACGTTCAGGAATATCTTGGGGTGGTAAATCGGAGTGTACCAATTTGTCTCTGAGATTTCTGCCCCATGAGAATACGACCAAGGGAAGGTCCGAAAACACATTACCGAGACTATCATCGGATTTTAGAATGTGCCAATGTTTGTGAACAATTTTTGTAGCCCCTCTCCTTGAACATTCTTTGCGTCTCAGCCATATTCGAAATCTGATTGTTTCTGCAAATTCTTTTGATTCGACAGAATTGTCTGTAGGGCAAACTATTTTTCAAGGGAAGTGGGTGACAACTATCAGCCCTCAACAAACTGTTACGATCAGTAGGCTTCATGTAAAGATCAGTGTATAAAACATTATCTTCACACAAGATCAGAAGATCAAGAAAACTGATTTGACTTGTATCAGATTGCATAGTAAATCTCAGATGCTCAGAACAGGAGTTAAGAAAAGCATGGAACGCCTGGAGCTGTTTTGCATCATCCCTCCATAGAACAAAAATATCATCAATATACTGTTTCCAAATAATGATGTGAGGCAAGAAAACATTTTTGAGAGGATTGAAAATAGACTGTTTCTCCATGTAACCCACATACAAATTAGCATAGTTCGGAGCCATGGGGGATCCCATAGCAGTACCTTTCGTCTGAATAAAGAAATCATTTAGAAACATGAAATAGTTGTGTGAGTACTATTTCAGCCAATGTTATAATGCATGCACTGGAAGGTAGTTCATTAGGGTCACGTTGCAGAAGAAAATGTTCCATAGCTTCAATACCGCCCTCGTGTGGAATATTAGTGTATAACGACTCAACATCAAAAGTAACTAACAAGGTATTCTCAGGGAGAGGATCAAGAGATTCAATGATAGAGATCATACTGCTGGTGTCCTTTACAAAGGAGGGGAGCTGTTCTGTGAGTGGTCTAATAAAAAAGTCAACAAAAGTAGATAGAGGGTCTGTTACTGCATCAATGCCTGCTACAATAGGGCGCCTTGGAGGTTTTGTAACATTCTTGTGTAATTTCGGCAAAGTATAGAAAGTGGCAATTTTAGGGTGTTGAATAGCCAAAAAGTAATGTTCTTTTTTGGTTATCTGACCAGAACTTAAATACCCATCTAGGACAGTAAAGATAGTATTCTGATATTGGGAAGTAGGGTCACTTCTGAGTTTCTTGTAAAAGGTGTTGTCAAGCAGCTGTCTATGACACTCATGTACATAAACTATCCTATCCATGAGTACAACCGACCCACCCTTATCAGCAGGACGAATAAGGGTTGACGTTTCGGATTGTAAATCAAGCAAAGCTTGTTTTTCATCCTTAGGTAAATTATGGAAAGATTTGGACTCCTGTTTATTCTTAAGGAGATGTCCAACATCTTTTTCCACAAGTCTGCAATATGTCTCGATAGAGTGATTGCGATTGGCTGGAGGTATAAAATAACTTGTGCTTCTAAAAGGAGTCGGAGTATGTGCAGGTGAGCAACCTACTGGTTCAATAGAAGTGTCAGAATTAGGGGAGCTAAAGTTTTCCCTTAAATGGATGTTTCTAAAAAACTTAAACACGTCTACCTTAACATTAAATCGTTGCACTGGGTTGTAGGCACAAAATATAACCTTTTATTAAGCAAGGAGATATGGGCAGGGCTCAGTATCTTGCTTGATAAATTAAAGACACTCAGTCCCGTGGGTTCTGGGACCGTGTGAACGGTCTCCTCTGCCTCTGATAGTCGTTTCTTCTTACCCCGTCGGATGCGGCATCTTGTCGATGGCCACCTCCGCCCTTCCATCCGTCCAGTCTCTCGTTGAATAAAAAACTACCACTGGAAGCCGATGAGGCGCTGGTTGTAGAGCGTTGATCAGACCGGGGTGGATCGAAGTAAGCGGCATCCCTCCTGCGTCTGTCATGGAGAGGGGGAGCAGGACCTCCCTTGTCAGGGTTTCTCCAGAAGTAGACTTTATCCTGGGCCTTGTCCTTTTTGTCTTGGTTGAATTTCTTGATTTTAAGTTCCTTTATTTCTGTAGACAACTTGTCCTGGAGCGCTTGGTTAGTTTTCATCAGTTCATTGAATATGCCATCATCATTAAAAGCTATTTGTAGAGCTGTGCGTTTGTCTTTAATCGTGTTATCCATTTCAATAAAATCCTTCTTCAACTGGTCAACAATTAATGTCATTAACTTCTTCGATATAGGGGGCGCTCTTTTAATTTTTGGATAAAAAAAACGTTCCCGTTTTAAACCAGATATTTTGTCACGAAAAGATGCTCGACTATGCATTTAATTGACAGCTTTGGAAAGAAAACACTCTGACGTTTCCAAAACTGCAAAGATATTATCTGTGAGTGCCACAGAACTGATGCTACAGGCGAAACCAAGATGAAATTTCAAACAGGAAATGCCCCAGATTTTGGCGCTGAAGGCGCTGTGTTCCAATGTCTCCTTATATGGCTGTGAATGCGCAAGGAATGAGCCTACACTTTCTGTCGTTTCCCCAAGGTGTCTGCAGCATAGTGATGTATTTGTAGGCATATCATTGGAAGATTGACCATAAGAGACTACATTTACCAGGTGCGCCACCCGGGTGGCCCTATAAACGTTATCTTCAACTACCTCACAAGTTAATAACAACTGGCACCAACAAGACACGCTGGTCTTGTTCCATCTGTACAACTGCCAACTCATGCCAAAGTAAAATATTGACATCGTCGTCATCATCAGCATCATTACAATTTTCTAATTATAAAATAGGCCTAAATGTCCTCATCTCTTTGATAGGGTTGATTTGGATAACCAGAGTTAAGTGGAGTTGGTATTTTCCATTATCCAATGCTGTTCAAATCTAAATCAAATCAAATCAAATGTATTTATATAGCCCTTCGTACATCAGCTGATATCTCAAAGTGCTGTACAGAAACCCAGCCTAAAACCCCAAACAGCAAGCACTGCAGGAGTAGAAGCACGGTGGCTAGGAAAAACTCCCTAGAAAGGCCAAAACCTAGGAAGAAACCTAGAGAGGAACCAGGCTATGTGGGGTGAAATTGGAGCAGCAGCACAGTCAGGTGGACTGGGGACAGCAAGGAGTCATCGTGTCAGGTAGTCCTGGGGCACGGTCCTAGGGCTCAGGTCCTCCGAGAGAGCGAAAGAAAGAGAGAATTAGAGAGAGCATATGTGGGGTGGCCAGTCCTCTTCTGGCTGTGCCGGGTGGAGATTATAACAGAACATGGCCAAGATGTTCAAATGTTCATAAATGACCAGCATGGTCGAATAATAGTAAGGCAGAACAGTTGAAACTGGAGCAGCAGCATGGCCAGGTGGACTGGGGACAGCAAGGAGTCATCATGTCAGGTAGTCCTGGGGCATGGTCCTAGGGCTCAGGTCCTCCGAGAGAGAGAAAGAGAGAATTAGAGAACGCACACTTAGATTCACACAGGACACCGAATAGGACAGGAGAAGTACTCCAGATATAACAAACTGACCCCAGCCCCCCGACACATAAACTACTGCAGCATAAATACTGGAGGCTGAGACAGGAGGGGTCAGGAGACACTGTGGCCCCATCCGAGGACACCCCCGGACAGGGCCAAACAGGAAGGATATAACCCCACCCACTTTGCCAAAGCACAGCCCCCACACCACTAGAGGGATATCTTCAACCACCAACTTACCATCCTGAGACAAGGCTGAGTATAGCCCACAAAGATCTCCGCCACGGCACAACCCAAGGGGGGGCGCCAACCCAGACAGGATGACCACAACAGTGAATCAACCCACTCAGGTGACGCACCCCCTCCAGGGACGGCATGAGAGACCCCCAGTAAGCCAGTGACTCAGCCCCTGTAATAGGGTTAGAGGCAGAGAATCCCAGTGGAAAGAGGGGAACCGGCCAGGCAGAGACAGCAAGGGCGGTTCGTTGCTCCAGAGCCTTTCCGTTCACCTTCCCACTCCTGGGCCAGACTACACTCAATCATATGACCCACTGAAGAGATGAGTCTTCAGTAAAGACCTAAAGGTTGAGACCGAGTTTGCGTCTCTGACATGGGTAGGCAGACCGTTCCATAAAAATGGAGCTCTATAGGAGAAAGCCCTGCCTCCAGCTGTTTGCTTAGAAATTCTAGGGACAATTAGGAGGCCTGCTTCTTGTGACCATAGCGTACATGTAGGTATGTACGGCAGGACCAAATCAGAGAGATGGGTAGGAGCAAGCCCATGTAATGCTTTGTAGGTTAGCAGTAAAACCTTGACATCAGCCCTTGCTTTGACAGGAAGCCAGTGTAGAGAGGCTAGCACTGGAGTAATATGATACAATTTTTTGGATCTAGTCAGGATTCTAGCAGCCGTATTTAGCACTAACTGAAGTTTATTTTGTGCTTTATCCGGGTAGCCGGAAAGTAGAGCATTGCAGTAGTCTAATCTAGAAGTGACAAAAGCATGGATTCATTTTTCTGCATCATTTTTGGACAGAAAGTTTCTGATTTTTGCAATGTTACGTAGATGGAAAAAAGCTGTCCTCGAAATGGTCTTGATATGTTCTTCAAAAGAGAGATCAGGGTCCAGAGTAACGCCGAGGTCCTTCACAGTTTTATTTGAGACGACTGTACAACCATTAAGATTAATTGTCAGATTCAACAGAAGATATCTTTGTTTCTTGGGACCTAGAACAAGCATCTCTGTTTTGTCCGAGTTTAATAGTAGAAAGTTTGCAGCCATCCACTTCCTTATGTCTGTTGTCTTCAGGCATAACAATGCACATACAAGGATCGCAGCATCTCTTCCTTCGTTGCCATGAAGATTTCCTTACTACACCAGCCCAGCAAATATAGCCCGACTCTGGCCTGATTGCCAATTTTACTGCCGCGCCGGTGCCGCCAAGTGTATGTACTATACCGATTACTAGATCACTACGATTTGGCTTTATGGTTAGAGGCTGTAGACTGGGCAAAAATTGTGTAGTGTGGGCCTTCCTAGTGGCGCAGCGGTCTAATGCACTGCATCGCAGTGGCTGAGGCATCACTACAGATCCGGGTTCCATCCCGGGCGGTGTTGCAGCCGGCCGCGACCAGGAGGCTGATGAGGCGCTGCACAATTGGCTCAGCGTCGTCCGGGTTAGGGGAGGGTTTAGCAACTCCTGTGGTGGGCCAGGCGCATGCACGCTGACACGGTCGTCAGTTGTTCAGTGTTTCCTCCGACACATTGGTGCGGCTGGCTTCCGGGTTAAGCGAGCAGTTTGTCAAGGACACGTGCCTTTCGACCTTCGGCTCTCCCGAGTCGCTATGGGAGTTGCAGCCATGGGAAAAGACTGTAACAACCAATCACAAAATTGGGGAGAAAAAGGGGTAATATATATATATATATATATATATATATATATATATATTATATATATAGTGTGTGTATTTCAGCCATAAGCAGCACTGTGTTGGCATGTGTGTAAAATCTTCAACTACATCAATCTCATGACCCGCTGCCCTGTTTTCCCAACTCTTAAACTAACCCTTTAAATTCTTCCAAATAATCAAATACAGTAGCATACTTAATGAGTCAAATAAGCACTTGGAAGTTTGGGGTGTGCATGCAACAGACATGCAGGACCAGCCCTTGCCTACATAACCACAACCTTTAGTTGCATATTGTGACCCTTTGCTGTGACTTTTGGAGTACTGCTAAGGACGAGATTTACCATTGAACTACTATTCACTGTTAGTTTTGCCCAAAATAAGTGTACATTTTCAGTTTGTAAAATGTACAATTCTTTATTTTTGATGGAAAATAATGATGGTGGCATTGTATGTGTGTGCTTACCGTGACTGTCCCCCTGATATTGGCTACAACACTAGGCTAACGTCCCACAACGTTGCTGCCCAGACAGCAGTGCATGGCAAGCTGGAACGAAGGACACAGTGTCCTGGTGTTTTTGCTGTTTATGCTTGTATCAAGATGACATCTAGATGGTTATCAATATTAGTTCTTTCTTGTGTTGGCTATTATCCTACTTGCAATAAAATCATGGGAGGGAAAATTGGCCAGGTTAGCTACTGCCTGCGACACCGTGATACAGCTGCCCAGTGCAATCACCTCACGTTGGCAAGCAGCTCGATTAAACACTAGTAATTCGCTCCAGCTTGTCTTCGTGCTCCCCGAGGGCAGTAACTTTAGCTAATTGTCATGTTACTGTAACTTCCATATGAACACTAGTTATCTGTCATGACAGATGAATGGGTCAACAAATATACAGTGGTTAAAAGTATATTTTTTGTCATAGTTGAGGGACACTAGCTATCTAACTTACCTAACTGTCGATAGCTATCGCCATAACAACGAAAAGCATCAAGTCGTGGTCTGGCTTCAAAAGATTAAGTCAAAGTCTTGCTGTTGCTCAATGGTAAATCTTATCCGTAGCAGTACTCCATCTAGTCACAACCAGCTTTCTGTAGGTAAGACATTTTTTTCCCAACTCTCCATATTGACCATTTTAGTACCGATTAACCCTGTATCTATGTATTTATGTATCTATGGAGCACGGGAAGCCCATATTGCCATTTGATGGGATTGTATAAGCATTTATAGAGGCAACATCCTCTGCTGCAAAGTATTTTAAGATATTAGGCCTACATTTACTCTTAGATTATTCTGTTACATGGCTAACTAGCAGGAAATTATATTTAAAGAGAAACTTCTGGATTTTCACATTGAGGCCCTTTATCTACTTCCCCACAGTCAGATGAACTCATGGATACCATGCATGCTAGAATATATATATATACTTCCAGTCATTGTGCTAACTCTAGTTAGCATTTGCTCTCAAAACTACTTACTTCTAACTTCCTTCATACTGGACACACAGACATAAAAAAGGTATCCACAAGTTCATCTGACTCTGGGTAGTAGATAAAATTGCCCTCATTGCCAAAATCTCAAAGTATCCCTTTAATTATCTGGATAAAGGGTTTTGAGTTTCCACTTCCTCAGAGTCAGATGGTAAATTAGCCCCAAATTAAATGTCATTTAAAAAATATATATATATTACTGTCTATTGAGCAAAATAATCTAATAACCATATTTAGACAGTAAAGTTATAGCAACAATAGCGTAATTGTCAACCCATAATGAATGCCAATCACTGGTTAGGTGTTGCACACCAAAATATCATTATCATCTTTCCTGGTTGGACATGTTAGATTTAAATGTAGGCCTATCTCAAACATGTCTTGAATCATACCATCTCAATAGCACTTTGAAGGACTTTAAAACATGTTTAGGGCTGCCAAATGTGGCTCATCACCTGGTATGTAGCAAAATTTGAAATGGCTTTTTTGCATGGGATAAAAGTAGACTCAGAGCAACAAAATGGTAAATCATACACTGAATTTTTGAGGAACAATGGGAAAGTAATTCTGCTTTAAAAGTTGATAAACTTGTAAACTCACTTTTGAGAAAATGGCCTTTGAATGTTTTGGTATCTAGTGAAGAGCTCTTCTTTGTCCACCCATCTCGTTTCGCTCTCGGAACGTTCAGAGTGAACACTTGACGCTCTGGACGATGATTTGTTTACCTCTGGATAACATGAAAACAGCCTAACCAGCTCTGCTGGCAACAACTTCATTATGCTTTTTTTGCAGATGTTTACTGACACCGGCCATATTCAACAGGTGTTGCACACTTTAGCTTAAGATCCATAGCTAGCTTGCTAGGTACACAATGAACCTAGCTAGGTAAACAACGTGTAAGATGACACAAGTCACGTAACGTTAGCAAACGAGCCAGCCAGCTAACGTTAGCTAGTTAAACAACAATGAACATAGTCCCAAATCATGTCGTTACTACCCTGCATGAATATGCTGGGAGCTAACCAAAGAGGTTCCATGTTATCTAGCTAACATTAGGCTCTAACCTGAAAAGCAAACGGCTCTGGGATGGGAATAATGTCAGGTAGGGAGCCAGCCAGCTAACATTAGCTAGCTAGCTAATGGTACAATTTAGCTCTAAATTAAACCTCTTTCTGTGAAATGTGTAATATCTGAACATGTAAAATGTGTAATATCAGAAAATGTAGCTAGCTAACGCTAGACTATCTTACCTGTATACATCATCATGCATGATGGACGAGTCTCCCTGTCAGGAATGCCATACCACGGTTGTCCTTAGTTTGAAGATGTAATCTGGAGACAGGTGTTTTCGCCATCTCTTTAGCTATCATACTCTAATTGCACTGATTTCAAAACTCTGTCCTCCAGAAAGTGGAGAGCAACACTTATCCAGCTCCACTACACAATAAAGAAATTGTTAAAGACATTTAGACGTTTTGATTTTTAATATCATGGTAACTGCTCTCCAGTGTAGTCGTGACTTGAGATATACGCCTAGTTTCCTGAATCGGGTCACAAATGATAACATTTATTAGGCTGGGATTAATCGCATATTTGGAATTTGCTGAAATTGAGCTGTAATTTAAGATGTTTAAACAAAAAGCATTACAGGAATATTGACGTCTTGTTTTTGTCCAAAGTAATATTAAACAAAATCCGGTAAATTGATTGCACAATTTCTTTCATCTCAATACCAACTTGTTTTGACGTCAGATCGTTTTTGCTGTGTAGATCATGTATTTTGTACGTTTTCAGACAATACAATTAATCACAATAAAACATTTAAAAATTGTAAGGACCAAATTATTGATTGGGGAAAATGTTGGTGCCACCACAGGGAACAGTTAATCTGGAGCCCTCCTATACTGTTTTTTAGACAGATATCTATCTATAAATACATTTCCAGGCTGTTGAAATTGCAGAGGGGGGCTTTAGTGTTGACCCCGTAGTTACATGCATTTGAATTTGTATGCTCTACACACAGTATGATTTGAAATAGCTTGTCTTTGCACCATTCCTTTAAAGTCAGAGTGCCAAAGAAAAATAATTGCATCGTTTGACAATTTAACAGACAAAGTTTTGTAACGCATTCATTTACCCCATGGTCACACAGGGTTCTTTGGTGGCAACCTGCCAGACTACCAGCGCGCGGAGGTGATGATGTTCATCATGGGCAAGGTGCCCGTGTATGGCACCCCCTGCCACACCCTGGACACTGTGAAGATTGGGTGAGTCACACTCATTACCTCCACGCTACAGGGTTTCCCATGGACATTAGGTTCATCTCGGGGGTTCTCCTTTCTGAGTTAGGGATGGCTGGTTTGGTACTAGGGTTTAATATTTTCCTGGTATTTTACGAATGCTTCATCCCGAGAACAAATCACTTTTCTCCCAGGTAACCTGGTATTTCCCACCAAAATCAGAAGCATTATCAAATCAAATCAAATGTATTTATATCAGCTGATATCTCAAAGTGCTGTACAGAAACCCAGCCTAAAACCCCAAACAGCAAGCAAAGCAGATGTTGAAGCACTTTGGCTAGGAACAACTCCCTAGAAAGGCCAAAACCTAGGAAGAAACCTAGAGAAGAACCAGGCAATGAGGTGTGGCCAGTCCTCTTCTGGCTGTGCAGGGTGGAGATTATAACAGAACATGGCCAAGATGTTCAAATGTTCATAAATGACCAGCATGGTCAAATAATAGGTCCGGGACAGGTAGCACGTCCGGTGAACAGGTCAGGATTCCATAGCCGCAGGCAGAACAGGTGAGACTGGAGCAGCAGCACGGCCAGGTGGACTGAGGACATCAAGGAGTCATCATGCCAGGTAGTCCTGAGGCATGGTCCTAGGGCTCAGGTCCTCCGAGAGAGAAAGAAAGAGAGAATTAGAGAGAGCATACTTAAATTCACACAGGACACCGGATAAGACAGGAGAAGTACTCCAGATATAACAAACTGACCCTAGTCCTCCGACACATAAACTCCTGCAGCATAAATACTGGAGACTGAGGCAGGAGGGGTCAGGAGACACTGTGGCCCCATCCGATGATAGGGCCAAACAGGCAGGATATAACCCCACCCACTTTTCCAAAGCACAGCCCCCACACCACGAGAGGGATATCTTCAACCACCAACTTACCATCCTGAGACGAGGCCGAGTATAGCCCACAAAGATCTCTGCAATGGCACAACCCAAGGGGGGGCGCCAACCCAAAAAGGAAGATCACATCAGTGACTCAACCCACTCAGTGACTCAACCCACTCAGTGACTCAACCTACTCATCTTCTCTCCTCCTTATCCCTTTGCTTTTTCTTAATTGTTGGAGGAGATTAGATTCCTCTGTTTGTCTGCTGCCCCTGATGCCAAGGAGAGGACTAGCTAATAGAGGAAGCACTTTCAAGTAGAGGTCTGGTATCTTCATCCAGCTCCTGCTGCTTTTCACGCTGCACCCGATGCCACAGCCTTCTTAACCGAGTCGCCCCAGCAAGAATTAGTCCCGTACCTGACCACAGTCCCGCAATGTTATTTTAGATGTATCTGACACAGCTCACTTTGCAGCCCTGGTCCCAACAAGAATTAGTCCTGTACCTGATGGCAGTCCGGCAATGTTATTTTAGATATATCTGACACAGCTCACTTTGCAGCCCTGGTCCCAGCAAGAATTAGTCCTGTACCTGATGGCAGTCCCGCAATGTTATTTTAGATGTATCTGACACAGCTCACTTTGCAGCCCTGGTCCCAACAATTTTGCCACCCTAGTCAAGATCAAAATGTGCAAAAATAGGTCAAAATACCAGAGATTCTGACTGTGCCCATTATATTCGGCTATCAGTATTAGGCTAGATGTAGTTTGAAAGATTGTAGAGTTGGGCCTAAATACAGGAGAGTGGACACTTACTTGACTAGATTAAAGAATAACTTTTAGGAACGGGACGATATGCAAGCACAATAAAATACATGTGTTGTCATGTGTTATTCCAGTCAATGTCAGAGTTTAAACTATAGCCTATCATATTTTTTATTTGATTGCACATGCCCAGTAAAAGGGAAGAAAGGTAGGCTACAGAATCAAAATCATCAAGTATAACGAATAATCTACAAACAGAAAGACAACCATTTTGAAATAATACCAACTTTAATAGGAGCTGGACAATTTGCAGGCAGACAGAATGTGTTATCAATATTTATTTCCTGTCAATGTCAGAGCCTAAACTATAGCATGTCATATTTAGGAAGTTAATTTCCTTGGAAAGACAACCGCGTATGCTTTTCCATCCTACAGGCTATTTATTTGGGACCACACATTTGATCTCGCACGCCCAACACAAGTGAGGTGAGGTAGGCTACAGAACGTGAAGCAGAATTAGCCGATGAGAGTTTCTGAATAGTATGGCAGAGGTTATTTTAATACGATAAAAAACGCATCCAAAACAGAAAGACAACCGTTAGAAATAATCCCAAAGTTGTTTGTCTGAATGCCCACTCCCACCCTCAGCATAAAAAATGCAGACCACGCTACAATGCTATCTGTCGGGGCCAGTGGGAATGCAGCTCTCTACTTTAGTTACGCTTGCTAGCGTAACTCACTTTCATCGGCAACGATGAGCCAGCTAGTTAACATTAGCCCACCTCATCTAGCTACATATTGAACTTCCATCCTCTCAGGCAAGGGGCACAGTGTATTTATGGTTGGATCATAATCACCGTCATAATCATTGCCCAGTAGGGAGAATTAAGGAAAATCCCTAGTCCAAAACACTATCTCCATCTATGGCTAAGTTGGGAAAGGGACAACAATTCAACGAGATGCAACAATTCAAGTGTATTTTCTAATTACGTTTAGCTTCTGATGTGATGTGATTGGTGTGAAGCCAAATCCAAACTGCCTTCACTTTACACTTTTTTTAGGTGCTCCAGGACCATCAACAGTTGAGCTCTCTTTTAGCTCAACGCTGATAAGACTATTATTGTATATTTTTATATAGGGAGGCCAAATGCTCGCTGGCATCCCATGCATTCAATGGTAGGGGCGGCAACAATGTCATACTCTTTTTGACCAGACAGCATCAGATAGATGGGTTACACATACAGAGACAGAGGGGCGCTGTTTCACTCGATCAGCTGCTTTCTCCGGTGACATACATTCAGCCTCTTGCAAATTGAAGGACAATTATGAAGCAAAGAGAGACAAAAATATAAATGATTTAGTTTTTTCTTTGTCAAATTTATACGGAAGCCTGGCTTCCCTTAGCACTGATGAATACACACCACTGGGTGACACACTTTTATGAGTTAGTGCTGCAGAGGCACAGGTACTGTGCTTCTGAAGGTGCTTATAAACATCTGGGTCGATTCACAACACACTTCCAGGATGCCATTGGAATTAAAACGTATATTTTTCCATTATAGCTCTATTTCTAGTAATAATATAAGGATGTAGATACGTTTTATTTTCATACTTGACTTTCCACCCATTATTCTTTAAAAAATGCATCAAGCTCTGTCGAATTGGTTGTTGATCATTGTTAGACAACCATTTAAGGTCTTGCCATAGAATTTCATGTAGATTTAAGTCAAATTGTAACTTGGCCACTTTGTAAGCAACTCCAGTGAAGATTTGGCCTTGTGTTTTAGGCTTTTGTCCTGCTGAAAGGTGAATTCATCTCCCAGTATCTGGTGGAAAGCAGACTGAACCAGGTTTTCCTCTAGGATTTTGCCTGTGCTTAGCTCCAATCCGCACATTTTTTATCCTGAAACTCACAGTTCTTAACGATTACATATATACCCATAATATGATGCAGCCACCTCTATGATTGAAAATATGGAGAGTGGTGCTTAGTAATGTGTTGTATTGGATTTGCCCCATTTTTGTATTTAGGACAAAAAGTGAATTTCTTTGCCACATTTTTACAATATAACATTAGTGCCTTGTTGCAAACAGGATGCATGTTTTTGAATATTTGTTTTCTGTACATTCTTACTTCTTTTCACTGTGTCAATTAGGTTGGTATTGTGGAGTATCTACAATGTTGTTGATCCATCCTCAGTTTTCTCTTATCACAGCCATTAAACTCTGTAACTGTTTTAATGTCACCATTGGCCTCATGGTGAAATCCTTCCTTTCTGGCAACTGAGTTAAGAAGGATGCCTGTATCTTTGTAGTGACTGGGTATATTGATACACCATCCGAAGTGTAATTAATAACTTTACCATGGTCAAAGCGATATTCAATATCTGCTTACATTTTTTTTTACCCACCTACCAATGGGTGCCCTTCTTTGCGAGGCATTGGAAAACCTCACTGGTCGTTGTGGTTCAATCTGTGTTTGAAATTCACTTACAGATAATTGTATGTGTGGGATAGAGAAATGAGGTAGTCATTAAAAAAAACATGTTAAACATTTTTATTGCACAAAGAGTGAGTCCCCCCCACCATTTGCTAACTAACTGTTGTTGATATTCCATTCAGGCACCAGGGCACCAAGCGTATCCAGGCCATGCTGCTGAGCTCGCTCATCATGGTGAGTACTTCTATAGCCATATAATTTATTCAATAGTACTGTCTAACGATAGCCGCATCCGCATATCGTGATCACAACAGACTGATCAAGAATAGTGTCAATCGAGAAGAATGGCAACAGATGAATCCATTAATTGAGTCTATTCTAATTCTGCCTAAAGGGACCTCAATGTTCTGTTGGTATATCGGAGTGGCGCCGAAGGAGATGACTGCCGTTTTACGATCCCGTAATCAATTGTGCATGTTTTTTCGCGTTATTTTGTATTTAATGTTTCTGCCACCGTGTCTTATGACCGAAAAGAGCTTCTAGATATCATGACAGTGATTATTCACCCCATACTGGATAATTACTTTTTCTTCAACAAGTTGTACGGGAAGTATTTACTTCAGACGCCCTACAAGGCCCTCATCCCCGTCATATGCAGGAGATTGTAAGGGGTGATGGTCTATGTATATTTGTAAACAACTGCAGGTACACGAAATCTAAGGAAGTCTTGAGGTTTTGATCGCCTGAGGTAGAGTATCTCATGATAAGCTGTAGACCACACTATTTACCAAGAGAGTTTTCATCTGTATATTTCGTAGCTGTCTACACATACCACCACAAACCGATGCTGGCAATAAGACCGCACTCAATTAGCTGTATATGGTCATAAGTAAACAGGAAACACAAATCCATTTGACCTAATTTACCTCATTTCTACCAGCATGTTAAATGTGAAACCAGAGGGGGAAAAAAACTCTAGAACACCTTTACTCCAGACGCGTGTAAATCTGACCATAATTCCATCCTCCTGATTCCTGCTTACAAACATAAACCAAAGCAGGAAGCACCTGTGACTCGGTCAAAAAGAAAGTGGTCAGATGAGGCAGATGCTAAGCTATAGGACTGTTTTGCTAGCACAGACTGGAATATGTTCCGGGATTCTTCCAATTATAGTCCTATGGCTTAGTTGGTACGAGCGTGGCACTAGCAACGCCAAGGTCGTGGGTTCAATCCCAGCAGGGATCACATACACATACCAATGTATGCACATTGTTGTTTTGGGTAAAGCATCTGCTAAGTGGCATTTATATTATACAGTATATCTATAATTATTTTAGACAGATTGAAGTGTTATTTTCTAGAGATGGGCTTGATTATTTGAATATCCAAACAGATATTATTCGATCATTTGTATTAATAAAAAAATATATTGTCAAAAAATATATTCCAAGTGTAAACACAAAGAAAGTGAGCAAAAAAACATTTTTTTTAAGGATATAATTGCGTAATTCAAGGAGTTCGCAATTCATTGAGTTTATTTGATGGGGGCGCTCAGTCATCTGCCTCCCCCTTGCTTGCGGGACCAATAGAGGACAAAAAAGCAAATGCCTCCATCACGCAGCAAGTGCTCAGGTTAAAAACATACTTTAAACACACATATTTCTACTATCCAGATATCCGAAAACATTTTATGATATTGTAACCCAATAGTACCTTGTAATAAGAATTAAGGATACTTCACCATGTACAAGTTTTATTATTCTCATTAAAATTTAAAAATAAGTCAAAAATAAATATATATTCTTTGAGCTGTAGCGTATAGTAATACTGTGACTGTAAGTCCGTATGTATTGACTTATGTTTTCAGTAAAACAACGACAACATTCGTACATCAAACCAACACAGTTATGCAAATGCAATAACACTCTATTTTTGGTGTACACCATAAAGCTCCTATGGTTGTGCACAAGCTAAAATGAATATAAACAACCTTGTATATTAATAAAATGTTTCCTTTTCAAGTAGATGAGATGAGGAACAGTCCCACGTAGTACCGCACAAACAGTGATTTCGCTGGTGAATACAACAAACTGCTTCCTCCAGCTTCCGTGACATTCTTGGAAGGAAGACAAATGTTCAATATGTGCCTATCGTCGGAAAATGATATTTCAGGCACGTGTAATGTTCAACAGCATAAATGCGATGCATTAGCTAAATATGCTTAACTTCTTCGCACGTGCAATGTTCAACAGCATAAATGCGATGCATTAGCTAAATATGCTTAAAACTTCTTCGGGATAGGGGGCAGCATTTTAACTTTTGGCGAAACCAGATTTCTAAGGGACTTGTTTGCAATTCCTACCGATTCCACTGGATGTCACCAGTCTTTAGAAATTGGTTGAGGTTATTCCTTTGTGTAATGAAGAAGTACGGCCATCTTGAACAAGTGTCACATCATGTGTACTGTTTGAATAGTTGCGCAAGACCAGAAAGCATGTTTGAGTTTGTTGTCTTCCTGTATTGAACACAGATCATCCCGTCTTCAATTGTATTGATTATTTACGTTTAAAAATACCTACAGTTGTATTACAAAAGTATTTTGAAATGTTTTGGCAAAGTTTACAGGTAACTTTTGAGATATTATGTAGTGATATTTTGTAGTGGAACCAGTGTTTTTCTGGATCAAATGCGCCAAATAAATGGACATTTTGGATATATATGGACGGAATTAATCGAACAAAAGGACCATTTGCGATGTTTATGGGACATATTGGAGTGCCAACAAAAGAAGTTCGTCAAAGGTAAGGCATGATTTATATTTTATTTCTGGCTTTTGTGTCGCGCCTGCAGAGTTGAAATATGCTACTCTCTCATGTTGTGCTATTATCAGATAATAGCATCTTATGCTTCCGCCGAAAAGCCTTTTTGAAATCTGACATGTTGGCTGGATTCACAACGAGTGTAGCTTTAATTTGGCGTCTTACCTGTGTGATTTAATGAAAGTTTGATTTTTATAGTATTTTATTTGAATTTGGCGCTCTGCATTTTCCCTGGCTATTGGCCAGGTGGGACGCTAGCATCCCGCCTATCCCAAAGAGGGTATTAATGCTGAATTAAGCTGAATATGAGGAGCTGCAAGGTGCATTTTGTCTACTTGCATAGAGCAACTACAACATGGATAACAGCTAATGCATTCCAATGTAATTCTAAGACCATAGCTGTAAATCGTACCACTGCTGAAAAATGACCAAAATAATATACTTGATGCCTTTTTTTTCCACCTTTATTTAACCAGGTAAGCTAGTTAAGAACAAGTTCTCATTTGCAACTGCGACCTGGCCAAGATAAAGCATAGCAGTGTGAACAGACAACAGAGTTACACATGGAGTAAACAATTAACAAGTCAATAACACAGTAGAAAAAAGAGAGTCTATATACATTGTATGCAAAAGGCATGAGGAGGTAGGCGAATAATTACAATTTTGCAGATTAACACTGGAGTGATAAATGATCAGATGGTCATATACAGGTAGAGATATTGGTGTGCAAAAGAGCAGAAAAGTAAGTAAATATAAACAGTATGGGGATAAGGTAGGTAAAATTGGGTGGGCTATTTACAGATAGACTATGTACAGCTGCAGCGATTGGTTAGCTGCTCAGATAGCAGATGTTTGAAGTTGGTGAGGGAGATAAAAGTCTCCAACTTCAGCGATTTTTGCAATTCGTTCCAGTCACAGGCAGCAGAGAACTGGAACGAAAGGCGGCCAAATGAGGTATTGGCTTTAGGGATGATTAGTGAGATACACCTGCTGGAGCGCGTGCTACGGGTGGGTGTTGCCATCGTGACCAGTGAACTGAGATAAGGCGGAGCTTTACCTAGCATGGACTTGTAGATGACCTGGAGCCAGTGGGTCTGGCGACGAATATGTAGCGAGGGCCAGCCGACTAGAGCATACAGGTCGCAGTGGTGGGTGGTATTAGGTGCTTAAGTAACAAAACGGATGGCACTGTGATAAACTGCATCCAGTTTGCTGAGTAGAGTGTTGGAAGCTATTTTGTAGATGACATCGCCGAAGTCGAGGAGCGGTAGGATAGTCAGTTTTACTAGGGTAAGTTTGGCGGCGTGAGTGAAGGAGGCTTTGTTGCGGAATAGAAAGCCGACTCTAGATTTGATTTTTAGATTGGAGATGTTTGATATGAGTCTGGAAGGAGAGTTTACATTTACATTTAAGTCATTTAGCAGACGCTCTTATCCAGAGCGACTTACAAATTGGTGCGTTCACCTTAAGACATCCAGTGGAACAGCCACTTTACAATAGTGCATCTAAATCTTTTAAGGGGGGGTGAGAAGGATTACTTTATCCTATCCTAGGTATTCCTGAAAGAGGTGGGGTTTCAGGTGTCTCCGGAAGGTGGTGATTGACTCCGCTGTCCTGGCGTCGTGAGGGAGTTTGTTCCACCATTGTTTACAGTTTACAGTCTAGCCAGACACCTAGGTAGTTAGATGTCCACATATTCTAGGTCGGAACCATCCAGGGTGGTGATGCTAGTCGGGCGTGTGGGTGCAGGCAGCGAACGGTTGAAAAGCATGCATTTGGTTTTACTAGCGTTTAAGAGCAGTTGGAGGCCACGGAAGGAGTGTTGTATGGCATTGAAGCTCGTTTGGAGGTTAGATAGCACAGTGTCCAAGGACGGGCCGGAAGTACACAGAATGGTGTCGTCTGCGTAGAGGTGGATCAGGGAATCACCCGCAGCAAGAGCAACATCATTGACATATACAGAGAAAAGAGTCGGCCCGAGAATTGGACCCTGTGGCACCCCCATAGAGACTGCCAGAGGACCGGACAGCATGCCCTCCGATTTGACACACTGAACTCTGTCTGCAAAGTAGTTGGTGAACCAGGCAAGGCAGTCATCAGAAAAACCGAGGCTACTGAGTCTGCCGATTAGAATATGGTGATTGACAGAGTCGAAACTGTTGACAAGGTCGATGAAGACTGCTGCACAGTACTGTCTTTTATCGATGGCGGTTATGATATCGTTTAGTACCTTGAGCGTGGCTGAGGTGCACCTGTGACCGGCTCGGAAACCAGATTGCACAGCGGAGAAGGTACGGTGGGATTCGAGATGGTCAGTGACCTGTTTGTTCACTTGGCTTTCGAAGACCTTAGATAGGCAGGGCAGGATGGATATAGGTCTGTAACAGTTTGGGTCCAGGGTGTCTCCCCCTTTGAAGAGGGGGATGACTGCGGCAGCTTTCCAATCCTTGGGGATCTCAGATGATATGAAAGAGAGGTTGAACAGGCTGGTAATAGGGGTTGCGACAATGTCGGCGGATAGTTTCAGAAATAGAGGGTCCAGATTGTCAAGCCCAGCTGATTTGTACGGGTCCAGGTTTTGCAGCTCTTTCAGAACATCTGCTATCTGGATTTGGGTAAAGGAGAACCTGGAGAAGCTTGGGCGAGTAGCTGCGGGGGGGGGGCGGAGCTGTTGGCCGAGGTTGGAGTAGCCAGGAGGAAGGCATGGCCAGCCGTTGAGAAATGCTTGTTGAGGGTTTTGGTGACGCTGTTACCTAGCCTCAGTGCAGTGGGCAGCTGGGAGGAGGTGCTCTTGTTCTCCATGGACTTCAGTGTCCCAGAACTTTTTGGAGTTAGAGCTACAGGATGCAAATTTCTGCCTGAAGAAGCTGGCCTTAGCTTTCCTGACTGACTGTGTGTATTGGTTCCTGACTTCCCTGAACAGTTGCATATCGCGCGGACTATTCGATGCTATTGCAGTCCGCCACAGGATGTTTTTGTGCTGGTCGAGGGCAGTCAGGTCTGGAGTGAACCAAGGGCTATATCTGTTCTTAGTTCTTCATTTTTTGAACGGAGCATGCTTATCTAAAATGGTGAGGAAGTTACTTTTAAAGAATGACCAGGCAGTGATCGCTGAGATCCTGGTTGAAGACAGCGGAGGTGTATTTGGAGGGCCAGTTGGTCAGGATGACTTCTATGAGGGTGCCCTTGTTTACAGATTTAGGGTTGTACCTGGTGGGTTCCTTGATGATTTGTGTGAGATTGAGGGCATCTAGCTTAGATTGTAGGACTGCCGGGGTGTTAAGCATATCCCAGTTTAGGTCACCTAACAGAACAAACTCTGAAGCTAGATGGGGTCGATCAATTCACAAATGGTGTCCAGGGCACAGCTGGGAGCTGAGGGGGGTCGGTAGAAGGCGGCAACAGTGAGAGACTTATTTCTGGAGAGAGTAATTTTTAAAATTAGTAGTTCGAACTGTTTGGGTATGGACCTGGAAAGTATGACATTACTTTGCAGGCTATCTCTGCAGTAGACTGCAACTCCTCCCCCTTTGGCAGTTCTATCTTGACGGAAAATGTTATAGTTGGGTATGGAAATCTCAGAATTTTTGGTGGCCTTCCTGAGCCAGGATTCAGACATGGCAAGGACATCAAGGTTAGCAGAGTGTGCTAAAGCAGTGAGTAAAACAAACTTAGGGAGGAGGCTTCTGATGTTGACATGCATGAAACCAAGGCTTTATCGATCACAGAAGTCAACAAATGAGCGCGCCTGGGGACATGCAGGGCCTGGGTTTACCTCCATATCACCCGCGGAACAGAGGAGGAGTAGTATGAGGGTGCGGCTAAAGGCTATCAAAACTGGTCGCCTAGAGCGTTGGGGACAAAGACTAAAAGGAGCAGATTTCTGGGCATGGTAGAATATATTCAGGGCATAATGCGCAGACAGGGGTATGGTGGGGTGCGTGTACAGTGGAGGTAAGCCCAGGCACTGGGTGATGATAAGAGAGGTTGTATCTCTGGACATGCTGGTTGTAATGGGTGAGGTCACCGCATGTGTGGGAGGTGGGACAAAGGACGTATCAGGGGTATGAAGAGTGGAACTAGGGGCTCCATTGTAAACTAAAACAATGATAACTAACCTGAACAACAGTATACAAGGCATATTGACATTTGAGAGAGACGTACAGCAAGGCATACAGTAATCACAGGTGTTGATTGGGAGAGCTAGCTAAAACAGTAGGTGAGACAACAACAGCTAATCAGCTAGCACAACAACAGCAGGTAAAATGGCGTTGACTAGGCAGAGAGGGTCGGATTAACTACACACAGAGCCTGAGTGCGGCTGGGGCCGACAGATAAAACATAAACAAACAGAATGGAGTACCGTGATTAATGGACAGTCCAGCAGGCATCAGCTATGTAGCCAAGTGATCACAGTGTCCAGTGGGCAGTGGTGGATGGGACAGGGAAGCTAGACTGGCGAGTATTATCCAGGCTAAAAAAACTGGCTGGCTGTGCAGAAGGTAAAAGCCGCTAGCAGTGGCTAACAATGACTAAATAGCTTGTAGCTAGTTAGCTGGTTAGCTTCTGGAGGTTCTTGAATGTGTTCTAAAAATTTAAAATAATAGCGATTCCGTATCACATTGGGTGAGGCAGGTTACCGGAAGGTATAATCGAATTAAAAATCGAAAAGAGATTGAAAGTAAATATGGGTCCAGTGAGTGGTTGGGCTGGCTGGGGACCCGGCGATTCAGACAGTTAGCAGGCCTGTGCTAACAAGCTAACAGTTAGTAGGCCGGGGCTAAACAAGCTAGCAGTTAGCCGACCGGGGCTAAACAAGCTAGCAGTTAGCAGGCCGAATTAGCAAGCAAGCAAGCAGATAGCAAGGGCTAGAAAGTTAGCCTTTGGGGGACGTCGCGATGGGGTTAAGTCTGAAGCTGTCTTAAAGTGATACACGCCCTGTTATTGTATTCTAATGATAAATTGAGTAAATCCTCATATGGGTTACAATATTATTTGAATAGTGAAATGATTTCAAATGCTCATCCCTATTATACTCCCTATTAAGGAATGCTGAAGGATGGAAAGCCATCATTCACTCTCATTCCCTGTAATGTAAATTAACTCCATGTGTGTCTCCTGTGTGTGTGTGGCTCCCGCATTGTCAGGTTAGCTCAGTCTATATTCCCCGCTGTTCTGTTAAGCCTCTCTCTTGTTCAACTGACTGCTGTACGAGATGGCTATACGCAGGTGAAAAAAAGCCCCTAGGGCAGAGGAAACGTTCACACAGAGAAGACTTTACACACACATACTGTATGTGCGCTCAGACATGTTACATATGCACATTCTCCTATATTTTTCCCATGGGGCATCTGCATGATCGACCGGGAGCTAGGAGGGTGGCTTATTGCAAAGTCTAGGGAGATAGGGGAATGTTTTAACATATTTCTAACACCATGCAGCTGCAGATGGGTCCTTTGCAACTGGGATCAGCACATGTAACACAAACTCGACTGTCTGATTAAGAGTCTGAGGTGGGGGATGGGGGTCAGGGGTGTTAGGGTGGGGGACTCATTATGTTTTCTTTCTCACTTCGTCACTTCAACATGTACTGTACACACAAGGAATACAGATGCTCCTACTGGAGCATGTGCACAGTGCGCACACACCTTTTCTCTGTACACATGATTCTGGGACACTAGTCACCACACACACACACGCACAGGGAGGTAAAAAAAAAACAGCCCTGGATTTTGATGCAGACAGGCCCACCAAAACCGGCACGCGGATACTCCACCGCCCCCACCCCGCCGACGCAGGCACCTACACACCAGCACCTAATACCACCACCTAGCTGCATCAAAGCTATTGTACAAAAATCAGTACTATTTTCAGAGTGCTACAAAACATACACACAAACTCTTTACACTGTTATAAGAGTTCTACAGAACACATACTGAATTGTCATGATTGAACAACATTCCATCTGAAGCCTAAAACAAAACAGAGAAGGTTTAATAGCTAGAATGCTCACTGAGATGGAACACTGTCTGGCTGCTTCTCAGGGAGGGCTGGCTGGCTTTAAAGAGGCAGTGCGGTCTAAAACAAAACAGAGAAGGTTTAATAGCTAGAATGCTCACTGAGATGGAACACTGTCTGGCTGCTTCTCAAGGAGGGCTGGCTGGCTTTAAAGAGGCAGTGTGGTTTAAAACATGTTTTCCAGTTTTTCGGACGAGGTTTCCACACTATGAGGTCGAAATAACACTCTGAAATCGTGAAAATTATGACAGTCATTTTTGTGTAAAAACATGTGGAATTTCAGCCTGTTCGGGTGGGATGTAATTTTGGCCCACCCGCATAACGTCACCCGGCGATCTGATAATAATAAATTAAATTAAATTAATTGTTTATTTACATATTCCCTTCTAGTTTTAGTGCTGGTCCCACCCAAAAGCAAGAGAGATTGTGCAGCATGGCTGCCTTTGCACTGTATTCCCTCCAAACAATCACTTCTTCTCATTTGGCTTTGATTTATTTTTCATAATCTAACTGTCAGAGAAGTTGAGTCAAACCTCCTGCACAGCACACTTTGGCATCAGACTACATTGCAAATCAGCCTAGGTACACGTGGATTTCCCAGCAGTTCCATCAAGCATCGCATTGATTTTCAAATCGGCAGCAGCATCAACCATTCATGAAGTAAGTGTCTAGATATTTATTTTTTATCTTATAAGTAAATGACATGCTATAATGTTGTCTTGAGGACCGATGCCCAAATTAACGTTCTAGTAGCTACTCAATGGCATTCTGAGCCGCCATGTGCTGATGAAGATTTTGTCTAAAGTGCATAATAGTGACTTGGAAAAAATACGACATTTCTAAAAGTCCCAAATCATTAGTAGGAAAACCTCTTTTCATCAATGTGATGGAGTATAAATTTAGCTTGTCACAAGATACTGACCCTACCGTTACACTTGTTTACACTGAGCTGCACTGGAGTCGGAATGCAATTATGGTTACGTTAAGACACCGTGGAGCCGGTGTGAAAATGGGTCGTAAAACGTTCCTTTGCAGCGATGGGAAATGCCACTGTACTCCGAATTGTACCTTTATCCATACTGCTCCATCGAGAAGACTGGCTGCTGTGGCTACTGCTAGCTAGCATGGAGACGAAATGGGCAGTTTTCTAGGAAAACTAGCTGTATTTCAATCTTCTCGATGGAACAGTGTCGATAAAGGTCGAAGTTGGAGTACAGTTGCCTATCCCATGCCTGCATTGAGGTACGCTTTCCAACCCATATCTCGCACCGACTCCACGGTGTCTTTATGTAACCATGATTGCGTTCTAACCCCAGTGCAGCTTGGTGTACACCAGCGTAACGGTAGGCTCGGTATCTTCTGGCAAAACTTTAGCTAGCTGCTTAGGATTTAAGGACAGGACTGGATTTTAGCTAGCGAACATTGGCATTGCTAGCTAGCTATTTTTTTAATGAACTTTTCTAGCTATGGCAATTGCCGTCTCTCTAAAGTAAATTTGGTTACATGATAATGATGGCAAAGTTATTTCCTACTAATTACTTACCTACATTAGCTATGTCATCATATTTCCAGGCCACTATAGTGTCACTTCAGATAATGTTAGCTAGATTGATAGCTACCAGTCTGTGAGCTAACTAATGGTAGCTAGCCTGTTGACTGTTGTTCAAGCTGCAGTCAGTCAGTCACCCAACGGACCAAGGTAGCCTACTTGATTTAGATCATCTTGCGATTTTTTTATGTTTGTGTTTTCTTTGACAGTATGTCATTAGGTATTGGAGCTAAAACTAACTTGCTTGCAATTGGATTTGTAGCTACTAGCCTGCCAGCCAGAAGAGAGAGGGTAGCTATTATGATTATTAGCGAGCACGATCTCTCATTAGGGTGTATGTTTATCTGTGATATGATTCCTAAAAAATAGTTGAATGAATATATAACCCTTATGATAGATCATAGGGCTTATGGAACCTCAGGCTGTAGGTATAGCTGGTCAGACTTTGCTACAGGCATACAGTACCAGTCAAAAGATTGGACACCTACTCATTCAAAGGTTTTTCTTTATTTTTACTATTTTCAAACGTTTGACTGGTACTGTACATGAGTATATTATTTCAGTTATGGACTATCAGATATTAAATGGTTACGTTTTCGCATATTTTGTACATTTTGTACAAACCTTTTGGATTGTACAATTTGACTTTTGTCACCTTGCCAACAGGTTGATAACTACACAATTCCCTTCCACTCATCCCCGAGGAAGGCCTGCAGGATGAGGACGACCATGAGATCGTGGACTTCTTAAATGAATATGCCTTTGATGAGGAGCTACTTGGTGAAGACTAGAGAGCTCCAGAGTTCCTCTGTGGAGATGGGAGAACCTTCCAGAAGGACAACCATATCTGGTTGTCTCCCATCTCCACAGAGGAACTCTAGATTTCTGTCAGAGTGACCATCGGGTTCTTGGTCACCTACCTGACTAATGCCCTTCTCCCCAGATTGCTCAGTTTGGCCGGGTGGACAGCTCTAGGAAGAGTCTTGGTGGTTCCAAACTTCTTCCATTTAAGAATGATGGAAGCCACTGTGTTCTTGGGGACCTTCAATGCAACAGACCTTTTTTGGTACCCTTCCGCAAATCTGTACCTCAACACAATCCTGTCTCGGAGTTCTACGGACAATTCCTTTTTGCTCTGACATGTACTGTCAACTGTGGGACCTTATCTAGACAGGTGTGTGATTTTCCAAATCATGTACAATCAATTGAATTGACCACAGGTGGATTCCAATCAAGTTGTAGAAACATCTCAAGGATGATCAATGGCAACAGGATGCACCTGAGCTCAATTTTGAGTCTCATAGCAAAGGGTCTGAATACTTATGTAAATAAGATATTTCTGTTTTTTATTTTTAATACATTCGCAAAAATGTCTACAAACCTGTTTTTTCTTTGTCATTATGGGGTATTTTGTGTAGATCGCTGTAACAAAATGTGGAATAAGTCAAAGGGTCTGAATACTTTCCAAAGGAACTGTGGAGCACTTTGGTAGTTTACAATAAAGAATACTGAATTGCAGTATATCTGTTTATTATGTTATGTAAATAACAGTAGATAATTCATAAAGAAGGACAACAACCTGACATTGCAGTCTGGTTTCTTTATTTACTTTAAACAAAATTCAAGTGTTTACTCATTAGAATATTTTTTTATCAATTATAATCTCCAGTATCATCACAGTCTATTTCACAAAATGATGAAATAGACTTTTGGATTATACTGAAGAGTATACCATGGGCCATTGTGTCTGAGGCCTTACACAGGAAGTAATACCATGTATACTTAGTATTGCTTACTGTGTTTGGCCTCAGATGCAGAGGCCTATAGTCTGCCCTTTATATAATCATGGTATTCTGCAATGAAGAGACAGCAGATAGGGTATAGGCCAGGATGGTCCACCATGCAAACAGGCTGTTCTGGTTGTGCATCTGCTGGTGACCTATTGAAAACAGTACAACAATGATATAACAAATTAAGATGCATTGTGTATGCCTTTTGTTTTGATGACAAGACAAAGTAGCCTACACCTACTTTGGCTCCCGTGTGGTGCAGCGGTCTAAGGCACTGTATATCAGGCTGTATCACAACCGGCCGTGCTTGGCCCAGCGTTGTCCGGGTTTGGCCAAGGTAGGCCTTTATTGTAAATAAGAATTTGTTCTTAACTGAGATGCCTGGTTAAATAAATAAATACAACTTGTGGAAGTTCGTCACTTTAAGGTCCAACTCCAGCTTCAACTGACAGGTAGAATACCATGTGCCTTTGTTGTGTTTTGAAGGCATAAGGGAGCGGCTGGAAAAACACCTCTGTGGCCTAGAATAATAAAATGAATTATAAAGGCCCAATATTGTTAAAATACAAACAACACAGAAGCAGCCCTGTCATTTGATCAAATGAATGAATAATATTAATAAAAAATAATAATAGGAGACGGTACAGGTGCATCAAACCTGGGAGAGACTGAAAAACAACTCCAGGCCATCAGACAGTTAAATAGTCACCACTAGCCAGCTTCCGCCCAATATCCTGCTCTTAACTTTAGACACTGTTACTAGCAGGCTACAACAAGGTACTCAAACCTGCACCTTAGAGACTGCTGCCCAATGTACATAGTCATTGAACACTGGTCAATTGAATAATGTTTACATACTCTTTTACCCACTTCATAAACTCAGCAGAGATGTTACCCCACTCTTCCACCAAGGCACCTGCAAATTCCTAGACATTTCTGGGGGGAATGGCCCTAGCCCTCACCCTCCTGATCCAACAGGTCCCAAACGTGCTCAATGGCATTGAGATCCGTGCTCTTCACTGGCCATGGCAGAACACTGACATTCCTGTCTTGCAGGAAATCACACACAGAACGACCCGAATGGCTGGTGGCATTGTCATGCTGAAGGGTCATGTCAGGATGAGGCTGCAGGAAGGGTATCACATGAGGGAGGAGGATGTCTTCCTTATAGCGCACAGTGTTGAGATTGCCTGCAATGACAAGCTCAGTCCGATGATACTGTGATACACCGCCCCAGACCATGATGGACCCTCCACCTCCAAATCGATCCCGCTCCAGAGTACAGGCCTCGGTGTAACGCTCATTCCTTCGACAATAAATGTGAATCCGACCATCACACCTGGTGAGACACAACAGCGACGCGTCAATGAAGAGGACTTTTTGCCAGTCCTGTCTGGTCCAGCGACAGTGGGTTTGTGCCTATAGGCGATGTTGTTGCCGGTGGCCTACAAGCCCTCAGTCCAGCCTTTCTCAGCCTATTGCGGACAGTCTGAGCACTGATGGAGGGATGGTGTGTTCCTGGTGTATCTCAGGCAGTTGTTGTTGCCATCCTGTACCTGTGTTACACGTGGTTTGCCACTGCAACGACGATCAGCTGTCCGTCCTGTCTCCGGAATCTCACAGTACGGACATTGCCATTTATTGCCCTGGCCACATCTGCAGTCTTCATGCCTCCTTGCAGCATGCCTAAGGCACGTTCACGCAGATGAGCAGGGACCCTGGGCGTCTTTCTTTTGGTGTTTTTCAGTCAGTAGAAAGGCCTCTTTAGTGTCCTAAGTTTTCATAACTGTGACCTTAATTGCCTACCGTCTCTAAGCTGTTAGTGTCTTAATGACCGTTCCACAGGTGCATGTTCATTAATTGTTTATGGTTGATTGAACAAGCATGGGAAACAGTTTAAACCCTTTACAATGAAAATCTGTGAAATTATTTGGATTTTTACAAATTATCTTTGAAAGACAGGGTTCGGAAAAGGGGACGTTTCTTTTTTTGCTGAGTTTATCTATATACTTTATTCTAGTCAAGGCTCATCCTATATAATTACTGCTAAACACACCTTTTCTATTCATATACTGTCCATAAAGTCTATACACACCATATTCTGCCCTTGAGTTGCTTTCCCATGCAAAACTAGACAGATGGCTAACAACTGTCTTCAATAAAACTCCCAAGGCGTGACTTTTCTTGAATGAATATATTGAAAACGTTTATTGTGAAACTGCAAAATACAGAAAAGAATATACTTTAGTATTTAATTCACATCGACATACTGTTGCTGTACATTATACATTTGAAGTTGCATAAATACAAAGCACGTGCTAAGGTACCATGCATCTGGCATGATGCCAAACCATATAGCTAATTGTTATTCATATGGTAATTGGCTAACTCCTTTCATTACTCTAATAATGTACAACCATCTATGTAGAATAATAACAAAGCATATTACACTAGAAACAGTAACAAAACTACAGTATTGTATATTTTACAAGTAATACAGCTAACTACATACATGAAAGGCATTGCAATTTGTGAGTAAATGCAACCAACCAACATTGATATGTAAGCAACTCTATCAATAACAAAATTATCATCATTAGCTAAATGCTTGAATCGAACTTACAATCAAATATTTTCCAAGGCTGAAGCGTGACAGGAAATAACTACACTGAAAGACCTGCACCGTAGCGTTGTTTTTAACTGCTTCTATGCGTGCGGAACAATTCTCTACTTCCTGTTTGCGTACAGTCTAAGTACCAGAAAGCTCCACTGGGGGGCAAATAACACCATTGAACACAATGAAAATACATCTTAACCATTGTAATAAAATAATCTGTTACCTTCTAACAGGATGGCAGCACACACCATCATATACACTGAGTGTACAAAACATTTGCCCTTTCCATGACATAGCTTTCACCTGGTCAGTCTATGACCCCTTATTGATGTCACCTGTTAAATCCACTTCAATCTGTGTAGATGAAGGGGAAGAGAAGTTAAAGAAGGCTTTTAAGTCTTGAGACATGGATTGTGTGTGTGCCATTGAGGGTGAATGGGCAAGACTATAGATTTAAGTGCCTTTAAACAGGGTATGGTAATATGTGCCAGGCGCACCGCTTTGAGTGTGTCAAGAACTAGAACGCTGCTGGGTTTTTCATGCTCAACAGTTTCCCCTGTATATCAAGAATGGTTCACCGTTCCAAGGACATCCAGCCAACTTGACACAACTGTGGGAAGCATTGGAGTCAACATGGGCCAGCATCCCTGTGGAACTCTTTCTATACCTTGTAGAGTGTATGCCTCGACGAATTGAGGCTGTTCTGAGGGCAAAAGGGGGCGCAACTCAAGTTGTTTCCCGAATGCATATATTTATATTCCGTTCTCTGACATTGGTCATTCTAATATTTATTTTTATTTTGGGTATTTGCATGTATTCTGTATTGCTGTACTGTTGGAGCTAGGAACATAAGCATTTCGCTACACCCGCAATGGTCTGTGTATGTGACCAATATAATTCGATTTTGAGGACACAAGCTCATGTGCATAGTAAAAATCTGATGAAAAAATGTATCATATGATGTAGATCCCATTGAGCTTAAAATGACTGATAAATGGGTTAGCTGACAACGTCACGGAAACAATGTGTACACGTCAATGGGGCAAAAGGTTGTGATTCTGGATGGCCAGATGGCTGCTTCTTGTCATAGTTGCTATGTGGCGAATCGTAGGTGGCTCATTTCAACTAGTTTTATCTTGTTCTTGATGTCTTGTTTTCAAATCAAATTTTATTGGTCACATTCACATGCTTAGCAGATGTTAATTTAAATGTAGTGAAATGCTTGTGCTTCTATTTCTGACAATGCAGTAATATCTAACAAGTAATCTAACAAATTCACAACTACCTTACACACACAAATGTAAAGGGATGAATAGAATTTGTACATAAAAATATATGGATGAGCGATGGTGTGTGGCATAGGCAAGATGCAGTAGATGGTATAGAATACAGTATATACATATGAGATGAGTAATGTAGGATATGTAAACATTATTAAAGTGGCGTTATTTAAAGTGAGAGATGCCTTTATTAAGTCCATTTATTTAAGGGACCAGAGATTTGAGTCTGTATGTTGGCAGCAGCCTCTGAATGTTAGTGATGGCTGCTGAACCGTCTGATGACCTTGAGATAGAAGCTGTTTTTCAGTCTCTCAGTCCCAGCTTTGTTGCACCTGTACTGACCTCGCCTTCTGGATGATAGCGGGGTGAACAGGCAGTGGCTCGGGTGTTTGTTGTCCTTGGTGATCTTTATGGCCTTCCTGTGACATCGGGTGGTGTAGGTAGGTGTCCTGGTGGGCAGGTAGTTTGCCCCCGGTGATGCGTTGTGCAGACCGCACTATCCTTTGGAGAGCCTTGCGGTTGTGGGCGATGCAATTTCCGTACCAGGCGATTGTGCATCTGCACCTTCTCCTGTTTCCTGAAGTCCATGATCATCTCCTTTGTTTTGTTGACGCCATGTTTTGACTGATGGCACATTTATGCTAATATGGTTAGCTAGCTAATTACCAACAACTGTAACGATGGCTCCCCATTGCCTACCGCTTTGGCTGCACAGACTTTGCTTGTGCTCACAATTCCAGCTGTGGCATCCCCCTCTGCATGGGCTATCTGCACATTGACGTTAGCATTGGCACTGGCACTAGTAGCATCATTACATAATAAGTCAGTTAATTTCCTACATTTGGCTGCATCTGACCCAAGGGACTTTACTTTTTTGTCCCTTAACTTTTCAGCCCCACCTTTACGTGTTTTGCTGTGTTGCTTATCGATGTTGATTTGGGATTTTGCGTAAGTTGACTTCTATTGATAGCTACATCAACGTCTCGTGGCTATGTCACTGTCAGTGTGTATGTGAGGGAAGGGGGCTGGGCTAAGTACTGCAGCTGCTGCACAGAGGGAGGAATGGACCAATGGGCCAGGTCCGGTGGAAGAGATGGACCAGTGGGCCGGCCCGTGTCGCTCAACTTCTCAGCCCCCACTATAATTGGACCATTGGGCCCGCCCAAATGCACATTCTCCTGGTGCTCCATATTGCCATTCCGCTACTGCACACACACACACACACCAGTGTCCTCCCTTTCGTCACCTCATCATGTAGACCAGACAGAAGGGTCACAGTGCAGTGACATTTTGCTCAATCTGAAATCCGCTCGGATTGAAAGAGAAAGGTGTTGGCAGAGCTCAAAGTTTAAGTCGGTTTATTGTGAATGATGGCAAACTCGCCAGTCTGTCGGTGGTGGCGATGCAATAAACACCTGCCACCTGTCAATTACGTGTGATTGATGGAGTGTGGAAATATGCTGGAGTGTACTCTCAAACACCCTTCAACCATGAAATATACATATACCAAGACATTTATCCAGAAATGTATGGAAAATTGAAATGTATATCATGATATAGATGTACGGTATGTATACTTTATCATAAATTGTACATGGTGTGTTATTAACACATGATATATATAGACTGTGATCAAGACTAACCTTTCCCCCTGACACCTTTGATGTACCTCAGGTGACCTCTGGTTTCAAGTCCAAGACCATGGTGGCAGCGCTGCCCGCACCCTTCCTGGACCCACTTTTCTCCATTTCACTCATGGAGGACTGCGAGCTTCGCCAGTTGGTCCTTGAGATCCTGCTCAACATCATCGATCGCCACGACAACCGCGCCAAGCTGCGGGGCATCAGGTAACAGCTGTTGTCAAAATGCCTACTGCCTGTGTCAGGTGTTCCGCAGGGGTGCATACACCCCCCGATATCTTTTAGTTGTTGGGTTTGAGGTTGTACGTTAATCTTTTTTGTAAGCTATTTGATTGTAGGCTGGTCTGGGTAAGAGCATCTGCTAAATTACCAAAATGTAATGCACAGTGCCTGTTGAAATTCTACACAACCCTAAAATGTCATCTAAATATATAGTTTTTTTTCCCTACAGATCTACACAACCTACTCTTTCAAAAAAAAAGTATTGATTGCGTATGTCTTAAGACCCCAGAGTTAAAACTTGGTCGAAACACCTTTGGCAGCCATTACAGCTGTGAATAATTTTGAATAAGATTCTACCAACCTTGCACAAATCATAAAGCAACATAGATCAATTGTTTTGGTCAAAATTGCTCAAGCTCAGTAAAAGTAGTGGGTGATGTTGGCTTTCGCAGCCTGGTCGAGCACCGGTACACACTACCAAGTGCGCTATTTTTCAGATGTTGCCCAACCGGAGTTAAACAGTAATAGTGTCACTGCTATTAGCTTCAAGACATACATACTATGGAATGCCGTTTGGGTCTTTGCGTGTCAAAAAAGATACAGTAGCACTGTCAAAGCTGTACAATAAGTACAAATACGGGCCACAAACGATGTGTTTACACTACCACTTTGGTAATAAAGCATCATTTGTTCGACCACAACTTCCTAGGTACCTAGCTAGCACCAATATAATCAGCCTGAAAACAATGACCAGTACAAACTGTAGTCATTTTCATTATTATTAGCAATGATTTAGAAATCCTTGTGAGTAAATATTAGCTAGGTTGCCACTTGTTGTTCGCCGATTGAAATTGAATTTCAGTTCATGAGCTAAATAGCTAGCCAGCTACTTAACCCTGTTGCCCAAAACTAACGTTATAAGCAGCCAGTAGCGTCATCTGGCTAGTGAGACCGGACCGGGTTATGTGTTGTGAAGCGAGCCACAATAAGGATTAGGCACAATAGTGGAATTTGTGATTTGCCTTCAAAATAAAGTATGTAATTGACAGTGATGCAAATTAATACAAATAGTAGAATTATGCAATACTTTTATTTTGAAGGCTAAATGCAAAGTCCACTATTGTGGCTGATCCTTATTGTGGCTAGCTTCACATAGATGGGTCCGTCCACCATTAATCAAAGAAAAACTGTCTTATAAATCAGGGTTATTTTAGATGATGACACCTAGCTATATAGTTAGCTAGCTAACTATAGCTGCTGAATCAGACTGTCGTCTTGATATGTTTTGGGGGAAGAAAACACATCCATTTGCATCCATGAGCTAGCTAGCATTTATGACCAGCACTGTAGGTGCGTGAGACAACTTTACCAGCATCGTACGTAGCATATGTATCGATGAATCGTTGTGACATGAAATACAAGTGATAGTGTAATCCATGTGTAATAACTACGTAAAAAAAATATATGAACGCATTAAATTATTATGTGACGTGCAGTCATATTCAGGTCATGATTGGTCAACAAGCGTTCCATAGCAAAGACCCAAGCGGCGTTCCATAGAAATCCTGGTTGAGAATGAAACGACATGAACAACTAAACAGCACAGCAAGTAAGTGACAGAAATAGGTTTTGATGATGTTTTACTGGTAATGAGGACATACGTAAATGCCAACAAAATAACGTTTTGGTTAGTGTGGTGTGTCTGTGTGTAACATTTATTTAACTAGGCAAGTCAGTTAAGAACAAATTATTTTTTACAATGATGGCCTACCCTGGCCAAACCCGAACGATGCTGGGCCAATTGTGCTATGGGACTCCCAATCACAGCCGGATGTGATAGAGCCTAGATTCGAACCAGTAGTGATGCCCTCTTGCACTGAGATGCCGAGCCTTACACCGCTGCATCCATGTGTGTGTTTAGCTGTACTAGAATGCTTAAAAGGCTGCTAAAATCGGTATCGTTTTTTTTTTGGCAAGAAAAATATCGGATATCGGTATTGGCCAAAAATGTCATATCAGTGCATCACTAATTATTTTCTTTCACCTTGAATGTGTGGATTTGGTTGTGAAAATCGGTAGGGGAAAAATCCAGTCCTTTTTAATAGTGTGCAAGGGGTGTGACTTTCACGACTATATATATCTTTCATGTTTGAATCTTTCTCTAATTTGTTAGGATCATTCCTAATGTGGCGGCCTTGAAGATAAAGAGGGAGAAGATATCGAAACAAGACGTTGGGTTCATGAAAAAGGTGAATTAAAAAGTTGTACTTAAAAAATTATACACTTCCAGTATTGCACATTATACTACCTGTTTGTGATGCATTATGACTGCGTAATGAAGTTCTGCATTTATAATGCTTAGTAGAATGAGTCGTTAGTTTGGGTGATAAAAATCCCTATCTTTTCATTCATAGACAGTGTTAAAAGGTAAAGCAGCACATAAGTAGCTCTGATGCAATAATTGATTTTCACAGACAGTGTTACCATCCGTTTGTCTTCGAATAAATAACAAGCTGGGGCCAGTTGCAACACACCATTACAGCTCCCCATAGAAAACTACTATGGATCACAAATGGTTCTGCCACAGCTCTTTACTGCAACAAGCTCTCAGTCTCACTGCAGCACAATTTGACTTTATTCTACATTTCTCCAAACTTAAAATTTCAGTGTTTTTGTTGTTGCTGGTGCTGTATCGTTCCATTTCTCCAAAAGTCAATTTTAGAAGTTAAGAGTTAAGTTTAGACACTCATTCCAAATGGTTAATGTAAGGGTTCAGTTTAGACACTCATTCCAAATGGTTAAGGTAAGGATTAAGGTTTGTGATAGGGTTAGAACATTATTAAGTTTAGGCACTTATTCCAAATGGTTAAGGTAAGGGTTAAGGTTTGTGATAGGGTTAGAACATTATTAAGTTTAGGCACTTATTCCAAATGGTTAAGGTAAGGGTTAAGGTTTGTGATAGGGTTAGAACATTATTAGGTTTAGGCACTCATTCCAAATGGTTAAGGTAAGGGTTAAGTTTAGGCACTCATTCCAAATGCTTAATGTAAGGGTTCAGTTTAGACACTCCTTCCAAATGGTTAATGTAAGGGTTCAGTTTAGACACTCCTTCCAAATGGTTAATGTAAGGGTTCAGTTTAGACACTCATTCCAAATGGTTAAGGTAAGGGTTAAGTTTAGACACTCATTCCAAATGGTTAAGGTAAGGGTTAAGTTTAGGCACTCATTCCAAATGCTTAATGTAAGGGTTCAGTTTAGACACTCCTTCCAAATGGTTAATGAAAGGGTTCAGTTTAGACACTCATTCCAAATGGTTAATGTAAGGGTTCAGTTTAGACACTCATTCCAAATGGTTAAGGTAAGGGTTAAGTTTAGACACTCATTCCAAATGGTTAAGGTAAGGGTTAAGTTTAGACACTCATTCCAAATGGTTAAGGTAAGGATTAAGTTTAGACACTCATTCCAGATGGTTAATGTAAGGGTTCAGTTTAGACACTCCTTCCAAATGGTTAAGGTAAGGGTTCAGTTTAGACACTCATTCCAAATGGTTAAGGTAAGGGTTAAGTTTAGACACTCATTCCAAATGGTTAAGGTAAGGGTTAAGTTTAGACACTCATTCCAAATGGTTAAGGTAAGGGTTAAGTTTAGACACTCATTCCAAATGGTTACGGTAAGGATTAAGTTTAGACACTCATTCCAAATGGTTACGGTAAGGATTAAGTTTAGACACTCATTCCAAATGGTTAATGTAAGGGTTCAGTTTAGACACTCATTCCTAATGGTTAATGTAAGGGTTAAGTTTAGAAACTCATTCCAAATGGTTAAGGTAAGGGTTAAGTTTAGACACTCATTCCAAATGGTTAATATAAGGGTTAAGTTTAGAAACTCATTCCAAATGGTTAAGGTAAGGGTTAAGTTTAGACACTCATTCCAAATGGTTAAGGTAAGGGTTAAGTTTAGACACTCATTCCAAATGGTTAATGTAAGGGTTCAGTTTAGACACTCATTCCAAATGGTTAATGTAAGGGTTCAGTTTAGACACTCATTCCAAATGGTTAAGGTAAGGGTTAAGTTTAGACACTCATTCCAAATGGTTAATGTAAGGGTTCAGTTTAGACACTCATTCCAAATGGTTAACGTAAGGGTTCAGTTTAGACACTCATTCCAAATGGTTAAGGTAAGGGTTAAGGTCTGTGATAGGGTTAAAATAAAAAACAAATGTCCATGACTGGAATCGAACACGCAACCAGGAATCGAACACGCAATCCAGAGTCATTGGATTACAAAACCTAAGCCTACTTGATGGTAATAACGTTGCCCCTAGTGGCTGTTTTTATAAGGCATTTCCAGACGTCCTCAGGACAATTTTGACATCAGTCTTGAACGACCTGGCTGCTCTGTCCTCTGTTGGTGGTAGTTGTGCCTTATTGCAGTGTAATAAACATACACTATTCTACTTTACTTTGTTAGGTTTATTTGATGGGGACGTTGCACATTAATCAACATTTCTGTCAATGTGCCAGATTTTGCAAACGGGCTAATTTTCAATACTCCACACCTCCCTGCCAATACCACATAAGCAATCAGATAAGCAGATAAACAATCCGAACATCATAGAGCGATGCAGGCTTTTGTTCCAGCCCAGCACTTACATGCCTGATTCAGTTTATTGAGGTCCCAATGTCTAGCTGATTTTAAGAGACGTGTGTTCGAAGACATACATTTTTCATAAACCCTTAATAAACCCTTAAAACATTGTAAATAACTTCAAAACAACTGTTATTTTGCGTTGGTTGTATTATCAAAATAAATCATTTTTTTATAGTGTTTTTTTACTAATCTTTAACAATGAATCCAATAATTTTAGACCGCACTGTATATGAGGAAGGTAAGCTGAACATAGTCTAGAGACAATGTCATCCACACAGAGCCCATAGCTCAGGCTCCCCTAGCTGCGATATGCTCCACAACATTTAGCATTTACCCTCGACTCTTCCAAGTCCCCCATAAAGAAACTATTGCCACCGAATACATTGCAGCAATTTAGCATTCATGCTATCGCTGCCACTGTCAAGGCTAATTAATGGAGCTCAATCCGCCTTTGTCAGAGGAATATGATAAGTAGCTAGATAGAGAGCTATGTCTCCAGCTGGGTCGTGTTGATTAGGGTGCTAGGTAACAACATGCAGCTAAATGTTTTTAAACAGAAAGTGAGTGTTTCTTATTGGATATGTTAAAATGTATAGTTCTGTCCTTAAGCTGTTCTTGTCTATTAATGTTCTGTATTATGTCATGTTTTGTGTGGACCCCAGGAAGTGTAACTGCAGCTTTCGCAACAGCTAATGGGGATCCTAATAATATACCAAATAGTACCTCACTTCTTCACCCAGTTTCGGACCGTTTTCTAACATTTCGTGCCTACTGAACACGACCCTGCTTAAGGCTATTAAGTGTCAGAGGCAGTCTTGTAGGTTGGTTATTTTTAGGTCATGGCTTCAAGTTATTTTCATGAGCCATCGAGTGTGTATTTGAATATCTGACTAAATTAATAAGGAACTACCCCACCACCTCCTCTTTCATTAAAGATGGTGACACTGCTCGCTGACTCAGAAACATGGCTATTTTAGGTATTTGCTCCAGTGATGTTGTCCACTTTACTAAAGCTTGTGATGTGTTGAGTGATTGTGCAAATGTGGGTTCTTCGTTCACAGTGCTGCATCTCCCTCATTGCTCCACAGTCACATTTACCTGTCTCTGGCCTTATTGAAAGTCTGGCGCTATATTTAGCTCTGTCTGTTCTAGGAATGTACAGGTACAGTGGGCCCACGTTCTGTATGTATCACAGTTTGTGGGCCACTATAACGTTACGGTTTCGGTGTCTTTATATTTAAGAAAATAATTCAAACACATCACCCTTTAATAAACAATTAACTCTTTATTTTGTCTATAGACAAATCAAACTTTCCTTTCAGAAAAATGGCAGCCTGACTGACTAGGCCTGGTTTCTGTCTCTACTGTATGAAATCGAAGGGAGAAAACATTACAATTAAAAGTGCTTCTTAGTTTGTGCTTCTTAGTTTTGACAACCTGTAGCTCTTCATCTCCCAATCCAGTACATAGTGAACCGTCACAGTGAGGTAGCTTGGAGTTGCTCTGGAGGTCCAACTATCAGTGGAGAAAGCTAGATAGGGTGTCTGTGTCAATTCCTTTTCATTTTCTCACCGTGATGTTTCAGAGTTTGGGAATTACTTTGCTGCTGAAATGTGTCCGGGAGGGAACATTGTAACGCGGTAAAAAAATATATATATATATATATATCATTAGGTGACGAAATCCCGAGTCAGTAACCACTGAATAGGGCTGCAGATATTTGGCTATGAATACTCCCACTGCTTTCATTATTTCTTTATGTTTCTGAATTTATCGCAAATTGTGTTTGGAAGGTGCCTCTTAGCTAGCGCTCGCCATTGGCGCTCAGAGAATATTTGTTTTAGTTTCCCCTCTCTTCATGAGGCCCCTCTTAGGGAGGTTTCCTACTGCGATGTCATTGCAAATCGTCCATTAGTTGTTGAAAGGGGATGGGGTTGCAGTCACTACATTGAGACATTGCTGTGGAGTAAAGTTTGTCAGCCCTCAGGAGCCCCGTAACGGCCACAAATTGCGCGTCTGGTTCTGTGGATCTGAATGTACAACGTGCTTGTAGTCTTCAGCGCAATCAACACGTTTTGGAAATTATAGGAAAATGACAGGCATACCGTAATTCCGCGGTTCACGTGTGCGTATTGAACCGGTTCGATAACATACTGTGTACCTTTTCATCTTTAGTCTGTTCCATGGACATAGATTTTTTTTTTCCCTCAGTCTCTCGTTCACTCTCTCTCGCTCTCACGCTCTCTCTATCAGTTATCTAAAAACCTACTCTCTTTCTTTGGTTTGACAGATTTTTTTCATCTTTCTCACTTGCCGTCTCCTCAATGGTTCGAAATACTCCATTTGTAGCAATTGTAATGACTTTCAGTAACTTAATTTCAATAAATACCTTGAACCCACCTGTCCCTGACTTTTCCTAAATACTGTATGTGTATGTTCCACTCCAGCAGTAATTTGGAGATATCATAAATTACAAAAACTTTCAGAGCATTTCTACCTCAAGCATCATATGGTCAAAATGACCATATGCATATTTAAAGGATTGTTCACTATTTTACAACTAAATCTAAATGTATGTACATTACATGTTATAGAAGGGTCCAGACACTTTTTTGTGGGGGGGGGGGGATTTCACTTGGAAACCTACCACATAGACTACATCATTGCTTGTTCTACAGTAGGGGGCTACAGAAAAACATGAACAATGGCTCCAAAAACACCCAAATACATCCTTTTAAAAACAGAAAATGATTTAGATTTTGTATACATGAAACTCTGTATTTCTGAACTTTATACACAACGTTATATTCCATTTTATGCGACTCGAGCGGTTTCCCCTACCAGTTGTGCTGTGCGGGCTGCACGGAGAAGCAGCACAGCTGGTAGGGGAAAATGCTTTCCGGTAAGCTCCATTCCCTTTGTCAATGCACGCTGTGCTGGTCATTTAATTCGCAATTTGACAAGTGATCATTTTGTCATCCGTCAGACTATATCTATTATTATATTTGTGAAATTAGTTTCAATGTAGTTTAGGGTTGGGCGGGCCATTAGCTGGCCAGGCAACTGTTGTCTTACACATAGAAATGTTTTCAAATGCACATATTAGAATGACCGTCATGACCATTCTAGTTATGAAATTCCGGCTCTTCGATTGTTCAATTCTGTGAAATGCATTTGTGTACCGTATGTTGCCAAAGGAAAATGACTAAATCTGAAGATATTGATGGAGTGGTAAATTACATGCCCAAAATTACAAGAATATCAATGTATTATTTGTTTATTTAAAATAATTAGTTCCTCTCTCCATCCATCTACCCAATCATTCTTCTTTCCTTCTATCCATCTACACATTCATCCATCCCTTCCTCTCCTCTCAGCATGGGCAGCAGCTGTACCGTCACATCTACCTGGGCTGTAAGGAGGAGGACAACGGTCACAAGAACTTTGAGCTGCTCTTCACTACCCTGGCCGTGCTCACCATTGAGCTGGCCAATGAGGAGGTAGTGGTGGACCTCATCAGGCTGGCTCTTGCCCTGCAGGTAGGACAGAAGACACTGATAGCGTGGTGTAACTTCAGAGGTTTTTGGTGATTTGGGGCTGAGTCCTAACTTGAGATTTGTACGTGTGCAATTTCATTGCAATTGTTGCCATGCAATGTGTATGTAGGTAATAGGTGTCCTGTGGCATCAGTCATTGTGTCACAGGACACATTTTAGTAAAGTCAATGTAATTTAATCATAATGATGGGAGGGAAAAAAACTGTCAACAAAACATTGCCTTAGCAACGATGCCAGCTTTTAGTTGTTTTTGTAGGAATTCATATTTACAACAAGAAAGATAACGCTATAACGAGAAGATGTTAAGAGAAATAGCCTTTAGTATGTTGAAATGACTACTTACACAGACTACTTGGCAGAATTGGCTTCCTCTCATGCACTGGTTGACATTATGGCATTATGGATCAACTTTAATTTTCTCCTCGGTTTGAAGTATTGGGCGATAGTCGTGTCATTGAGCCATATACAGTTGAAGTCGGAAGTTTACATACACTTAGGTTGGAGTCATTAAAACTCATTTTCAACCACTCTACAAATTTCTTGTTAACATACTATAGTTTTGGCAAGTTGGTTTGGACATCTGCTTTATGCATGACACAAGCCATTTGTCCAACAATTGTTTACAGGCAGATTATTTCACTTATAATTCACTGTATCACAATTCCAGTATGTCAGAAGTTTACATACACGAAATTGACTGTACCTTTAAACAGCTTGGAAAATTCCAGAAAATGAAGTCATGGCTTTATAAGCTTCTGATAGGCTAATTGACATAATTTGAGTCAATTGGAGGTGTATCTGTGGATGTATTTCAAGGCCTACCTTCAAACTTAGTGCCTCTTTGCTTGACATCATGGGAAAATCAAAAGAAATCAGAAAAAAATGTAGACCTCCACAGTTCTTTGTTTCTGGGCATTCAAACCCACAAATGCTGATGCTCCAGATACTCAACTAGACTAAAGAAGACCAGTTGTATTGCTACTTTAATCAGCACAACAGTTTTCAGCTGTGCTAACTATTACAAAAGGGTTTTCTAATGATGAATTAGCCTTTTAAACTGATAAACTTGGATTAGCTAACACAATGTGCCATTGGAACACAGGAGTGATGGTTGCTGATAATGGGCCTCTGTATGCCTATGTAGATATTCCATTAAAAAAAATCTGCAATCTACAATAGTCATTTACAACATTAACAATGTCTACACTGTATTTCTGATACATATTGTTATTTAATAGACAAAAATGTTGCTTTTCTTTTAAAAACAAGGACTTTTCTAAGTGACCCCAAACTTTTAAACGGTAGTGTATATATGCATAATTTGGCATAAGTCCACTTTTATAACCAACAGCTCACACATTTTGGTGACAAAGATGCTAAGAGTGCATGATGCTATAAGAGAATATCTTACATAAATAGCAACCCCTTGTCCTTTCTCTTGTTTAGCAACGTCCTTGTCCATAAATCAAGTTATTCAGCCAAGTCTCTGAGATAACCAGAACGTCTGGGCTTGTCATACTCTCAGACATCCAGAAAGTCCAGTTTACACATTTATATGTATCACTCCAAGCCCTCTGCGAGATTTGAAAACAGCAGGAGTATCCATGGTGACACTGGTCAACAGAACTGTATGAGCCACAATAGGCTTCCTGGTTGGATTCAAAATGTACAGAGCTAATAGTAGAATTCAGGATAGTGTGCACAAGATTACTATTGACAATACTCCTATGCTTATGATCACGTGTAGCAAAATGATAGCTTGGTACAAAGCTATTAATAGCATAGGTTGAGCTAACGATAGTGGGTTTCTTAAGGTAGCTAACAGAGCTATCAATTGAAATTAAATGAACAGGCACAGAATTACTACTTACAATAGCCCTATCAACATGGGAAGCTGTGGCAAAATGATATCAGCTGTGATTGAATGGGAGTAAATACTTTTGAGGAGCTTGATTTGATCAGTCAATGCCTCAGATACAAATGCCAGTGATGTCCTCTCAGAATTGTTGCAGTGCAACAAGTTTGTGTTCAGTAGACACAAAATTGAAGAAAATACTCAAACAGACTGAAGGAGGAAGATACTATCTGGGTTGGGGAGTAACTGAATACATGTAATCTGATTAGAAAAACAGTAACTGTAATTGGTTACACAAACCAGCAAAAATGTTCCAATCAGATTAGAGATACTTTGTAAAAACTAGATTACATTTTAGATTACTTTTAAATTCAGAAAGGATGTTTATAAGCATTGAAAAAATGTGTACGTTTGTTTGTTCCACCTGAGTCTGACCACAAGTCAAGGACCACTATGATGACACGCTAAACGTGTTTGATGGATTCTTTTGGTCTTCTTCTGATGCCTCTTAAGGGGAAAGTACTCCAAAAGTAACAGAAAGTCATCAGATTGTTACTGAGTTTAGGTAATCCAAAAGTTAAGTTATGGATAAAAATGTGGCAGGTAACTAGTAACAGATTACATTTAAAATGTAACCTATCCAATCCTGCTGATACTATCCAATAAGAAACGCTCATTTTCATTTTCACTGATGTGCTGTAATGAACATGACCCTGAGTCAGGTGGTTGCAAACTCTCTTCATTGTGGATTGAATGTAAATATTAGTTGAATGCCTGACTGAATTAATTGCAACTAGCATATAATTCTATAAGATAGCTAGCTAGCCATAGAGCTGTTGTAATGTGCTCTATGCTACACTAAAGCCAAAGGCACATTTTCTCTTCTCTGGACAATCCATTTTTCCCCTTTCTATCTGTTGCAAAACAAGCCCTTGTGTAGCATATTTCTAAAGCTTTTCATTGGTTGCAGGATATGTCCTTGGCTAATGAGGAGAACATGCCCATGGTCATCCGCTGTGGCATCATGGCACTGGTGGCGGCCTACCTGAACTTTCTTAGTCAGATGATCGCCAACCCAGCCTTCTGTCAACACGTCAGCAAGGTAAATTACCTTGGAATTAAAGAGAGAGTTCAGGAAAAAATGTTGAGTTGTCTGTAGGCCAGTAGTAACAGCATCCACAATAATCTGTTTACATTTACTTCTCTCTCTCTCCCCTCCCCTCCCTCAATCTCTTACTGTCTCTCCATCCCACTCTACTCTTCTAGGTGATTGAGATGAGGAACCTGGAGGCCCCTTACCTCCTCCCTGAGCACATCTTCAGAGAGAAGTGTCCGTAAGTGTCGTCTGGTCGCCTACTGACTCCAGATCTTTTGGCAGCTACCCTTCATGCACTGACCTCCTCTTCACCTTGCATTCAAATATTCATTGATCAGATTTGTTGAAATATTCTCTCATGCGATGGATGAGAAGCACACATTTAAAGAATTTAAAATGCCCCATCCCTAGTCAGTAGTACTGTGTGGTTGTGGTCAGTAGTTGTGATGTTGTGGTCAGTAGTTGTGTGTTTGTGGCCAATATGTTAGGTCAGTAGTAGCGGTAGGTTTTTGTGGTTATGTTCAGTAGTTGTGTGGTTGTGTTCAGTAGTTTTGTGTTTGGTCAGTAGATGTGTGGTTGGTCATTTAGTTGTGGTTCAGTAGTTGTTTTCAGTAGTTGTGTGGTTTTACTCAGTGATTTTGGTCAGTACTTTTGGCTGGTAGTGGAGGTCAGTAGTTGTGAGGTTCTGTAGTGGTGGTCAGTAGTTGTGTGATTGTGGTCAGTAGTTGTGTGGGTTTGCTCAGTGATTGTGGTCAGTAGTTTTGGTCTATACTTTTGGACGGTAGTTTTGGTCAATAGGTTGGTGGTTAGTAAGTGTGTGGTTGTGGTAAGTAGTTGTGTGGTTGTTGTCAGTACTTGTGGTCATTCGATTTGGTCAGAAAGTTGTGTGGTTGTGGTCAGTAGTTGCGGTCAGTAGTTGTGTGTTCAGGAGTTGTTTGGTCAGTTGTTGTGGTCAGGAGTTGTGTGGTTGTGGCGGTCACAACATTTTGTCAGACAGTGATTGTCAAGCAAATAACTGTCTGTTTCACGGTAATTGATCGTTAATTAACAAAAAACACATTAATCATCTCCTGGCTTCCATACACAGCCTACAAGCCACTGATGCAGACCTTTGGAAGATGTAAAAAGTCTAATAAATCCATGTAATATAGCCTACATTTTATTATATAGCCTAAATTTTATTATTTTAGACAGATCTAAATAAGCATGATATGAAGAAACTTTAGTCTATTTCAGAGGAACAGAATAGCATACTCAGAGTTATCCCTATTGTCATGTCTACCCCTCTCTGGCGCTCTTTGTCGCCAGTTTACTTATTATGCACACCTGCCACCATCATTACGTGCATCTGCGCCTCATGAGACTCCCTTATATCCCTGTCACCCCCTTTGGTTCTTTCCCCAGGCAGTATTAGTTATGTTTCTCATGTCCAGACGCTACTCTTGTTTTGTATTAAATTCACCCCCTGTACTTGCTTCCAGACCCCCAGCGTCTGCGTTACACGTATGTTACGTCCTGATCTGGCTATGCCAAATGGCTTTGTGCTACAACCCCAGGATGGAACACGAGAGTCTCACAGCGGTGGCGGTCTGCCTGCTTCTTCTGACAGTGGACGGCACACGGAGTCTAACGTGAGCCTCGCTCCACATGTCTTCTGTGCTCCTGAACCACTCATCCACTGCAGGAGCTTCAGTCTGTCCAGGGCTCCACTGAGCCAGGGCTGGCTAAAAATCGAGAACACACTAGAAGGGAGTCAGCCCGGTGGAGGAGTAACGTATCAAATTTTGTGCGTACTCCACCCATGGAAGCGTACTCCGCCCATGGAAGGAATGAGGCTTATACCCAGAAGTCCAACGCTGTAGAAACAGTACATAAGGGACAGTCGACTACGTGCAATTGACAAAAAAAAGGGGTTGGCAGAAAGTGATGAAGAGGGGATAGATACTCACACCTGCCCCAGGAAGTGGAAAATCACGTGGCCATCCCTCGGCTCTTGTGGTTCCCGAGCTGGGACGTACCGGACACTGCTGTAGCTGGAGCCCTCATTGACCACAATAGAGAGAGAGCCTCAGCTGTCTCCGACTGCGTCGCTTTGCCGCAGGGAAGCATGTGACCCCTACCTCCATGGGTTCAGGCTCTGATCCAGAGTGGTCACTGAGGGATGGAGTGAAGCGATGAGAGTGCCGACGCTCCTGAAGTAGGTTATCCAGACAGATGGCCAACACGATGAGTGTGTCCAAGGAGAGGTTGTCGTCTCGACAGGCCAGTTCCATCTGGACCTCCTCGCGCAGTCTACTGAATAGCTTATGAAGCGCTGGCTTATTCCATCCGCTGGATGCTGCTACTGTCCGGAAGGGGAGTGCGTGCTCTGCAGCAGTCTTGTCCTCCTGCCCTCCGGTGGATGATCGAAGATACCTCTGAACAGAGCCATGAACCACTTGTACGAACCCAGCTCCTCCTCTCCTCTCTCCCAGACAGCCGTGGCCCATTCCAACGCTCGCCCACTCAGCAGAGAAATAACCGTGGCAACCTTGGTCCTCTCGTGGTGGGGGCCCCGGGAGGAACAAGCGGGCATCGCTGACCTGGGCGGGTTGCTGAATGGGCTGGTGTGCTGGGTCGACTGGTGGTAGAGTATCCTCCGCTAGTTGAATGCAACGCCTCGCGGGTATGTTCAAGATGTTGAACAGTGCGAAGAACCTCTTCCATAGCCGTCCCCAGTTGCGCCAGCTGGTCGTGGTGTTGACGAAGTAGGTATCCCTGTTCATCAACTGTCTGGGAGAGGTTCTGATTTCTTGTTGCTTCCATTTTGTGAGGCATTGTTCTGTATTGTAGACGCTGGGAGTCGAGAAGCAGGTGCTAAGTTTAATATAACAAAGGACATGGAAATATACAACATAGAAGTCTTGACATAGAAACAATACTGCCTGGGGAAAGAACCTAAAGGTGCACGATAAAGGGGAGGTAATGAGTGAGGTAATGGAGTCCAGGTGTGCCTCATGATGAAGTGCAGGTACACATAATGATTGATGCCAGGTGCGCGTAATGATGGTTGCCAGCACCGGTGGTTAGTAAACCAGCGACGTCGAGGGGAGGAGCAGGAGTGGACGTGACACAACACTAGTTAATTTAGCAGACAGGATTTGCTTAGAATTCCGTGGCATTATTTTATATATATATTATTTAATGGTATGAAGACTACAATTGAACAAAGCTGAATAACATAGAAAGGATATTTTCTCCAAACGATTTGAGGGAGTGCGCACATGCTGCTATTCTGTGTTGAGCGGTTAACAAAGAAATAGGTACTCCTATATGCTTAATTTGCCGCATGATGCAACTCTAATGATGATTTGAAAAAAGTTGCTTGAAAGGCATGAGCTCTGCTTTGTTTTTTTTACGCAGGCTGTACACACTCGGTCTCTCATTCACAATTTGACAAGCACTTGATAATGGCTCGAATTTTATGGTGGCATCCCCTTTGTGTGGTCGTAATGCAGCCTAAAAAAATCCATTCCTTTTGCGGTCCGTGGCTGTTGTACACATTATACAGTTTGATTGGCGTTTCTAGCTGAAACCGTGTAAGAGGAGTAGCGTGAAGAAGAAAAAGAAAGATTTAAAGTCGGGACTTTTGCTTCACAATAATGTGAGTGAGTATGTAAGAAATCTGGAGTTGTGCATTGCTTTGCATGCACACCTACACTGAACAAAAAATATAAACGCAACATGCAACAATTTCAAAGATGCTACTGAGTTATGGTTCATATAAGGACGTCAGTCAATTTAAATAAATTCATCTACTGTACTATACTTTACTGTGTACTGTACTCTGCTCTGCTGTACTGCACTGTGCTGCATTGTGCTGTCCAAACTTGTGAAACATAGATGTCTATGATTGGTTCAGATTTGGACCGGTCCAAATCTGACCGTCTATGTTTGGGCCAAATATAGGCATAAGTGCCCATCTTTGGTCCTGGCTCGTGCACGCTAGCCAAGAAAAATGATGTGAACCCTTTGGAATTACCTGGATTTCTGCATGAATTGGTCATCAACTTTGACAAACATAGTGTGCTTAAACTAATAACAGACAAATTATTGTATTTTTCTTGTCTATATTAAATACATCATTTAAACATTTACAGTGTAGGTTGGAAGAAGTATGTGAACCCCTAGGTTAATGACCTCTCTAAAAGCTAATTGGAGTCAGGAGTCAGCTAACTTGGAGTCCAATCAATGAGACGAGATTGGAGATGTTGGTTAGAGCTGCCTTGCCCTATAAAAAACACTCACAAAATTTGAGTTTGCTATTCACAAGAAGCATTGCCTGATGTGAACCATGCCTCGAACAAAGAGATCTCACAAGACCTAAGATTAAGAAATATTGACTTGCATAAAGCTGGAAAGGGTTACAAAAGTATTTCTATAAGCCTTGATGTTCATCAGTCCATGGTAAGACAAATTGTCTATAAATGAAGAAAGTTCAGCACTGTTGCTACTCTACCTAGAGTAGAGTGGCCGTCCTGCAAAGATGACTACAAGAACACAGCACAGAATGCTCAATGAGGTTAAGAAGAATCCTAGAGTGACAGCTAAAGACTTACAGAAATCGCTGGAACATACTAACATCTCTATTGACGAGTCTACAATACATAAAACACTAAACAAGAGTGGGGTTGATGCTTTCCCGAGTCGTAGTGCGAGGACGACACAACATAACGCGTGACTCCAAGCTTACTTCAATATTGTTTTTTTTATATCATTTCCACCAGCACCATTTCTCACAACAACAAAAAAAATACTCAAAAACATCTAACTTATTTTTTGTCGTCAATATTTGGAACGTTTACTGACAAATTTGCTGTTTCCATCAGGCCTGTCATTACATGTTTTATCCGACATGTACTGTACTTTACTCGCATAAAAAGGTTGGATGGAAACCTGGTGTATAATATATGACCCAACACACCTCCAGGCTGTGTAATGGCTATTTGAGCAAGGAGAGTGATGGAGTGCTGCATTAGATGACCTGACCTCCACAATCACCCGACCTCAAACGAATTTAGATGGTTTGGGATTAGTTGGTCGGCAGAGTGAAGAAAGAAAAAAAAAAGCAGCCAACAAGTGCTCAGTATATGTGGGAACTTCTTCATGACTGTTGGAAAAGCATTCCTCATGAAGCTGGTTGAGAGAATGCCAAGAGTGTGCAAAGCTGTCATCAAAGCAAAGGGTGGCTACTTTGAAGAATCTAAAATATATTTAGATTTGTTTAATACTTTTTTGGGCTACTGCATGATTCCATATGTGTTATTTCATAGTTTTGATGTCTTCACTAATATTCCACAATGTAGAAAATAGTTTTTTTTAAATCCCCTGTATGTGTGTCCCAACTTTTGAATGGTACTGTAAATATAGTATCCACAAGTTCATTTGACTCTGGGGAAGTAAATAAATTGCTTTATTGCCAAAGTCCTGTAGCATACCTTTAACATATGGTGGTAATTGCCGAAGGATGAGGACACACAAAGAAACCCGAGTCAAAAAATCCTGTATGATTCCAATAGAAAATCCAATCAGATTTTGGAACCTATCCTATAGGATTTTATCCAATAAGACTGGTTCCAAAATCTGCTAAGATTTTTCAATTGATCATACTGCAAATGAACTTGCAGCCTTTAATCTTTCCTATATTGTGATGGTGTGCTGAAGAGGTTGAGAACCTCAGGGAATTGCCACTGGTGTGAGTAGGCAGAGATCTGGAAACACGGGAAAGAGGCTGTTTCTGTGCCATATTTAGCTGTGAGATTGTCCATACAATGTGGTTTAAAATAGCAATGAATATAATAATATCAACACTATGCCTTGACCGGTTATAATAAGTAGGCAGGGTGAATGAACGGGCTGCTGCACAGTCATTATGGGAGCTCTTTCTAGTGCGCCCGGTTAAATTGTGCTTAAGAGCTCTTTTTAACTTTAGAAATGGTTAAACTAGTGAGAAATGGGTTCACTATCAGCCTAAATTGAAATATACATGTGTACACTATCAGCATAAATTGAAATGTATAATATTAGGAATATTAAATAGTGCGCTAATTTCCTGTACGTGGACAGTATGCATTACTACATTACACAAGCTCACGGTTTGACCACATCCAATTAGCTAGCTAGTCAGTTGACAGGCAATATGTGGCTAACAGTAGTTTCTTAGTTAGCATAAAATGAGTGCATAAAATGTTGTACAATGACAAATATGACTAAAACATTGACCACTTCGTCAGGAAACATAAGGAACAAATACTGTACTCACAGTTGTTGCATTCATGCACAGTGAAGGATAAAACAGTTAGAACAAGAATGATAGAAAACCGGAGATTCTCTGCACAGCCACAGGTGGCGAGTTTGCACTAGCTCGCAGCGTTACTTAGCCTATCAGTGAAGTCATCAGTCACTTTTGAAGACAAAGGTTTTCTTACAGGTGAATGAAACAGAAATTAATATAGAACTGTTGTTTTCCGATCAACGAAAATGTTGTATTATATTGGAACTAATGACAACAAACTATAATTTAATGGGTTCAATTAAGAAGAAAAAAAGTTCTAATGATATTCTGATTGGGGAGACAAAATCCTACCAGTCTTATCAAAAACCTATAGGATCCAACAGGATAACTTGATTTTCATTAGGAAAAAAAGGTAGTCCAATATGATTCCAATACGATTCTGATAGAGTGGATACAAAATCCTATAGGATTCTATATGATTAAAAAATATATATATAATTAAAAATTTAAAAATTACTAGGGTATCCCATTCTGTACCCCACACATACATACAGTACAATTATCTGTAAGGTCCCTCAATCAAGTAGTGAATTTCAAGCACCGATCCAACCACAAAGACCAGAGAAGTTTTTCAAATAAAATAAAAAAGCAGTCGCTGAAAATCCCTTTGAGCAAGGTGAAGTTATTAATTAGGCTTTGGATGGTGTATCAATACCCCCCAGTTACGACAAAGATACAGGTGTCCTTCCTAACTCAGTTGCCAGAGAGTAAGGAAACTGCTCAGGGATTTTACCATGAGGCCAATTGTGATTTTTAAACAGTTACAGAGTATCATGATTGTGATAGGAGAAAACTGAGAATGGATAAACAACATTGTAGTTACTCCACAATACTAACCTAAATGACAGATTGAAAAGAAGGAAGCCTGTACAGAATAAAGTAATTCTGCCAGAGATGTGGCAAAGAAATTAACTATAGGGTTTTGGCAAATCCCACACAACACATCACTTCATATTTTCAAGCATGGTGGTGGCTGCATCATGTTATGGGTATGCTTGTCATTGGCAAGGACTATGTAGGTTGTTTTTTTTAAATAAAAATGAACTGAAGAGAGCTAAGCACAGGACAATTCCGAGAGGAAAACACGGTTGTCTGCTTTCCAACATACACTGGTAGACTATTCACCTTTCAGCAGGACAATAACCTAAAACACAAGGCCAAATCTACCCTGGAGTTGCTTACCAAGAATACATTGACTGTTCCTAAATGGCCCAGTTATAGTGTTGACTTATATCGGCTTGACAATCTATGGCAAGACATGAAAATGGCTGTCTAACAATGATCAACAATCAACTTGACAGAGCTTGAAGAATTTTTTAAAGAATAATGGGCAAATATTGTATAATCCAGGTGTGCAAAGCTCTTAGAAATGTACCCCAAAAGACTCACAGCTGTAATCGCCACCAAAGGTGCTTCTACAAAGTATTGACTCAGGGGTGTGAATACTTACACGACCTTTCAAAAGTTTGGGGTCACTTAGAAATGTCCTTGTTTTGAAAGAAAAGCACATTGTTTTGTCAATTTTTAAAACAACATCAGAAATACAGTGTAAATGTTGTAAATGACTATTGTAGCTGGAAACTGCAGATTTTTAAAAATTGAATATCTAGATAGGTGTACAGAGTCCCATTATCAGCAACCATCACTCCTGTGTTCCAATGGCACGTTGTGTTAGCTAATCCAAGTTTATGATTTTTCACGGCTAATTGATCATTAGAAAACCCTTTTGCAATTATGTTAGCACAGCTGAAAACTGTGCTGCTGATTAAAGAAGGAATAAAACTGGCCTTCTTTAGACTAGTTAACTATCTGGAGCATCAGCATTTGTGGGTTCCATTACAGGGTCAAAATGTCTAGAAACAAAGAACTTTCTTCTGAAACTCGTCAGTCTATTCTTGTTCTGAGAAATTAAGGCTATTCCATGCGAGAAATTGCCAAGAAACTGAAGATCTCGTACAACGCTGTGTACTACTCCCTTCACAGAACAGCGCATACTGGCTCTAACCAGAATAGAAAGAGGAGTGGGAGGCCCCGGTGCACAACTGAGCAAGAGGACAAGTACATTTAGACTGTCTAGTCCTCAACTGGCAGCTTCATTAAATAGTACCCGCAAAACACCAGTCAACGTCAACAGTGAAGAGGCGACTCTGGGATGCTGGCCTTCTAGGCAGAGTTGCAAAGAAAATGCCATATCTCAGACTGGCCAATAAAAACAAAAGATTAAGATGGGCAAAAGAACACAGACACTGGACAGTGGAGCTCTGCCTAGAAGGCCAGCATCCCGGAGTCGTCTCTTCAATGTTGACGTTGAGACTGGTGTTGCAGGTACTAGGGTTTTCTAATGAGCAATTAGCCTTTTAAAATGATAAACTTGGATTAGCTAACACCATTGGAACACAGGAGTGATGGTTGCTGATAATGGGACTCCGTACGCCTATGGAGCTATTCCATAAAAAATCTGCCATTTCCAGCTACAATAGTCATTTACAACATTACCGATGTCTACACTGTATTTCTGATCAATTTGAGTTTATTGTAATGAACAAAAAATGTGCTTTTCTTTCTAAAACAAGGACATTTCTAAATGACCCCAAACTTTTGAACGGTAGTGGATGTAAATTTGATTGTTCTGTATTTCATTTTCAATTAATTTGCAAAAATTTCTAAAAACAGGTTTTCACATGTCATTATGGGATATTGATGGGTGACAAAAACGATTTAGAATTCAGGCTGTAACACAACAAAGTGTGGATTAAGTCGAGGGGTATGAATACTTTCTGAAGGCACTGTTTGCAAAGAGTGTGTGGTTGTCTTTAATATAGCCTACCATTCATTGTGTCACTCATTAACCATTCTCTATGCCTCAAGTTACCACACTCGCAGAACAGCTCCCCTCCTTTGTAAAGGACACCAGCAGTATGATCTCTATCATTGAATCTCTTGATCCTCTCCCTGAGAATACCTTGTTAGTTACTTTTGATGTTGAGTCATTATACACTAATATTCCACACAAGGGCGGTAATTGAAGCTATGGAACATTTTCTTCTGCAACGTGACCCTAATGAACTACCTTCCAGTGCATGCATTATAACATTGGCTGAAATAGTACTCACGCATAACTATTTCATGTTTCTAAATTATTTCTTTATTCAGACGAAAGGTACTGCTATGGGATCCCCCATGGCTCCTAACTATGCTAATTTGTATGTGGGTTACATGGAGAAACAGTCTATTTTCAATCCTCTCAAAAATGTTTTCTTGCCTCACATCATTGTTTGGAAACAGTATATTGATGATATTTTTGTTCTATGGAGGGGTGATGCAAAACAGCTCCAGGCTTTTCATGCTTTTCTTAACTCCTGTTCTGAGCATCTGAGATTTACTATGCAATCTGATACACGTCAAATCAGTTTTCTTGATCTTCTGATCTTGTGTGAAGATAATGTTCTATACACTGATCTTTACATGAAGCCTACTGATCGTAACAGTTTGTTGAGGGCTGATAGTTGTCACCCACTTCCCTTGAAAAATATTTTGCCCTACAGCTAATTCTGTCGAATCAAAAGAATTTGCAAAAAACAGTCCGATTTCGACAGAAATATGGCTGAGACGCAAAGAAAGTTCGAGGAGAGGGGCTACAAGAATGATCAGATTAATATTGCCATTGAGAAAATTCAAAACAAAATGAGACATAACCTTTTTCAAGGTCAGTCTCGCAAAAAGACGCATTCTTGCGTTCTAACTACCCGCTATTCAAAGCGTCCTGAAGAAATTAAGGGAATTGTTCACAAACATTGGCACATCCTAAAATCCGATGATAGTCTCGGTAATGTGTTTTCGGACCTTCCCTTGGTCGTATTCTCGCGGGGCAGAAATCTCAGAGACCAATTGGTAAACTCTGATTTACCACCCCAAGATATTCCTGAACAACGTCTATTTGCGCCCCTACTGGATGGAAATTACAAATGTAATGGCTGTGCTCAATGCAATGGCACTTATAAATGTAGATCCTTCAAACACCCACAAACAGGGAAACAGATCCCAATAAAAGGTGTTATTACGTGCTCCACTAAGGCAGTTATTTATCTTATAACTTTCCTTGTGGTAAAAAGTATGTAGGTAAAACAAAGTGCGAATTAAAAGTATGTATCTCAGAGCATCGTAGCACCATTAGGTGTAAAAACTTTACTTATCCAGTTGCGGCCCACTTCTTGGAGGCAGGCCACTCAATTTCGTCTCTGCGTTATATTGGCATCGAACATGTCACCCTCCCTAGGAGAGTGGGTGACCTTGATAATTTGTTAAAACGAGAGGCTGCCTGGATCTTTAATTTAAAGACCCTTGCGCCCTTCGGTCTCAACGTAGACTTTGATCTGAAGCCATTCTTGTGATTATTGTGACTTTGCATTTACATTACATTGCATTTAAGTCATTTAGCAGACGCTCTTATCCAGAGCGACTTACAAATTGGTGCATTCACCTTATGACATCCAGTGGAACAGTAGTGCATCTAAATCTTTTAAGGGGGGTGAGAGGGATTACTTTATCCTATCCTAGGTATTCCTTAAAGAGGTGGGGTTTCAGGTGTCTCCGGAAGGTGGTGATTGACTCCGCTGTCCTGGCGTCGTGAGGGAGTTTGTTCCACCATTGGGGGGCCAGAGCAGCGAACAGTTTTGACTGGGCTGAGCGGGAACTGTACTTCCTCAGTGGTAGGGAGGCGAGCAGGCCAGAGGTGGATGAACGCAGTGCCCTTGTTTGGGTGTAGGGCCTGATCAGAGCCTGGAGGTACTGAGGTGCCGTTCCCCTCACAGCTCCGTAGGCAAGCACCATGGTCTTGTAGCGGATGCGAGCTTCAACTGGAAGCCAGTGGAGAGAGCGGAGGAGCGGGGTGACGTGAGAGAACTTGGGAAGGTTGAACACCAGACGGGCTGCGGCGTTCTGGATGAGTTGTAGGGGTTTAATGGCACAGGCAGGGAGCCCAGCCAACAGCGAGTTGCAGTAATCCAGACGGGAGATGACGAGTGCCTGGATTAGGACCTGCGCCGCTTCCTGTGTGAGGCAGGGTCGTACTCTGCGGATGTTGTAGAGCATGAACCTACAGGAACGGGCCACCGCCTTGATGTTAGTTGAGAACGACAGGGTGTTGTCCAGGATCACGCCAAGGTTCTTAGCGCTCTGGGAGGAGGACACAATGGAGTTGTCAACCGTGATGGCGAGATCATGGAACGGGCAGTCCTTCCCCGGGAGGAAGAGCAGCTCCGTCTTGCCCGAGGTTCAGCTTGAGGTGGTGATCCGTCATCCACACTGATATGTCTGCCAGACATGCAGAGATGCGATTCGCCACCTGATCATCAGAAGGGGGAAAGGAGAAGATTAATTGTGTGTCGTCTGCATAGCAATGATAGGAGAGACCATGTGAGGTTATGACAGAGCCAAGTGACTTGGTGTATAGCGAGAATAGGAGAGGGCCTAGAACAGAGCCCTGGGGGACACCAGTGGTGAGAGCACGTGGTGTGGAGACGGATTCTCGCCACGCCACCTGGTAGGAGCGACCTGTCAGGTAGGACGCAATCCAAGCGTGGGCCGCGCCAGAGATGCCCAACTCGGAGAGGGTGGAGAGGAGGATCTGATGGTTCACAGTATCGAAGGCAGCCGATAGGTCTAGAAGGATGAGAGCAGAGGAGAGAGAGTTAGCTTTAGCAGTGCGGAGCGCCTCCGTGATACAGAGAAGAGCAGTCTCAGTTGAATGACTAGTCTTGAAACCTGACTGATTTGGATCAAGAAGGTCATTCTGAGAGAGATAGCGGGAGAGCTGGCCAAGGACGGCATGTTCAAGAGTTTTGGAGAGAAAAGAAAGAAGGGATACTGGTCTGTAGTTGTTGACATCGGAGGGATCGAGTGTAGGTTTTTTCAGAAGGGGTGCAACTCTCGCTCTCTTGAAGACGGAAGGGACGTAGCCAGCGGTCAGGGATGAGTTGATGAGCGAGGTGAGGTAAGGGAGAAGGTCTCCGGAAATGGTCTGGAGAAGAGAGGAGGGGATAGGGTCAAGCGGGCAGGTTGTTGGGCGGCCGGCCGTCACAAGACGCGAGATTTCATCTGGAGAGAGGGGGAGAAAGAGGTCAGAGCACAGGGTAGGGCAGTGTGAGCAGAACCAGCGGTGTCGTTTGACTTAGCAAACGAGGATCGGATGTCGTCGACCTTCTTTTCAAATGGTTGACGAAGTCATCTGCAGAGAGGGAGGAGGGGGAGGGGGAGGAGGATTCAGGAGGGAGGAGAAGGTTGCAAAGAGCTTCCTAGGGTTAGAGGCAGATGCTTGGAATTTAGAGTGGTAGAAAGTGGCTTTAGCAGCAGAGACAGAGGAGGAAAATGTAGAGAGGAGGGAGTGAAAGGATGTCAGGTCCGCAGGGAGGCGAGTTTTCCTCCATTTCCGCTCGGCTGCCCGGAGCCCTGTTCTGTGAGCTCGCAATGAGTCGTTGAGCCACGGAGCGGGAGGGGAGGACCGAGCCGGCCTGGAGGATAGGGGACATAGAGAGTCAAAGGATGCAGAAAGGGAGGAGAGGAGGGTTGAGGAGGCAGAATCAGGAGATAGGTTGGAGAAGGTTTGAGCAGAGGGAAGAGATGATAGGATGGTAGAGGAGAGAGTAGCGGGGGAGAGAGAGCGAAGGTTGGGACGGCGCGATACCATCCGAGTAGGGGCAGTGTGGGAAGTGTTGGATGAGAGCGAGAGGGAGAAGGATACAAGGTAGTGGTCGGAGACTTGGAGGGGTGTTGCAATGAGGTTAGTGGAAGAACAGCATCTAGTAAAGATGAGGTCGAGCGTATTTCCTGCCTTGTGAGTAGGGGGGAAGGTGAGAGGGTGAGGTCAAAAGAGGAGAGGAGTGGAAAGAAGGAGGCAGAGAGGAATGAGTCAAAGGTAGACGTGGGGAGGTTAAAGTCGCCCAGAACTGTGAGAGGTGAGCCGTCCTCAGGAAAGGAGCTTATCAAGGCATCAAGCTCATTGATGAACTCTCCGAGGAACCTGGAGGGCGATAAATGATAAGGATGTTAAGCTTGAAAGGGCTGGTAACTGTGACAGCATGGAATTCAAAGGAGGCGATAGACAGATGGGTAAGGGGAGAAAGAGAGAATGACCACTTTGGAGAGATGAGGATCCCGGTGCCACCACCCCGCTGACCAGAAGCTCTCGGGATGTGCGAGAACACGTGGGCAGACGAAGAGAGAGCAGTAGGAGTAGCAGTGTTGTCTGTGGTGATCCATGTTTCCGTCAGTGCCAAGAAGTCGAGGGACTGGAGGGAGGCATAGGCTGAGATGAACTCTGCCTTGTTGGCCGCAGATCGGCAGTTCCAGAGGCTACCGGAGACCTGGAACTCCACGTGGGTCGTGCGCGCTGGGACCACCAGATTAGGGTGGCCGCGGCCACGCGGTGTGGAGCGTTTGTATGGTCTGTGCAGAGAGGAGAGAACAGGGATAGACAGACACATAGTTGACAGGCTACACAAGAGGCTACGCTAATGCAAAAACTTTGCCATTTTAATTGTTTGTAAACTTGTATTGTCAAATTAATCTATGATTGTATGTTATCCATTTGTTTGTATGCTGTTCTTTGTATGCCATTTTAATATTTGATTATTAACCAATGATATTAGGCCACTCCTGGCCATGATTACAGACACCTGTGTCTTTTGACACTATATAAACGAGTCATCCCGCAGTGTTTGTGATTATACCCTGATGAAGACAGCTTGGCTGTCGAAACGTTGGTATTACATTTTTGCATCTGAGCTCCTAGAGTGTGCGGCTCTCTTTTATTTTATTCTCAAGTTACCACACTACCACATAAAAGTATGGCTCTGTTTTTGTCATAGCAAATAAGAGAGCTTTACCTGGAATTAGCATTAGCATTAGCTCTCTCACTATGGTTTTCCTTCCTTTTCAGGCTTCCAAATTGTCTTGAGAAGGAAGACCGGAGCCTATATTTCCAGACGTTTGATCTGGCGGAGTGCCTGGTCGCGCCAGGATACAACGCTGAGCGTCTCTCAATCCCCTACGTCCCCCAAGTGACAGGTAAGCACAGTTTTGTAGATAGGAGAAAACACAGATGGGGTGGTTTAGGTTCAGTTTTGCCTTTTATATCACAATGAATAAGATTTACATGGACAGGAGGGACCTCATCCCAGATCACCATTCCTATTCACCATTCCTATTCCGAGAAGCTTGATCCATCCAGCCCCTGAAAACACATTAGAAAAGAAAGGAATGTAGCAGCTTGCATTGGTACTATAAAGTGTAAGGTGTAAGCACATTTATCACAATATAGTTTTCACATTTGTTCATGTAGGACAGGGCTCTCCAACCCCAGTTATAACTAACCTGATTCAGGTTATCAATAAGCTAATTTTTAGAATCAGGTATGCTAGATTAGGGTTGGGACGAAAACCTACAGGACAGTAGCTCTCCAGGAACGAGGTTGGAGACCCCTGATGTACAGAAATATGTTTTCATTTATTGCAGTTGTTCATGTAGGTAGGGTGTCGTTATTTCTATACTCTTGATAAACCTTGACTATAAATCATTTAATTTCTTACTTGTACAGTAAGAGTGTGGTAAGTCTTAAATTGACTCAGAAAGCAACATGGTAATTAGCTGTTTGTTTTGTTTCCTTCCCACTCCTATTGTTTGACTCAGTCCTATACACGGTAGGGAAGATCCTCCACAGGTGCAGGCAGACATCGCAAGGTAACCCGACCAAGTAGAGGAGCTTAGTTTGACGCCCAATCCTCTTTAGTGATAGTACCCGTGTCACTGCTCTCCCAACATGGTGCAACAGTCTCTGTTGGTGTCCATTTTGGCACAACACTAATTGAATGCAGTGAATATTTGGGTTTCTCTTTAGTGTATTGTCAAGTGAGCCAGATTCTGACCTTTTCAACACAAGTATGTTTATAAGTGAAGCTAAATTAGTGTATTTAAAGCGAACCCATTGCACATCGATAGCACCAAGGTTGGAGGTCGTTGACCTATAGATTACCCTTTCACCTCAACTCCGGACCAGAGCCCCAATTCTCACATGTTCACCTTTGACCTCTAAAAAAGGGCGTTCCCTACTGCCCATTCCCCAAATACACTGTTGCTTTGAAACCAAGCAGAAGCCTTGTAGATTCCAGAGCATCGTTGAATGATTTGTCAATTAGATATGTCTTTCAATTCATACTTCAAGTGTATTGTATGATATTAATGTTTGTAACTATGGCACTTGCATTTGGATTTATGTTATGGTGAGTACAATTTATAGGTGTATAGCAGTAAAGGGTTTTGTGAGTAATGTTGATACTAGTCATCTCTGCAGAATTTGCTGTGTAGCATAGATATGTCAAATGTGTTAGATATTTTAGAAAGCTGCTTGTCTTTGTCAGTACTTAGTACAGTAGTTGCATTGAACTTGTACTGTTTATCATTTTTTATTGTATGCTGTCACATGTACAGTGCTTTCAGAAGTTATTCACACCCCTTCACTTTTTCCACGTTTGTGACCGACCAGCTCAAATCGGCCTTATGTAACAAAACTTGAAATTGTGTTTTTTTTAATTGGATAGTAGAGTAGAGACTCAAAACTACAAAATAGTATATCATACACTGCATTTTTGAGGAACAATGGGAAAGTAATTCTGCTTTGAATGTTTCCAAACTTGTAAACTCCCTTTTGAGAAAATGGCCTTTGAATGTTTTGGTACCTAGTGGAAAGGTCTCATTTGTCTACACCCATTCAGCATTGTTCACGCCCTCATAAGCCAGCCCCACCCAGCTCTTTAAGGATTCACATGTGAGGTCATGTACTAAACAGTGAGTAGTGTGGGTCTCTACAGAAGGTGTAAACGGTACAGCCAAATGGTTACTGGCATAGATACTGTCAATATCAAATAATATACAGTATGTACAAGAACAATATCAGTGATATATGAGGTAGTTAGTTATATGCTTACAATCAGGGGTAAAGTGGCTGAGCAGCAGGATAACATGTTTTTATTGTAGCAGCAACGTATGGCGTGTGTGTGTGTTAGGAGAGAGTCTTGTGAATAGAGGCACTGCAGAATGTGCTGACGACTGGTCCGTGTGAACCACACACGGACAAGGGAATCTGTATTCGGAGAGCCTGTTTCTGTCCTGCCCTTGACTTTGGTGCAGGGCATGTGATGTCCTGATCTTCTCAAACATACGTTTGTCTAGCTGTGTCCAGTCCAGGTGGTGCTTGTACAGGCAGACCATCTATGGGAGGAAGGATGTCAGCGTTGCGCAGCAGCTTGGTTTGGCCTGTGATCAGGAAGTGAAGTTCCAGACCGTGGTGGAGCTTTGTGCATGGTCAGCCAGGCACAATACCAGAGCACAAATTTGTTCTTGTTTTGGCCACTGCAGTTATCACAATTCAGGTCCACACATGTTTCCCCAACTCTGTAGTTGGTGAAGAAATGGTGCATTTAGTTGATGACTGCGCTGCTGACTTTGCTGGATGACATGCCTTCATCAATCAAGTAGTTGACTTGTTGTGGGTTTCCTTCACAGCAAACACCAAACAAGGCACACTTGAGAGGAGTTAGAAAGTAGATGGGGCCTGGCTGCATAGGGTCAGAAGGATAGTACACCTGCAAACAACACAAGAACATTAAGATAAGTTAATGAAAAGAAAATGTAACATTTTTTAATGCATCATTATCAGGTAAGTTTCACTTCCCTACAAGTGTGCGGAGCAGCAGCACTCTCAGCTGTCTGTCCTGTCCCCCTGTAGCGCTGTCTTAGGCATCTCACAACACGGACATTGCAATTTTTTGCCCTGGCCACATCTGCAGTCCTCATGCATTCCTTGCAGCGTGCCTTAGGCACGTTCACGCAGTGTGTTTTGGTGTTTTTCAGAGTCAGTAGAAAGGCCTCTTTAGTGTCCTAAGTTTTCATAACTGTGACCTTAATTGCCTACCGTCTGTAAGCTGTTAGTGTCTTAACGACCGTTCCACAGGTGCATGTTCATTAATTGTTTATGGTTCATTGAACAAGCATGGGAAACAGTGTTTAAACCCTTAACAATGAAGATCTGTGAAGTTATTTGGATTTTTAGGAATTATCTTTGAAAGACCGGGTCCTGAAAAAGGTCTGTTTATTCTTTTGCTGAGTTTATTTGTTCAGCACTTTTGAAATGTACGGCTACATATTTCAGAACATAGGCCGTTCTTACAGTATTCTCCCTGTACACCAAGTCAGAACCGTAGGATAAATAAAGGGGTCATATAAGCAGACAATGAAAGCTCTTACAATATTCTATGATGACATTTCTCTAAAACAAGGTATAGGCTACATATGCACCAACAAGTCAGATTAGTAAGCTAAGTTATGAGGGGGAAAGGGACCACATTTTACGTGAGGTATATGGGCTACTAACAGCTTACTACACCTCATACACGTTCTTAGCTACAGTATACATATTTCCCTGGCGTAGTATGCAATTTATGCAGCAGTATACAAGACATTTTTGGACTCACCGTTGTGCTGTGCTCACTTGAACAGGAAGGTAGCACAGCGGTCCTTCTTGTGGGCAAATTTTGTCATGAATTTATGGTGCTAGAAAAAAAACAAGGTCGAATCATGACGTCAGTGATCTTCAGGTCGGCGCATCTAGAAAGTGGTTAGTGTTGGACTAGTAACCGAACGGTTGCAAGATCGAATCCCCGAGCTGACAAGGTACAAATCTGTCGTTCTGCCCCTGAGCAAGGCAGTTAACCCACTGTTCCTAGGCCGTCATTGAAAATAAGATTTTGTTCTTAACTGACTTGCCTAGTTAAATAAAGGTAAAACGATATGTATTTTCCCAGTCGGCGCTGTCTTGAGCTCACTGAAATCTGAGATTTCACAGTTACGAGTTTCCAGTTGTTTTGACCACAGCAGAAGTCATGCTGG